>NC_067482.1:75342079-75642079 GCF_947179515.1 Apodemus sylvaticus
CATGCCTGGAATCCTCCATGCAGAGAACACCCCACCCCCAAACCCAGGAGGCTGCTGCAGGGGACTGGCAGTTTCACTTGGACCTTGAGAGTCAGGGGGCCGATTTTCTCAACATTTCCAAAGGCTGGGACAGACAAATTGGCTGCTTAGGGGCCAGGAATCTGGGACAAGAGTCATTAGAGGAGATGGTTGTGGGGGGAGGGTGACCCATCCCAGATTAAGAGCCAGGCAAGGTGGCAGCCAGCCAACAGGGACATTATCTAGAAGAGGCCCTGGGGCAGGGCCTTGATGTCTTGAAGCATCAGAGAGGCCCACACAGGACCAACAGATTTTATTTTTCTGGGGGTGGAGACAATGATCACACGGGCAACTGGTATTCAGATTTCTGGAATATATGAAAAGAGTGGTATCTCAGTCACACCAAGCAGCTGGCAAGAGCCCTGTGGCCCCCAAATGGCTGGTGAGGTCACTGTAGGCAGGGTGCAGACAAATGGGATAGTACCATCATGAAGAAAAACCCACCAGACCATACTACCCTACAGGGCTGGGAGCCAGGCCAGGCCATAGCGCACAAGGTTCTGACTGTGTAGAGATCAGAACACTGTCTGAGGGAAGCCCAGGCAAGCTTGCTACAGCTCAGCTGCCCCTCCCAAGCCAATGCATCGTAAGGGTGGTCAGGGCCAAGGATGGGGACTGGTGGTATGTTGTTAAAGTGTGAGGGTCTTATTGTAAAGATAAGAAAGAGCTAGTATGGAGGCTTTGCCTGCCTGGCATCCCTGTGGTGGTGGTTTGAGCTGTACCCACCTCTGAAGCTGGGCCGTGGGAGTGGGAGGCTGAAGGTTAGTTACAGTTACTGAGGGACCCTTTCTGAATGTGCACTTTTTGCTGCTCCATGGGAGGAATGGAGCAAGAATCCCTTCTTCCTGGGCAGGGCAGGTACAGCTATGGAAACTAAGGCTGGAGAGGTAAACGGTAGCCCAGGGTCCTGTGCCCTGCTGGATGACATAGACAGTCGCTGAGGGAATGGCTAGCTAGTCATGCCTTTCCAGGCATTGTGGAGGATTTTGGGCCCCTGTTGAAGGTTGGAGGCTGGTGGGGAGCATTTGCTCCATCAGGACCAGACAAGTCACCTCACCCACCCCCTGCTCCTTCAGACCTGACCCTGCAACTGTTGGCCGTGAGGAGGAAGAGCGGCCTGCGGAGCCCCAGCCTGCAGCAGGCCCTGCGCAGCCGACTCCGACTGATGGAGAATGACAGCCGGGAAGTGGCCCGTGTGCTTGGAGTGAGTCAGCCCTCAGGGGCCTGGGGAGCAAGTGGGGACCCCTCCCACCAGGGCAAGGACAGAAGAGGATGAGTCTCTCGGAGGACAGTGAGGGACGGGGTGTGGCCCAGTGCCGGTCTGCTTAGGGGACTGTGTGTCACCATGATAGACTTGGTGCAGAGTGTCCTGGCCTGTGTGGAACCAGCTTCTTAGCTATTCACTGGAAACACTTAGATTATTGTCTTCAGTGAGCCGCTATATCAGATAACCGACACCAAGGCCCTAGTACAGCCTCCGGCTCTACAAACGGGTGCCTCTGGGCTGCTGGCTCCAGGGTTTGGGTCCTACCTGACAACTTACAGGTGTACAGGCAGTGGGTTTTAAACAAGAAGTAGCCTTATTTCTATTTATTTCTTTCTGTCAGGCAGATAACAGTAATGAGTTTTCGAAATGTAAGGGAATGAGTCCTCTCCAACCTTTGTCACCCCGAGCAGAGCGGTCCTGTAAATTCTCTCCAGGAGCACATGCCTGTTCTCTAATGGCTGGACCCATAATCTCATTATTCACTCCCTGTCTCTTCCTTTTAAGGAACTGTCAGCCAGGCTGCTGTCCATCCACAGTGACCAGGACCGGATCGTGGTGACATTTAAGACTTTTGAAGAAATCTGGAAGTTTTCCACCTATCATGCTCTTGGTAAGGCACTGCCTTCCCACAGTAGTAGGGTGTGGGCCCCCTCTTGGAGGACCTTGGCATCACATCACCTTAGACTCCAGGAAAAACAGAACCAAACACATGTGGGCCAGACTGAGAGATCAGAGCTTTGCTGCAGGATGTGGAGCTGAGCTCTGTGGCCCCTCCCTGCCTTTCTCTGAGGGAGGCTGGACTCTCGCACCCGACACACCCTGGTATGCCTGCTGTCTTGACCTTGGCCTACAGACTGTGAGCTACATACCGTCCAGGAATGTGGGCCAACATTTACTTAAGACTCATAAATTTACTTAAACCGTGAGATTTTTTTAGCTGGGTTGTGGTAGCACACCCTCTGATCCCAGCACTCAGGAGGGAGAGGCAGATGAGACTCTGAGTTCAAGGCCAGCCTGGGCTAAAGAGAGAGTTCCAGGATGGCCAGGGCTACACAGAGAAACATTAGAAAAACCAAACCAAACCAAAAGCCGTGAGATTTTAAGAAATTGATTGTGCGGTTGATTTCCAGTGTGGTTCGTGAGACTTTGTAGATGAGAACGACATGTTCACACCTGCGGCTGTGTCTCTGTGGAGGCCATTGGGTCACATTTCTTGGCACTCCAGACAGGCTGGGAGGAACCACCAGTAGTTGGTGTCGCTCAGTCTCATGAGTCAGCTTGTCCTTTGTCCGCTCTCTTGGCACCACTGGGGACTGTGCCATCCAGAAAAAACAATGCCCGCTTAGCCCCTGTCCTCAAAGTCCGCCCATATTTGTTGAAAATGAAAGGTTCTCTCTGTGTTTGCCCTGACTTAAGGGAGTGTAGCTGTGTCCCCCAGCTAAGCAGGACTTGCTGAAGGGATGTTCCCTGTGCAGGCGGTGACACCCAGCATCCCGCAAGGCCTGCTCGGGACTGATGGAAATGGTCATGGAAGGCACTGGCTATGACACTGGGACATGGGCGTCACAGAGTGCCCGCTAGGCTCTGCACCCTTGACATCTCTGAATCCCAAGGCACAGCAAGGACTGATGCTATAGTGGGTGTGTAGGTGTAACCCAAGCAGCCAGGACATATTAGGGTCATCTCCAGGTCAGAGGTTTGAGGTCTTGGGGTCCTCTGCCCCTCCTGGAGCCTGTTGGTGACAAGCCTGACCTTGCAGGCTTCACCCACCACTGCCTGGAGAACCTGCTGGTGGACCAGACCTTCTGGCTGCTGTCCCCCAGCGAGGAGGAGGAGACCGCCGTCCTCATGTATGTAAACAAGGACGCCTTGAAGCAGACGCACAAGAGCCTCCTCACTCAGGAAGGTATGCAGCAATGGTGACCCTGGTTAAATACATAGGGCTGGGGACACTGTGGGGGAGCAGGAGTGTCTGGGGTGGGAGGCACAGTGTAGCTTAAGATGTCCTATACACTGTCATTGGTTAAAAATGTTTATGGCTCCCCCAAAAGGTAAGATGTGAGGAGAAAGGTGAGAAAGGCTTTGTCTGCCATGCTCACTCTTGTCCCTGATTTGAGCTGTTGGCTTTATAGAGGAAGGGCCTTGAGTCCCCAGGAAGGACTGCTTTACCTCCTGGCCATGGGTGGACTCCCAGATGAGGCAAAGCTCCTTGGTAACCCTCCAAGCGCTAAGGAACATGGGAATCCCATGCCTATCTCTAAATAGTGCAGGTGGGGACTAAGGACCAGTGGGAGTCCTAGTCGTCCTCAACCTCAGTTGAAGTGAGGCTGGGACTTCCTTTGGGCCTCCAGACATGAGCATCCTGGGAAGAAGAGGGTGGAGTGGGCTCCCCCATGGGGCCCTGTCTCCTCACTGTGGGCCTCGGGGCTGGGGCTGGCAGCTTTCCTGTTTAACAGAGCCGCGACTATCCTGCTGGTCACCCCGATGACCATCTCTGTCCTTTCAAAGGGTCCTTCTTTGTTCTGTGTCCTGACCACCGTGTAAGAAGGACGATGGGACCCCAAGGTGCAGGAAAGGGCCCCCAGACCCTCAGACGGGCTTCGGGGGTCCCCTTGGGAGTGGCAGTCCTGGAAACAGACTCCTCGTCCCCTCCACCCAGCACGTCCTCCAAGGCGGAAGCAGCAGAGGCCGAACCAGAGCCCTTGACCCCGTTTCACCAGTAGGTACCAAGCTGGAATCTTTACCCTGAGGCCCTGGGTGGTGTGGGGCCTCACAGACCCTACTCCAGCTGTAGAAGTTGGGTGTTCAGAAAGACATATGAGGCAGGCAGAGGACAGAGCCCTCTGGGCCCTCCGGCTGCTGCCTGTAATGCGACTGGAAGTACAGTCAGGCATCCGTCTGCTTGGGGTAGCAATGGCGTCTCCTAGGCTAGACTGCCCAGGAGTTGAGGGGAGAGGTGAACGTAGCACATGCTACTTACCATGCACACTCTGGAGGGTCACCTTTGAGGCACAGACAGAAATCTGCATGAAGAAAGACTGAGGGAAGTAAAGCCAGAGGTCTTGAGGAGAGGGAACATGGGAACTCCCAGTCACTGCTGTGCAGGAAGTACAAGCTTGCTAGGAGCTTCCTGGGCACTGAAGCTAAAGGAGAAACTCCACCTCCTAGGTAACCATGCCTTTGAAGTAACAGTGTGGCTGGAGGGCTCTCCTTGGGGAAATGAAGGAGTTTCTCCCTGGAACACTCCCGATGCACTGGAGCTAATCGCAGTCCCATCAGGGGATACAGTGTGGTTTTCAGTGTAAGGTTCTCAACAGAAGAGGGCCTGCAGCAACAGTCAAGATTTCTGGAGAAGCTGGGTTCCAAGGCAGGGTCAGTCTGAACAGGCCACACAGCAGATGAGAATCCAGGAGACCCGGAGTTGAAATTCAGGCCTTTGCCTAGGCTGCAGGTCTTCACATTCTCTTGACCCTGTCTGCTCCAGGAGAGTGTCAGGGCAGGCGCTTTGGGGGTGGGATCTGCAGGGCTCATGGTAACAGGTGGCAGTATCCCCTAGGGTGAGGCACCCAGCTTAGGGGTAGCACTACACACAACAGCCTCAGAGCTACACACCTAGGCAGGTATGTTGAAGGAGGTGGTGGGATTCATGTGTGTCCCCAGGGGTTGTGGCTCCTAAGCAGTCTAGAGGATATACCTGTCCCTTGTCTGGGACTCTACAGCATAGATCTCTTCTCCATACTCCAGGTGGACTCTCAGGGTCCCATGGGATCCCATCGATGAATCCATGAGTGGACCTGGGACTCCTAATGCCCAGCTCATGAGTGAGTGTCAGACTTCCCGCCTTGGGGGAGAGGCAACTGAAGAAGGTGGCCAAGACCAGTATTCTGGGAATTTCTGCATTTGTCCTGAATGTCCCCTAAGCCAGAAGAGGAGCCTAGAATCCCTTCTACAATTCTCAGAATTACCTAAAGCTCAGAGAGGTTTGGGGCTCAAATAAATTGCCCAGCACCTGGGGAAATAGGCGGGGACTCTTCTCCCACCTCACAGACCCAGGAATGTAACATCTCAAGAGACCTCATTGAGACTGGTTCATTGGGAGACCCTAGGATTGGCTGGCTGGCTGGACTCTGGTAGTATCTATGGGGTAGGATGAAGGACGGGTGGGCTATCTGGCCCTGTCCTGGGCCTTCCCTGTGGGAAGCTGGTCCTGCAGCCTGCCCGGCAGCCCCTGGGGGCACAAAGGGAAGCAGTTTTCTTTGCCCCTTTGGAGCCAGCTGCTGTTGGGATGATCCTCGTGTCTGCTAAGTGTACAGAGAGGCCTGTGCGTGATGGGAGAGTCTAAGGTCTAAGCTGTCTGAGGCAGATATCTGTGCTTGGAGACTGGTGGCCCAGGGCAGTGATCACCAGGGTCTCAGCCTCAGTGGTCCATATGGTATGAAGATCAAAGTGCCCCTCTGAGGACCGCCAACCTCCAGTCAGGCATCATTTCACATTCCTCTGGCCATACAGTCAGAGACACCAGCGTGTGTCTGAGGCTCCCTCTGTGCCCACAGGGCCTCTGCTCTGACCACATAGCCTTCTTTCCGCAGGGTTTGGCCTGGCCTCTGCGATAGCTGACTTCCAGGGCTCAGGCCCCGAAGAGATGTCCTTCAGTGTTGGTGATGTCATCGAGATCATCGGTGCCCAGGTGCCTGGCCTGCCCTGGTGTGTGGGCCGGCACATGGCCTCTGGCCAGGTGGGCTTTGTGAGGACTGGCCTCGTCAGCATGCAGGGCCCGGCATCTGAGTGAGTGGCAGAGGCCCCTTTCCTGAACCCCACACTGCTCCTGCGGGGATCCTGCCACCCTCTGTTAGCCTCTCAGGAAGCACCAGGGTGCTGTCCTGGGCAGCTCCTTCTTCCCTCCTCCAGTGTGCCTGACTCAGCCCTTCCAGGGTGCCACCAGAGGGCACTGTGTGACTGTACAGTGTGCCTATCTGCAGTGTCAGTTCTACAGCTTTGGTGACAAGTGCCACAAGCTAGGTATAAAGCTAGCCTCCATGGTAGAGCCTGAGGCCGAGGTGAGCTGGGCTGTGGTGTGTGGAGCGCCCCTCCTGTTGAGCCTCACTCCCACTGGTTGGCTCCTCCCTGCCTTCTCCTGAATCCTTCACATTCCTGCTGGCTCCTCACCCTTGTCTGTCTCCTGTGAGACACTCGCTGTTCTATTGTGCATCCAGCCAGCTCCTAACTGCCTCAGCTTAGCTAGTCACAGCCACAGAAACCCAATTTCCAAAACCAGTGGCCTTCCAATTCCAGGGAGACAGGCATTTTGAAGGTTCTCTGTGTCTACCCTTCGATATAAAGTCCTACAAAGCTTCTGGACCTGGTGTTCACTGCCTCAGATCTCACTTGCCATCAGCACTCCGAGGCTAGCCGCTGGATAACTAACCTTCTCTTGGCTCTGAACAGATGTGGGTGACTGTTCACTGTTACTGGTTCTTTGGGGGCCCTGCCAGCCTATAATCCCATCTGTAATCACCAATCCCTGGCCCTGTTCTGTCCCCGAGAGAGGCCTGTCTGCACCTGCTCTAGGTGAGGGAACATGTAGGGGACTGCTCTGGTCATTTCTGGCCTAACTGTATACAGCCTTGAGCAATGGTGGGTGGGGAATGTTTGGGGAGTGGCCAATGAGTCTAGCTGGTGCTTCCCTTGGTCAGCTTATGGTTTTCTTCAAGACCTGAGCCAAGGAGGTATATGCAGAGAGCCCTGTTCTCTGCTCCTGTCCCCTCTGTAGCCATGCCTTCCTCAAACTGGACATGTTTCAGTGAGCTTGCTAGGGACTGGATGCCATAGGCAACTCTCAGATGCAGTCTCTAAGGCAGCTGCCATCACTGTGAATCCCCTCCCATCTGTCCCCTTCCCCCCCCCTGATTTAAAGCATCCCATCTGTCAATCAGAACAGGAGGATACTGACTGATCATACTTAGAGTAGCATTTCCTGGTACTCTATCAGAATGTTAGCATGCACTCACGATGGAGGCACAATCTTTCTGCACACCTTGTGGGACACCTCCATAGACTCTCTCTCAATTCAGCTCCAGTGACAGAATTCTGGGCTCTCCTTTTCTGTATTGTGCAGTGTCACATCATGGTGACCTCATTAACTCAGCTGTCTCTTGAGACAACAGTGTATCTTGTGTCTTGTGTCTCAAGGTCTCACATTACAGAGATGACACTACTCTATGAAGAATGTTTCCTCTATTACTGGGCCTTTTGACAGATGTGGGATCCTTGTGGCCTCAACAGTTCTGAACTTAACAGAACTGGGGTTAAGTTAACAGAACAGGGTTGGAAGAGCTTGGATCTGGTCCATTCTTCCCTGTCTCCACAGAGTGTTGGGGGTTGTTAACATCATCTTTCACAGCAAGGGACTGTACCCACTTCTCTGTCACTCCAATATTTCTGGTATCTCTCCTGCCCTGAACCTGGGAGCTTCCAGCTTGGTAACAGCCCAGTGGTTCCTCTCTTCTTCTGTCATGATGTGATCTCAAGACTTACAGAACAGGAAGGAAAACACAGCCACATCCCATCCCTTCCCTGCTGGTGGCTGAAGACAGTGTCTCTCCTTGGTTGCTTTCTCTTTTCTCTCTCCCTTCTGCTTGTCCTCAGGGCCTTTGAGGATAAGTTATGCAAGTAAAGACCCTTTGCCGCATCGCAGAAGTGCCTCTTGAAGCCAGGATCTCAAGGATAACCACAGGGCCAGTGTCAAAAACCAAGACACCTTGCTGTGGCCACCATGCTGTTCACAACCAAAGATGATTCCAGAAGACACGTCGTGCTCGCTGCGTTATCCGCTCCGCCCTAACAGCCTTCAGTCACCCTTTTCTGTCTTCTGTTTCTGAAGCAGTGGCTTGCTGGGTAGAGGCTGGAGGCTGCACTGTGGTTCCTCTGATGCATGTTAAAGTTCCACGGTGCCCTGCTAAGTTACTCCTCTGGGCAGAATTGCCTCCTCCCTCCATCTTCTTCCCTTTGTGCCTCTGTCTGACTTCATGACCACATGAGCCCTGTCCTTGTGTTGGGTACTTTGGGAAAGATGGTGGTTTCACAAGAGACAGTTCAAGTGGGGTTTGAGAATCTGCCTGGCATTCACCTTCCCAGAACCTTTATAATCTAAATATCTATATCTCTATGTATGTATGTATGTATGTATGTATGTATGTGTGTATGTATGTGTCTGTCTTTCTGTCTATCTATCTAGAGATGATTTTATTTCATGTGTACGAGTGTTTTGGCTGCATATATGTCTGTCTGTGCACACATGGGTACTTGATGCCTGTGGAGGACACACAAGGGTATCAAATCCCCTGGAACTGGTGTTGTAGATGGTTGTGCCTGGGAAACAGACTCAATTGTCTATGAGAGTAACAAGCACTCTTAACTTCTGAGCTCTTCCTGCAGCCCATTGACAGGCTTCCTTAGTCCTGGGCTAGGCAAAGGTCCCTCAAAGGCAGGTTTTGCTTATGTTTAGTGTCTTCATTGAGGTTGAATGGGGCCAGCAGTCTAATGAGGGAGAAGAACCAGGTCTTACTGTGAAATTTTGTCAAACTAGACAAGACCACAAGTTCAGCTATGAAGATAATTGGCTGCTGATAATGATCCCTGAATCCGCTACAGCTCCCAGGGGGCGTGTCCTCTGAGAGATAGGGGCAAGGGAATGCAATGGAACTAGCCACCTGGCTCACACAGGGGGAGACTCAGCTGGCCCGTGGCTCTGTTCCAAAGTCCTGGAATGACACTAAATTTGGTTAAGCAAAAGATGACCTTCTTGGCCAGACTCCATCTGCCCACCCACACTGGGCCTTCTCCTGGGTTTTGAGAGAATTAGTTCTTCTAAATAAGGTGTTTTGCATTTTTGCCTTCCTAGCCTGGAAAGTGCAATTTTCCTCAGTGAGGAAGAAAGGTCATTCTTCAGAAGCGAAGGCCATTTCTCAGACGAGGATGCCCGGAGACTCCTGAGCAGGACATCTGGCACAGATGTGTGCACCACATGCAGCCTGGGTAGGTACAGGAAGGGTGGCACCTCTGGTCTCTCTGTAAGCTATGGAGACAAGATTGTGCTGGCTAAGTCATTTTAACCTAGATTCTTCCAGGGGCAGATTTCTGGAAGAGCAGAAACTGGCATGAAGGGTGTGGTACAAATGTTTTGCAACTGGGTGGAGCCCAGTGGTCTGGTCAAGGCCACACGTGACTGTCAGACTCTGCCCCCCCTGCCCGAGCTAGGTTGATGTACTATTGCCTTAGACCCAAGAGGGTTGGACTCAGACTGGATGCTTCTGGCTCTTTCCAAGCTCCCTTTCCAACTATGCAGCCTCCCCCCCTTTCAGGCCATCCCCCAAAGAGGCATCGAAAGGCCCACCAGGGATCAGGGAAAGGCAAGACAAAAGTGTGTCCTCAGGGTCCAGTGCAGACAACCAGGCTCTGAATCCAAAGACATCAGGAATTGGTGACACAAGGAAGCAGTCCTGAGGCCATGGGTGTTGAAGGATCCTATGTCCTGTCACCAAGTACCAGATGCAGACACACTAGGCTCTCAGCTTCTGTGGACAGAGAAATGTGGGGCCCCATTGTGATCTGACAGCACCTGACCAGAACTGAGGCTGGCCCTTCCTCCTGTGCTGGTCAGACACACTTCTCCCAGACCCAGGCAGAACTTGCTCCCTGGCTGTTGGTTAGCCTGGGGCACTTGACCTCTAGAATTCCAGGACCCAGAACTTCCAAAGGTGGTACAATTCCTCTCCTGCTTGCCGTTGTAACGCATGTCTTCAGCTCTTTGCCTCAGTTGGTTGCTATGGCAATCCAGCAGGCAGTTAGTGCTCACTCAAGTAAGTGGGAATGAGGATCGAGTGCCGCCCTGGGGGAAGAGCAACTCAGGAAAGGAACTCAACCCAGTTTCTTCTGCTGCTTGCCGTCTGTGCTTGTGCTTTCCAGGAAGCTGACAAGGATCACAGGCACCCTCAGTAGGAGTGGTGGTGGGGCACCAGAGGTAGACGTGTGCTCCATCCTTGCCTGGAGACATTTGAGAACATGGGTTCTCTGGCTCTGGTCATCGTGGGTGCTAGTGACTGCAGAGCTTGCATTCTGCTGGCCACATGAGGCAGGACACGGGAACAGGTAGAGGAGTGACCATTTCCCTTTTCCCTTTCCTAGACTGGTTAGAAGAAGCTGAGGGTGAACAGCTGGAGCAAGGAGGTAGGTGCTGCCCTGCGGCTCAGGGCCTCTTCTCATGGTCTTGGGTGTGAACTCAGGATCACCAGGTGTGAACACAAGACCAGGGGTGTGGGGGAATGTGGGATGGGTGGCCTGGAGCTCTCCTATTATAATCGTCGGAGGCTTTGGGAACCCAAACCTCTTCTTCAGCAGGACCTCCCAAGAAGGCAGAGTCCCCTCCCCTGCTCCAGCTCACACTGCTGTGGGCTCCTTTTCAAGACAGATGTAACTACCCAGATTTCCCACAGTGGGCTTGATTATACTACTAGGGGAGCATAGCAGTTGGATTTAGGGTTACAGAGAGAGCCCCTTCCCCTAACTTAATCTTAGAGGTCCTTCCTTTTGGGGGGTCCATCCCAGAATATCCTTACCATCTTCCTCTGCAGCTATCTCCTTCCCCAGAGAGTCTAAACAGGGAATCTAGAAACTGAGCTCTGAGGGGCCTGGGATAATCCCCAGCAATGGACCCATCCCACCTAACTGGGATTCAAGAAAGACGGCTAGGAGGGGGCTGGCACTGCTGGCATGGGTGCAGTGAGGAGGGACAGATGAGACTGGAGCAGCTTTCTCCTGGGTGGCCCATCCTCTGCCCAGGTCCTGACAGAGGCCCTGGGGCTCCTCCATCTGTCCAGTCAGGAAGGCCTCTGTGACTGGGGATTTCTAGACCAATCCAATAGGCTGGGGTCTGTTGTAAGGCTTTACACAATAGTAAAAGACAGATTTTTTTTAAAAAAATTGGTCTCTGGCTGGCCTAAACATGCCATGTAGTGAGGGAAAGTCTTGAACACTTGATTTCCATTCTGCTTCCCACGTGCTGGGACTGTAAGTGTGTGCTACCACATCTGGCTTCAGATTGTCTGAATCATGCATGTAAGTTTTAAAGATTTATTTTTATTTTATATGTATGTTTGTCTGCGTGTGCGTATCTGCATGACCTGTGTGCGCATTGTCTATGGAGGCCAGAAAAGGGCATTGGATCTGCAGTGGAGCTGGCTGTGGGCTGCTGTGAGCAGGGAACCAAGCCCGTGTCCTCTGGAAGAGCGCATCTTAATGTTCACATTTGAGAGCACAGAGGCTGTTTAATCTCAGTGAAGAATTAATCCCAGATCCTTTGTTCATTCATTTCCTTCCAAATAACTCCATGTTAGTTATGTGTTGTCCCAGTAGGAAATACATGTCTGCTTACTCTGCCCCCACAGAGGAGTGTGGCTTTGGGTCTATTAGCAGGCAGAGGTAAATTATGCTCAATGGCTAATCTATAAACTGTCCCTGGGATTATTCCCCAAGGACACTACTACCACTTTCTCATGATATGGCTGAAGTCAATGACCACAACATCCCTGTCATCATTGTCATTAGTTTTGTCTGCCTTCATTTCGTGTGTGTGTGTGTGTGTGTGTGTGTGTGACTGAACCCAAGACATGTGCATGTTAGGTACTCTTTCTGTCACTGAGCTATGCTCCCCATATGTCTGGTTTCCATAGAGACCAGACACACCACACAGGTTACGCAGATAGACATGACACTTAACTTTGTCTGTTTTATGTGGCCGCCTTTGAGCCCATGTTGACTAGTTGTGCCAACTGGCTGTTGGTGATTTCCTGGCTTCTAGAGTCTGAGGGGCCTGCAGAGTCACACACCTGTGGTTGGACTGTGGGTCAGATGGTTTTCAGTCCTTTCTAGGAAGAAAGCGTCTGCAAGTCACCCCTCTGCTCTAACACTCCGGGTCTCTAAAAACGCTGGGCAGGAAGGTTAACAAGAGGAACCAGGACTGACCGATCCAGGCTCTAGTGTTCTGGAATCAGAAAGTATCATCCAGAAAGTGGGGAAGCAGGGACATGCAGCTAGTGGAACCGTGACTGGGGGACAGTGGTGGTGGGGGACACCACACAGGTCACATAGGGACTCAGGGCCACAACTGATCCAACCTGGCCTTCTGTGACTTCTAGAAATGTCTCTGCCTCGCCTGAACCCAGAACCACATGAGACTCTGCACATGGTAAAGACCATTTTAGAAAAGTGCAAGGCCTGCCCTGACCACCCCGAAGACCCTGTGTCCTGGAGCCTTGGAGCTGTGTCCAGCAGAGTGAGTTCACCGGACCTCGAGGAGCCCCCCTTCTGCCTGGATCCTGAGGATGACTGGACAGACCCTGAGCCTCTGGACTCACTGCTGCAGGTCCTGAACGGCCCTGGCTATGAGGCCCACTTTCGGAGCCTGTACGATATCTCACTTCCCTGGCTGAGCACTGCCCTCTCTGACATTGATGATGAAGAAGAGCTGGCTGAACGCTTGGCACAGGCCCGAGGAGTGGCCAAGAAAGTCGATTTGGGCATGGCCCTGGCAAGGCTCTGCCTCCTGCTGGGGCGGCTGTGTGCCCGAAAGCTCAAACTTTCCCAGGCCCGGGTGTACTTTGAAGAGGCACTGGGCGCCCTAGAGGGAAGTTTTGGGGACCTCTCCCTGGTGGCGGCAGTGTATTCCAGCCTGGCCACTGTGTATCTGAAGCAGAAGAATGCGGAGAAGTGTGTGCAGGTGGCACCCAAAGCCGCAGCGCTGCTCCTGGGGACACCTGGTCACTCCTGCAATACAGACGCCGAAGTCCTGAAGTACGCACTGCGCAGGGCCATCTGTGGCCTCAGCCCGCAGGCCGAGGCCAGGGCCTGCTTTCTGCTGGCCAGACACTGCACCCACCTCAAACAGCCTGAGGAGGCACTGCCCTACTTGGAAAGACTGCTTCGCCTCAACAGGGATGTGGGGACCCCGCAGGCCTCCTGGCCTGAAGACTGTTACCTGCTCCTAGCAGATATCTATGGCCGGAAATGCCTGCCCCACCTGGCGCTGAGCTGCCTCAGGGTGTCCTCACTGTGGACTAGGCGCTCTCTGGCTGGCTCCTTGAGGAGTGTGGACCTGGTTCTCCAGAATGTTCCTGGGCCAAACAGTCAAAGGAAGACAGGTCATAGCCTTCCCTCTCAGATTGCTTACTACCTCAGACAGGCATTGGCCTCTCTGGCTCCAGGCATGGGACAGGCACTGCGCGGGCCGCTCTATGCCAGCCTGGCTCAACTGTACAGTCACCACCAGCAGCACAGCCAGGCCATTGCTTTCATGTCTCAGGCTGCAGAAGCTGACACTGCAGCTGGGGTTCACCCCGTCGTGGATCGCTTGGTGGCGCTCGCCTGGCTGCACATGCTTTGTGGGAAAAGCATAGAAGCCATGGACATCCTGAAATGCGTCTCAGATGCAGCCGTGGCCGACAAGGACCAGGAATGTGTTATGATGAACATGGTGGCCATGGCCCTGAAGAGGATGGGCAGGACCCGGCAGGCTGCAGAAGGCTACTTCCGAGCTCTGCACATGGCCTACAGCCAGGGCCACTCGCAGAGCCAGGCAGTGGTCCTGGCTAACTTTGGGGCCCTGTGCCTGCAAGCTGGTGCACGCAGCTTGGCCCAGCACTACCTGCGCGAGGCTGTGAGGCTCTTCTCCCAGCTGCCCAGCGGAGTGTGTGGCCGGGACTTTACCCAGGTGCTCCTGTGGTTGGGCCAACTGTGCACCCGCCGAGCCCTCCCCCAGCAGGCCAAGTGCTACTATGAGTGGGCCTTTCTGGTGGCCGTGGAGACGGATCATCTGGAGAGTAAGTACTGGCCTTATTCCTCCTCGACACCTCCTCCTGGGGTCTGCATGGGTCATTCCAGCTTCTGAGAAATCATCTTAGAACACTGAGGTGGGAGGCAGAGGACGGAGACTGTCCACTGAGTAGTGGAAACCTGGAGATGTTTGCCACCACCTTTGAGGCAGACTTCTTCTACCTCTTCCTGTGCTGGGCCAGACATGGGGGGCGTGCTGTGAATACCGTACTGCAGGACAGTGGTTCTCAACCTGTGGGTCACGACCCCTTGGGGGGGGCAAATCAAAGACCATTGCTGAACAGATATTTACAACTCACAACAGTAGCAGAATACAGTTACAGAAACAGCAACAAAAATACTTTTGTGGTTAGGGGTCACCAAAACATGAGGAAGTATATTAAAAGGCCAAAGCGTTAGGAAGGTTGAGAACCACTGTCCTAAGGACTCCACAATCCCTCCCTCCTGCCCCATACTGAGGTAGAGGTTATCCTAGACATAACTCTGAGACTTGGGGCTGCACTGAGCTAACACAGCCTGGGGTTCTGTGAGCTGGACCTCCAGTTCTGTCTTCTGCAGCCCTGGCCACCTCACATGGCCTCTTCATTAGAAGTCACCAGGCTTCAGAGCAGAGCATATTCACCCACAAGGACCTTATACAGGTGTAATCCAGGCTCCACCCACAGGTGGAATCACATTCTTCCTAGGGCCAAGAGCTGGACAGGAGACAGATGGCTGGGTCAGAACAGCCCCCACAGAGGGTTGTCCTTGTGCTCATAGACAGCTCTACGCCAGCCTGTGGCTTGGGGACACTTCTTTGACTAAAGGTCTGAGGGAAGGTTAGCCAAATAGGGAGTGCCGGAGGAACTGAGGACGGAGTTGCTGAACCCATGCACTTCACAGTGTTGAATGGTAAGCGTCAGCGGGGAGCGGGGAGGGGGTTAGCATCATGAGGAACCCTAGCCTGTGGTTTGCCCCTGTTCCCAAGAAGACTGGAGAGCCATCAGGTCTACAGGGCGCTCGCTCACTGTGGCTGTGGAGATGGAGAGGAGGTAGGTCTGGCTGGAGTTTGTTCTCCCACAGAGACCTAACACACACTTGAGGTCTCACGGACATGATTTGTGTGGAGAGAGCCATGGAGGATATCCCCCAAGGATTGTGTGCAAAGTCCAGCAGGTCAGGCCTTGGCAGGACAGACTGGCATGAAAGGAACCCAGGAAGCCTCAGGTTACATCCAGCCTCTGGGGGCCAGACTTTTGCAGCCTCGGCAACCTGACTACAGGCACCAGCCCATCCCTGCCAGGCCTCTCCAGATGCAGGGCTTCAGCCAAGGACCCAGCCACAAGTGTGTCTCCTCTGCTGTGGAGACTGAGGGATGACCCCAGGACCACAGGCCAGCTTGCCATTGAGTCAGTGTTGGTGCAAGGTGTGATTCTAGAAAGTGTTCTGATGTGGTGTGCAGCAGTTCACAGTGTCCGCGGCATTCATGGTCATTTCTGTGAGCCGGCCAGCAGCACACCCCTCATTTCTGGTTTTAGAAACTCACAACCTCTTTTCCTGGTCAGGCCAGTGGAAGGTTTATAATTCTGTCAGTCTTACCAAAGCACCAGACTTGGGCTTGTGGGTTTCCTCTGCTGTTGTCTTATTGTGTCTCACCAGCGTCACAGTTGATCCTTTGTAATTCATTAAGACGGAAGTTGAGGTTAGGGGTTTTTCTTCCTTCCTCTCCTCCCCTCATCTCCTACCTGTCTCATCATCACTATCATCATCATCCTCCTCCTCAATGCAGGAGTGTTTTGTCTTCACGTATACCTGTGTACCTCATATGCCTGGTGCCAGCAGAAGTGTCAGATCCCCACTTCAGATCACCTAGGCTGGAGTTGCAGATGGTTGTGAGGTGCCATGTGGGTGCTAGGAATAAAACCCAGGTCTTCTGCAAGAGAAGCCAGTCTTCTTGACCTTTGAGCCATGTCTCCAACCCAATCATCCCTTAAACTTCTATTCTTCTGTTTCCTTTTTTGCCTCTCCCTTTAACTCTGGCTCTTCAGAAGTGGGCAGCTTAACTTTCATAGATCCATGAATTTACCAAACTTTCCAGTGTTACTAATTTCTGTTTGTGCCTCTGTTTGGTTAGCAGGACTAAACAAACCATCCTAGGGCCTTACATGTGCTAGATAAATGCTCTGTAGCCT
The DNA here is from genome assembly GCF_947179515.1 of Apodemus sylvaticus. Taxonomy (NCBI): domain Eukaryota; kingdom Metazoa; phylum Chordata; class Mammalia; order Rodentia; family Muridae; genus Apodemus; species Apodemus sylvaticus. The sequence goes on from NC_067482.1 coordinate 75,358,481, forward strand.
TTCTGTATTCCCAGTCTTCTTTGAGATAAGACCTCACTAGTTGTTCTACCTGGCCTTGTAGTTCTATTTTGCTGCCATGTAACCAAAGAACACTTTCCCCATGACTTCTCTCCTTTTGCGTTTCCTGAGACTTGGTCAGTGGCCCAGAGTGTCTTTACTTTAGAGACTGCCCTATGAACCCTTAAGATCTTGTTCGTGTATGGCGCGCTAAGCCTTCTGCCTTGTGTTGATTTCTGAGTTGTCTCAACAGCTGGGGATGTCTCATGGCTCCCAGCCCCCAGCCTTGCCTGCTGGGTGGAGCCCAGGCTTACAGGTGGAACACGGCCTGAGGTAGGCTGAGTCTGTTGTCCTATGTGGTAGGTGCTAGGGAAGATGCTGGCTGTGGACTGTCTGTGTGTCCAACTGTATTGAGCTGCCATTTCCCTGGTCATCAGGGGAGAGTGTGGTAAGACAGAAACAAAAGGTGTAGTCAGGGCAGAAGCCTGGGCAGGACCGTCCCCTGGGCTGGCTGAACTAATCAGTGCCATCTTCAAGCTTCCCTGGATGTCAGCTGACAGAAAGCTCACGGTGTGCTTCTCTACAGACCCTGTAGCCTGGCTCTGGGCTTGAGATCCCCACTTTTTGGGGACCCAGCTCAGAAGTTAGGAAGAGGAAGTCAATACAGTGGGGGGCCTTCCACTCTTCCGCACACAGGCTCTGGAGTGCCTCAAAGGTGACTGAATCAGGGGGGTAACACATCCTCCCTCCGTCCCCACCCAGGTCAGTTACAGACTGTGCAAAAGCTGTGCCATTTCTACAGCAAGGTCATGCCCAACGAGGTGCGATGCGTCATCTACCACGAGTTCCAACTGGCACTGGCACGCAAGACGGCTGACAAGGTGCTGGAGGGGCAGCTCCTGGAGGCCATCAGCCAGCTCTACCTGTCACTGGGCACTGAGCGGTAAGAAGAGCAATGAAGGGGACACAGAAACCCTGGGGAGACCCTCCCCTCAGGAACCAGCCAAGCCCCAATTCTCCAGGGCTGGGGATCATTCATTCATTGTCCATGACATAGGAGTCCCAGCATGGCCGCCTCTCTGATGGGGGAACCAGCCCTCCTATTCTCATTTTCTCAGTTGAACAAGGGCCATCACTACAGCCATCTCAAACCACCCACGCCTTGGTTGTTGCTGTAGCCGACTCCTACCTGCCCCAAGTGTTTAGCTGTCAGCCGGGGGGCCAGTTGGGTGCCCTTCACCCACCAGATGTCCAATGGTGGCCATGTGTTCTCCAGGCTTCTCACTACAGAGGGTCATGTTGGAGGGTCATGTTGGAGGTGTGACCTACCCTGAAGTTGTGGCTAAATCCCCAACATGACACCTCTCCTAAGGCAGGGGCACTGGAGCAGGGAAGATCGCATTAGGAAACAGGAGAGACCCCTGTCCTATCAAAGAAGCTACAGCAGGAACAGTGGCCTGGAGCCAGGCTTCTTGAGTATGTCCCTGGGTGGCTGTCTATCTCCCTGGAAACATGTCGAAGGTGCTCAGCTCTACCCAGACCCCAGGGGCAGCCATTGCTGAGAGCAGTCCTCTGTAACACTGCGGTATACACAAGTCTGAGAAGCCCAGGCCTACTGTCTGAGTTCTACCTTATTCCGGTGTCTCTCAGAGAAGACAGTGTATTATTAGTTAGGGTTTCTGAATCATGACTGGAAATAATTTGAGTGGGGGAAGGGTTTGTCTTCATTTCCATTTCCATATCTTAGCCCATCACTGAGAAAAGTCAGAGCAGGAACTCAAACACAGCAGGAAGTTAGAAGCAGGGGCTGATGCAGAGTCCATGGAGGAGTGCTGCATACTGGCTTGCTCAACCTGCTCTCTTAAAATGCCCAGGACCACTAGCCTAGAAGTAGCTCTGCTTACAGTAAGCTGTCCCTCACACATCAGTCAAGAAAACACACTGTGGGCTTGCCCACAGGCCAGTCTGGTGGGGACACTTTCTCAAATGAGAACCCCTTTTCCCAAATGACTCTAGCTTATGTCAAGTTGACATACAAATAGCCATTACTTTCTGCGTTCAGCTTGCTGGGGTTGATAGCACAGAGAGGGCTCCTTACACAGAGCTGCCTGTCTTCCCTCTGAAGAATTACCCTTGTCTTTCCATGCTGTGACGGGGTGCCTGGGGCAGGACGTGATGCTGCCCGCAGAGGATCCCTTCAGGTCCTGACCTTCCAGACTATTCTGTAGGCAGATCCTATTCTGATGCCTGTGTCTGACCACAGGGCCTACAAGTCAGCTCTGGATTACACTAAACGGAGCCTGGGGATTTTCATAGACCTGCAGCAGAAGGAGAAGGAGGCACGTGCCTGGCTGCAGGCAGGGAAGATCTACTATATCCTGCGCCAGAATGAGCTGGTGGACTTGTACATCCAGGTGCGTTCAGTGCTGGCGGGGTGCACTGGCTCCCGCCCTCCCCACCCACCCCACCCATCTACCCACCCACTGCCTTGCACCCACCTGCTTATCTACCTAACTGTCCACTCACTACTCCCACCCACCCAACTACCCACCCATGTACCCACTCACCCATCTATCTACCCATTTACTCACTCACCCATCGACCCACCAGTCTGTTGCTGGAAATATTTTTTAAAAGCAACCTGCCATCTCTCCTGCCCTGCCAGGCCACACCACCATGTCCCAGCGGGGTCCCACTGGTGTATTCTCACCACCAGGCTGTCCTCTCCCAGCTGGCTCCCACAGCATCCCAGCTGTGTTCCCTCTCTGCCATAAGCCCCTGGAATAGATGGGCCACATTCCAGTAACCAAGTAAATCGAAACTCTTGATGCTTAATTAGCCAATCAAATTTATATATAAATAATATTACAATTTACAGGATGTCAATACAATAATTTTAGAGCCAATGGTAATGATAATGGTAAAAGCTTTATCCCAACACACACACACACACACACACATATACACACACACACACACACACACACAAATATTGGCTTTTTTTGTTTGTTTGTTTGTTTGTTTTCGAGGCAGGGTTTCTGTGTGTAACCCTGGCTGTCCTGGAACTCACTTTGTAGACCAGGTTGGCCTCAAACTCAGAAATCCACCTGCCTCTATCTCTGAAGTGCTGGGATTAAAGGCGTGCGCCACCACCGCCCGGCTATCCCAATATTTCTAATCTTATAAAAACGTAGCTATTTGTGGCTACTAAATGCCACACAGGTCCACGTCCGAAGCCATCTTAGTTCTCCTCCCTTCTCCTGCGATCTCTCTGTCACCCCAACTCCTAGCTCCGCCTCTCTTTTCCTGCCTTCCACTGTCCTAATGTGATCGAACAGGGAAAATCCTGCAACCCCAGTCCATGCATCTGTCCACCCACCCATCCTTTCAGCCACCTACGCACCCATCCATTCGTCACATCTCCCTGTTCACCACATGTCCATGTGTCCACCCACCTACCTGTGCATCCCCTCACCCACCCATATATCCACCCACTTGTTTTTCTCACCCACCCATCACTGCTGAGCACCACTGTTGAGTGTCTTCCCACTCTGGCTTCCTCAGTTTCCCTCCATGCCCAGCCTCTCCGCTAGCCATCTGAGCACCCTGGGCACAGGTGGGCCCCATGTAGCACCCACCTCTTGTCAGTACATAGCAAGTGCTCAGTGTACGTGGGAATGCTGTGTCCACTCGGTTTGCACACAGAAGAGCTTGCTTCAGCAGCTCATGGTATGTTTACTTCAAAACATGTTTATTGCGGAGGCTGTGATGCCTCCCAAACACCGTGTGATCTGGACAGACGAGGAGGAGCGCAGGAGTGGTGTGGTGAACTAAAGATCTAGGATCCAGGAGGCTGGGGCTCAAAGAGCAAGGAGAAGAAGGACCCCTGAGTCTGAGATCAAGCAGCTTTGAGTCAGGGTGGGGAGCTAGCGCCACCTGCTGGAAGAGAATAACAAGGTCCAGCCTGGAAGCTGGAGCGAAGGTATTATTATCTCATCACTGAGCAGATGTTTGTTGGGCACCTACTCTGAACCAGGCATTGCAGGCATTCCTGGACACAGCAGAGAAGCCTCATCCTCAGGCCCTGTCTTGAGGTACTGATGGGAGAGAAGTGGGTATGGGTGGGTCAGGAATGAATAGGATGTAGTGGGAACCACAGGAGGGGCAGCCAGCTGTGATTCGAACATGGTGGGCAGGCCGGAAGCCAGGACCGAGTTCTTCCCTGCTCACTCGGGCAGCCCATACCTGCTGGGCTTTGGGGATGCAGCTGGACTGACACTTCCTAGCTCTCTGGTCCTGAAAGCTCCTCCCCTCAGAGCCATAAACCCTCAGTGACAGAGGGAGGTTGGTGTCTCCAAGTGTGAGACCACACATCTCAGAGACACAGCCTCTCCAAGACATACAGTCTCCAGAGAACTTCTGGTTCTTACAGGTGGCACAGAATGCAGCCCTGTATACTGGGGACCCCAAGCTGGGGCTGGAACTGTTCGAGGCAGCTGGGGACATTTTCTTCAATGGGACCTGGGAGCGGGAGAAAGCTGTGTCCTTCTACCGGGTGAGTGGCTGCTATATGTGGGGGTAACCCCAGCTCCCAGCCTGGGGTGTCAGGACAGAACCACCCTCTGTCCCATGGAAAGACCATACAAAGGGAGAAGACAGTTCCTTGCACATACATGGGCTCAGGGGGAATTTTGCATGGTGGATACTGTAGAAGCCTAACCTCACTATATGGACAGGACCGGGCACTGCCCCTGGCTGTGACCGTAGGGAACCAGGAAGTGGAGCTGCGCCTGTGTAACAAGCTGGTGGCCCTTCTGTCTGCACTGGAGGCACCCCAGGAGGGCCTGGAGTTTGCCCACGAGGCCCTAGCACTCAGCATCACCCTAGGTGAGTCCTTAGCCCTGCACTCTGCTCTGCACCCCATCCTATCAGGCTTCCGGTCCTAGGTCTGCTGAGCAGACATTTCTTGGCTTCTCCCATCTCCTGTGGAGGCTGACTGAGGCCACAGCAGCTCTGCCGAGCTTACAGTGCCTAAACACGGCTAAGCACAGAGCAGGCAGGGCCTTGAGGACAGAGAGAGCAAAGCTCAGAGGCTCCCTCTGCTTCTTTCTCTTGCTGGGCCACACGCTGGTCCACTTGGCCTGATTTCCACACAGGGGGACGTGTGTATGCTCTCCTCTTCCACGCCTCTTTCCTGCCTGTTCTGTCCTCACCCACCATCTGCAGCCTGATTGGCTCATGGCCTGGCTGCCCTACTGGGTGGTGTCCTCACACCTGCCCCTCCACTTGTATCTCCAGGTGACCGTCTGAATGAGCGAGTGGCCTACCACAGGCTAGCCACCCTGCACCACCAGCTGGGCCATGGAGAACTGGCTGAGCACTTCTTCCTCAAGGCTCTGTCACTCTGCAGCTCGCCCCTGGAGTTCGATGAGGAGACCCTGTACTATGTGAAGGTCTACCTGGTGCTGGGCGACATCATCTTCTATGAGCTGAAGGTGGGCAAATAGGTTGGGGGCTCAGCCTGGGCTAGAGTCATTGCTCCGCCTGAGTGTGGGGTCTGCACTGTAGTCATTGCCTCCTAGCCAGCAAGGTCAGCAGTCGGGGCTACCCTCTCGTGCTGGTCAGACTTGATCCTCTCACGTAACAGACAGAGGCCACAGGGTACCATATGCAGCAGTGGGAAAGTCGTTAGGAAGCTTCCTGAATGTGGCGATCCTCCCAAAGGAATGTAAAGAGACAAGGACGTGTATGAACATTGACCACTCACATTGCAGAATCCAGCCCATACCGTGGCGCCTCTTCCAGGAAGCCCACCCAGGATGTCAGCCTTTCTCCGCAACTCCTTACTGGAATTCTGTGGCATTGCCTTTCCTGGTGACCTGGGAGGGATGGGTGGAGATAACACCATCCTGCCTCCCAGTGAAGGAAACTGAGGTTCAGGAAGGGGTACCCTGACCCCAGGCTGCCTCTCTGAATCCTTGCTCACAGCTCAGGCACATGTGTGAACCCAAGCTTCCACACAGGTGCATGCGCACACACTTTGGCTGTCCTTCCCATGTAGCTGAGTGCCCCTCCTTCAGAAATTCCACCCTGTGAGGCGCTGGGTACCTCAGTACCATGCTTCCTCACGTCACAGAGTTAGCCAGGGAGGGATGGCCTTGAGCCCGGGGTGGAGAGCCCACCATCTGCTGTATTCTTGGCCTGCTCTGTTCTTGGATCCTGGCTCTGTGGGGCTGGTACAGAGAAGATGTTATTAGATCTTGGACTTTGTTGCCAGCAGAGGGAACTGACCCAGATGTGGATGGGGTCTCGGGAGGCCCCTCAGGTCACTCTTGTGGGAAAAGACCTCTAAAGAAGCTAAGGTGGGAGATTGCTGTGGGGTGTGTCCAGGGGCAGTTTGCAGTCTACTGGGATGCTGAGTTTGAAGCAAAGATGTCCTTGACCTGGGAGTGGCTTGGGGCAGGTGTGTCACACCTCATCTTGACAAAGTGGGACACTTCTACAATCATTCAACAATAGGGGGCCAGGAAGTCCCCAGAGTTAGTGAGACCCTGAAGTCCTAGTGGACCCACCTCCTCCTGGGAAGGCATCATACACTCCTGGAGTGACTAGAGGTGAGGCAAGGTTGGACACAGACAGCAGAGAGGCTCAGTGGAGAAGAAGCAGAGGCCATGGCAGTCAAGGCCTTAGGCTCCAGGACCTGGGAGGAAGAAGGGAGCTTCAGGAAAGGGACACAGATGTGTGCACAGGAAGGACCTGCGGGGTGGCCATGTGCTGTTGCAGGCCACCTGGGTCCCTGGGTCACACTTGGGTTGGGCTTGGAGCTACTCCGTGCCAGCACCCAAGCTGGTGTACCCTTAGCATCGACAGATAAAAAAAAAAGTCCAGCTGGGTGGTGGTGGTGCACACCTTTGATTCTAGCTCTCAGGAGGCAGAAGCAGGCAGATTTCTGAGTTCAAGACCAGCCTGGTCTACAGAGCCAGTTCCAGGACAGCCAACTACACAGAAAAACCCTATCTCCAAAAAATCAAGAAAGAACAAAAACAAAGAACAACAGAAGGTATCCAAACACAAGGACCAGGAAGCTCCAGTCATGTTGGCTAAGCTGTGACTGTGACAGAGCAAGATGAGATGTCCCCGATGAGGTGTCCCCCTAGTGGCCTGATGTGGCCTGCTGGTCAACCCTCATGGTGGGTTGTGCATAAGAGGGATCCTGGGATCATGTAACCCTTGGGGGTCACTCAAATATTTCTACTCCTCACCCCTGCTGGTTATGGGTAGATATATCGGAGTGACCCTAGGATTGTATAGTCCCTGGGGGAATGCTCCAGGTGTCCCTCACACTCCAGAGAGTCGGCTTAACACAGTCAAACACATCTACCCCCAGGACCCCTTCGATGCAGCTGGGTATTACCAGCTGGCACTGGCAGCAGCGGTGGACCTGGGGCACAAGAAGGCTCAGCTGAAGATCTACACACGCCTGGCCACCATCTACCACCACTTCCTCATGGACCGTGAGATGTCCCTCTTCTACTACCAAAAAGCAAGGACCTTTGCCTCAGAACTGAACCTCCGCAGGGCCAACCTGGTGCCCCAGCGCTTCTGTGGCCGGGCACCCTGGCTGGCCCCTGGCCACCCATCCTGACAACCTGAGAAGGGGCATATACAAGGGAACTCTTCCTCTTCTTGGGGTGTGGGCAACTTATCATTATTATTATTATTATTAATTATTTTGCTGAGGGTTGGGGGTGGGAACTGAAGGACCAAACAGTAGTAAATATTTTTCAGCAACTCTGGTATCTTCTGGTAGGTATGTGATACGCCTCCCCATGAGTCTGAGTCTGGGCTCTGCCCCATTCCCAGCCCCCTGACCCATCCTTTCCTGGACCCACACTGCAGCCTAGCCCCACCTTGTCTGCAGTGAGGACTGAATCCAGCAGGCATTGGCAAGGCCTCCTGCTGTCTCTCTCATGGTGTAGCCTTGGCAAATCACTTACCTCAGTTCTCCATCCCCTTGTCTACCAGAAGGTAAGGTGATGGGGGTTCCTCAGCAGAACCTAAGGTGACTCTCCTCGCTGCTCACCGTGTATATGACACAAGCCTGCATCGTTCATCCTACAGTACCTGCCTGAGAGGAGTTCAGGACATGATGGCATCCATTGGCAGTGGGAGATGTGGAGACCCAGGTTATCCATTACCACACGGCAGGGAGGAACTGAGCCCCAGAGCTAGCCAAGTATAGCCACATCCCTATCAGCCTGCCCGGAAGGGCATGGCATCTTACGTCCTGAGAGCAGCTTGTGAACCTCTTCATCCCTGATGGTGTCAGGAGAGCCACAGGCCTGGAAAATGTGGTGATCTCATGCCCAGCCCTGAGATTGCCTGCTCCCCTCTGGCCCCTGCTGTCACCTAGTCCAAGACCTCTGGAGTCTCCAGCCCACGAAATCTGAATCAGATATCTTTGTTAAGCAGGGACACTGTGACATAGGGAAGGCTAGGCTATAAGTGACCTATAGTGCTCCAAGCCCCTCCTTCAGTCATGTTTAAATAAGTGAGATTTCTCACTTTAATGGCTTCTGGTGACACTAAGTGTCACAGTGTCCCGCAGCCCCCCATGTGTATCCCAGAACACCGTACTCTCCACAAGTCCCCCTTTATAATAAATACTGCAGGCAGGAACAGGGGTGTCCACTCCACACACGAAGTTGATGCTTCTCCCTATCTCCCCACCAGGGATCAGCAGCCAACTTTCCAGAACCAGTTCCTTCCCCACCCAAGCCCTTTGCCTGTGGGTTAGAATGGTGGCCCACATCTGGCCAGGGCTCAGGCTGCTGGGTGAGACAGATGGAGGGAGTTTGACTGCACCTCATGCTGCTGGGGAGCAGGTTTCAGGCTGTGAGAAGGCACAGTACCCCGTTTCAGGGGTGGGGAAGGGTAGTCTGGAGTCCCTGGGGAGCCGGCAGGGCCGGGCTGGTGGGTGGCCGGGCTACAAGGAGGCCAAGGACGACCAGGTTCTCAGTCTTGGGCACCAAAGAAGCCCCTGGATATCAAGGAAGAGCTGAGAACAGGGTGGAGGCCAGGTCCCACAGGGACCAGAGTCCTTGGCTTGCTCAGTCAGCTGCTTGGCTTGGCGGAGATCATGTCTGGAAGCACAGAGAGGCTTTCTGCAGGAGACTAGACACAGTTCTTTAGAGGAAGATCAGTTCCATTGCTCCAGCATGGTAGATCCAGATGAGAAGAGGCAGTCCATGGTTTTAAAGCATTTATTATTGGTGGAGAGCTGTGATGAGTGAAATCGTACCCCACTTTCTCTGGTTGGTCCTAAGGTTAGCAGAGGCAGGGAAAGGCAGAGAGAAGGGGAGAGTAGAGAAGTAGAGGCTGGCCATGACCACGTGGAGAGAGGGGGGAAGGAAGAAGAGAGCCCAAGAGGGCGAGAGAAGCAAGCAGAAAAGAGGAATAAGAGAGGCAAGAGAGTCAGAGAGAGGAAGGAGCAAGCAGTCCCTCTTATAGTGGGTCAGACCTAACTGGCTGTTGCCAGGTAACAGTGGGGAGGAGCATACCTGGCTGTTGCCAGGTGACATTGGGGGTGGAGTCCAGACAGAATACCAGGGGCTTGGGGCATTGTCCTACGGGACTAATGGTCACAGAATTATGGAGCTCTGAGGCCTTGTGTCAGGGGCCTAGTGTCTGAGAGCGTGGCAAATGGCTTTCTATCCCTTGCAGGAACACCTGCTGGGTCTCCAGGATTTAAACCTAGCTCAACCAGAACACAGGCTGCCTTTCACAGTCCCACATTAGCCAGCTGCTGACAGTCCCATTCTTGGGTGGGTTGGGCCACAGCGGGAGGGGTCCTGAAGTTAAAAGGTAGTGATGACCTACTCTGGGTTCAGCCAGAGTTGTCACGGTAAGTAAAGTACACTTGGGTGAGGTCATCACCCACCTGCCAGTCTGCAGGTTGTCAGTCACTAGGTGACTCAGCTGCCAGTTACCTCAGGTTGCAGGGCCTTTGGGGGTAAATCTCTCTGAGCCCAGGTGGGTCAGCCCTGAAACAAAGCAGTTGACTTAGGGCTGAGGTGAGACTTGCTCAAGGTGAGGATGCTCGAGAGCTTTATGGTGCTCCCCAGGCTGGCCCTGCCACAGGGCTGTTTCCTATTGGGATGCTCACGAGCCCAGGGCATTCCACAGCCATGCCATGCTGTACCATGGTTAAGTAACAACCGACACTGTCTTAACCTCCCAGACCCTCTGTCCCATTGTCTGGCCCAACCTTGACTTTCTGCAAATGACAGGAGGAAGACATGGGGACAGAGCCGCCTGAAGAATCTCTGCCAAGGCAGGAGTGGGTGGTGGATGCTGGGGCCTGGTGCACTCCTTACTGCTCTCCCATTAGCATGGGTCCAGGATACCCTGTGGCCTGTTGAAGCTGCAGCAGCCTGCAGGCCCATTGCAGGAGCCAAGCTTTAGAAGGAGGCCCAGCGTCTCCCAAGTCTACGCGACTACCTTCCTTCACACATGGCCTGACTGAGGCCAGAGCCCCACCCTGGTCAGGCTGTATTTACTCTCTTGGGAACATAGTTACTCTACACCAGCTTTGTCCCAGGACAGATAGATGCAGGTGTTGAAGGAGCTAAGAAGCTTGGGGGTCAGGATCACCGGGACTCTCTGTGTGACCGGAAGCAGAGCTTCAGGTTGCTCTAGTGGACAAATGGCATCCACTCAGGTCTTCCATGCTCAGTGTGACATCTCTACAAAGCCAGTCCTTTTGGTCAGACGTGGGTTGACAGCCTGTGTTCTAGGGAGGCGGGAAGTCTAGGCTTATATCTCTAAAGACCTGAGGCAGTGGCTCTTGGAGGTCAAGGATGCCTCTGTGACCCAGTCAGCAGGGTGAGAACATCTCAATGGGGACCTATCAGCCTGGCAGACTCAGTGGGAGAGGGTACTTCCTCTGTCTGAGGACAGAGACAGGCTTGTCCTAGGAGGAGGGTAGTGAGTATTGAGTCCTCCGCCATGTTTCCTCATTCCCAGAACTGCCATAGCTCCTCTCACTTCGCATCATGTCTGCCTCAGGGGGCTGGAAAAGAACCATTGAACAATGAACTCACTCTAGATGACCACTTCTAGACCAGAGCCCAGCATAAAGGCCTTACCAAACAGCCGTATTCAGAGATGACTGTGGACACACCCGTTCCCAGCGTGGCCTGTGCTGGAGCCAAGAGAAGCTAGTCTAGCCCTGACCTCAGCAGTTGAGGAGTCCTTCCCCCCTCTAGGGGATAGGGATCAGAGACTCTGGGGTAGTGGGGACAGATCAAGCAGGCACCAGAGAGGACTCAGGTCCGTGTCGGCTCTCAGTCATCAACAGTGATGCAGTCACCTGAACTGAGAATTCTACCATTGCCGGTAGGGGCATGAGAAAAATCCACCTAAGCCAAAGTAGGGGCACTCACGCCATCTCCCCGTGCTGCCGCCCTGGGAACCGTGGCATCAGCACGAAGGTCTCACGGGTGCAGCAACATCCAGTTCTCATGGCTCTGAGCAAGTCAGCCCTCCCTTGGGTCCCGGCCCGTCTCTGAAACGCTGAGGTCCATCTTAGACATGATCATGGGAAACATAGGAGGGTGTGACCCCCCCCCCCATATCTACTCCTGTCACTTGTATTTTTCTGCCAAAAGCTCTCTTAGACCTAAAATGGGTCTCTGCCACCACCTGTCATGGCTGTCACAGGCTGACTCAGAGGAGACCACTCTTTGCAGAAGTAATCTGCGAGAAGGTCAGCAGGTCTCCCAGAGGCAGGAGATGTGGAACGTTCCAGATATGGTGGAGAACAGGCCCTGGGAGCTCGGGAGGGAGGTGGCTGGGAACGGCAGAGGATCCCAGCCCAAGCTCCTGTGCTATGCCTACAGCAGCACGTGTGAGGCCAGGGAGCTCTCCAGGGGTCCAGCCACCTGTGCTGTCAGTATCATCCCGGTCCCTGCATCCATGTTCAATGTGTGGGGTGGAGAGGTGTCTCCCTGTTCCTCACTCCAACAAGGACACAGGAAGGCAGCTGGAGACACTTAAATAACCCAGACCATCACCCACCTGGGAGTCTGCTTTGAAAAGACAGGCTTGTGAGAAACTCGTTTGCAAGGCAGTAGTTGGTACCTTGGCATCTCCAGGGCCGCTCTGGCTCTCTGGCTGGGTGACTCCAAGCAGAGAGGTACAAGGAGGATGTGGAAGGGGGATGGGGAGGGAGGCAGGGTAGAGGCAGAGGAGTGAAGGTGGCGGAAGCTTGTCGACAAGGTGATGGGTGACTCATAACTGCTGTGAAGAGGTGGCCTCCATATCACAGTGGGGGATGGGGCATGGCTTGGAGAGGTTATTCCCTGTGCAGAGTTCATAGGGTCCTGTAGGTCCCAGACACAGGCAGTGTCTGAAAACATTCCCCTTTGACAGATGCTGCAAGGTATCTCCTTCTCTTCACCCCTGCACTTTGAGCTGCTGTGTGTCCACAATCACACATGGTCAGGATCCGCAGAGTCACGGGGGAGCCGCTGTGTCCCCTCAGGGTCTTGTGTCATCATCTGATATTTATGTGGAGGGGCTCCTCCGGTCCTGAGTACTGTTGCAGCCTCTTAATGACAGTGTAGTACTGGGTTCCTCAGCTCCCTTCTCTGTGACTTCAGAAAGACCCAGGAAGCATTGCTTCAGCAGGCAGTTCTGAGGACCCAGCTGAGCAGGGTTCCCTGCAGCCAGCAGCTCCCAGCTCACCCACTAAGGTGCCAGCGCTTGGCAGATGGGAGGCATCCAACTCAGATAAGGGCACGATCAGAGTACATGTTGAAACCCATATAGATCAGACAAGGGAGACCAAAGGTTTCCTCTCAGGTCCTTTCCCAGCCTGTCACAGGCTCAGATGATGGGTCCGAAAGGAAAGGATGACATAACTGCCATCAGAGAGGCTGTGTGGCAGAATCCTATGCTTTCCTCTAAACCCAGTTCTGATGTTCCATCTTCAGAGCCTCCCCTGCCTGGCACACATAGTCAAAGCGCTCCCTACTTCTCTTTTCAGCTCTATGCGGTCAGCCTCATCAGTGCCTTCTACAGAGGCCGTGTAAGGGTGAGGAAGCCCAGTAGTCACACAGCTGTGGCTGCCGAGCCTCTGACTGTAGAGGTCCCGCACCAGAGGGGACCAGTGCACCTCTCTTCACCAGCAGCTGGTGATGGCTTACAGACCTCTGATTCCCAGGCTCCATGAGGCTGCCTCCTGCCCCTGCAAGTCTTCCTACAAGCTGGATCACACTAACGTTTGACCTGAGCTGCTCAGGCTCTTGGGTCAAGTTCCTGCCATCTGTGTAAGGTTGCAGCTAAGAACAGGGCAGGCGGGTACACGCACAAGAGTGTACCTCTGTGTGTGTGTGTGTGTGTGTGTGTGTGTGTGTGTGTGTGTGTATGTGTGTGTGTGGGGTGTCTGTATGTGTGTGTGTATGTGTGTGTGTGTAGAGGGCAGTTCTCAATTCCTCTCTGACCCTCCCCTGATTGTCTAGGCCTCTGCTGACCCCACCCACCTAGGCCTGCTTCTTTTCTCTGTTTAAAAACCCACAATATTCTACTGTGTGAGAAACCCATCTTTCCTATTGTGGCTGCTGTGACCAGGTTCTGTGGTCCAAATGGCTGAAAAACAACAGGCCCTGGCTTCTGTCTGTCTGTAGGGCAAGGTGCAGGGAGCAAGGCATTCTGTGTCCCACACCCTTTACCAGTCCTTCCCTCTGCCTGACACAGAGGGAGGGGATTCCCAGCCTCCATGAGGCCTTTCATACAGTCACAGGCTCTCCAGGCTGATGGGCCAACACACCCTTGACAATTTGTAGAATGACCAAACTCTCTACATGTGGCCGGGCAGGCTGCCTTCCTCTCTGAGCCTTGGGTTACTGCCCCATTAAATCTCAGTTGGTGAACAGAAGTATGTTCTAAAAGTGAACAGTGCTCTCTGGGGGCTCCGGATGGGCCCAGCCTAAGGTCATCATACGTCATTTTGTAGCAGTCCAGGGAAAGTTCCCAGTGTGTTGTCACAGGCCCAGTTTTAGGTCTGAGTGTCTGTCTGGGGTCGTGCACAGTGACCAAAATGCTGGTGCAGTGAAGAAGACGTACACCTCCCATGCAGGCAGACAACAGGGCACGGGGCAGCGTGAGCCACAGAAGCTGCGGCTCACTGTAAACTTCAAACGCATTGGACATTTAGCTGTTGCCACCTCCCTGGAGACTCCAGCTCCTTGGTTCTATTCACACATCCCTGGGACTCAGGATGTGCTTGAGGGAGTCAGGAGTAAAGGGATGGAGGAGCAAGCAGGCAGGGGATTCCAGTCTGAGCTAGTAACTTCTGGCTGACCGAGAGTCTCAGGGCGTGCCGCAGAATGGGCTCCGAGAGGGACTGATTAAGCGGCTGCCAGATGGAAGGGTTTGGAGCGTGAGCACACACAGACCAGGCGTCATGAGGGAGGGTGAGAGTCATGCTGATGGAGGAGCAGGAGTTTCCCTGGCTCTCTGTTCTGTACCCCAGGCCTTGGCCTGAGCATGTGTCTGTCCAGCACCATGCTCAGAAGTAAAGAGATGAAATGTCAAAATCCCTTTCAAGGTAACATTCAATATGTTGAGGATGCATCAAGATGACACCTGCAGGAAGCGAATAGATGGAGAAGTGAGGGGCATAAAGACTTTATGGTCACTCACTGGTGACACCCTCTCCTGGTCTGCCCTAGTCAGGGAGTTTCCTCCCTGCTGTGTTCTTGCTGGGATCAACCTGGGAGAGCCCTGGGCCAGGCAGAACAAACACCAGGCAAGCTTCCTGGTTCCTCCCCCAGGGTTCTAGCTCTAGCCATGAACCTCTGCCTCAGGCTTAACCTCCCTGAGCCCCTTAGCCCTGGGGCACACAGCTCGGGCATCCATGTCCTTCTGTCCTCCAGGTGGCAGTCACCCAGACTCCACTGCCTGTCTTTGCCACCTCTGGGGTGGCTTTCATCTTCAAATCAGGACCACTTTAGAGAGGTCCTGCATGTCCTCCCAGCATCCCCCAAGACCACATGCTTCATGGCCACCAAGCTGCTGGCCTTGTACTAGTGTCTGTGGCTCTGTGTCATGTTTCAGTCGATTCCTGTGGCCGCCACAGCAGAGAGGCACGTCTGTCAGCTAAGTGCCTCCAGCCATCGCTGGCAGCCTTGGGACTGTGGCCACCATTTCAGGCAAAATGCATCAGGATCACACACACACTTTCCACACACTCTCTCCTCACGGAACCCTTGCATCCATCCCAGGCTTGTGGGGGCCAAGGCCTCTCCTCTTCCTGTCGACAACAGCCGCAGTCTGTGGCTTGCTGGGGACAAGCTTCAGCCTTAGTTTGGCACAGTTAGCAAGTTTTCAGTGATTATGAATGAATGTGCGGTGAGCCCTCCTGTCCCAGCCGTCATGTGGACAAGCTGCTGAGTGAGTGACTGGGATTCAGCACACAGGTCACAAGGTGATAGTTAACCTTTAAGAAGTCGGCCATTCTATTCTGTATTCTCTGGAAAGATTTTGTTTGTGATTGTGATGTGCATGCATGTTTGCTCTGTGTGTGTATGTGTGTGTGTGTGTGTGTGTGTGTGTGAAGTTATCAGAGTGTCAGTGTCTTCTTTTGTCACCCACTTTATTTACTGAGTCAGAGCCTCTTACTTGGACCAGAAGCTCACTGACTGGGCAAGTCTCCCCAGCCAGCTTGATCCAGGCGACCCTTGTCTCCACATTAGGAGCACAGGGATTCCAGGTAGCCATCATGCCTCTCTAACTTTTTATGCGGGTGCTGGGGCTCCACACATTGTTGCCCACACTTACATGACAGGCATTCTACCCATCGCATCATCTCCCAAATGCTCCTGACAAAAAAATCAAAATGAGAAGGAAAACAAAACCGGTCCTTGCTTTTGGGTGGCATTAGATGTATTAATTGTTCCTTGTGCCTCTAGCTCTGAATCTTCCAGTTTCTGTGAAATAAGCATGCATTTTGCACTACATAGTTTGCAATCAGAAAGAAGCAACTCTCTAAAAAGCATGTGATAAAATGGGAAGAGTTTCGGGAAATCAAGCTTTTTAAAAGACTAAGAAATTGTAGGTATGTCAGTCAACACACACACACACACACACACACACACATGCACGCACATATCCTCCTACAGGACCCATCCCTTGACCTCTCCTATAGGACCCTCTTCTCAGACTCTTCTGGGATATATTGCCCCCTTTCCTAGTCCCCTGCTGAGTGCATAACCTTGTTCCCCTTTTGGCAAGGAGTTGACACTGCTGAATTGAGCAGCTCTGTCCCTGAGGAAGGATGACATCACATCAAAGGCACTTCCCTAGCACATGGGGACAGCTGAGGGAACCAGGGTGTGAAAGATGACAGGGACAGAGATGGGAAGGCCTAGGACTTCTTGGGAAGCTGACTTAATCTCCCACTACACAGCTGAGGTGACACTGGCTTGGATGGTGGCATCACTTGTTGTGAAGCCTACAGGTTGGGGGTGGCATGGTTGTGATATTCATGGGGCATGTGAGCTCAGCTGTAGAACACTTCACTAAGTTGACAGCTCTGAATGCAGACCAGAAAACATGTCCCTATCTGTGATGGTTTGAATAGGAATGGTCCCCAAAGACTCATGTGTTTGAGTGCTTGGCCCATAGGGAGTGGTACTATTAGGAGATGTGGCCTTGTTGGAGTGGGTGTGACCTTATTGGAGTGGGTGTGGCCATGTTGGAGGAAGTGTGTCACTGAGGAGGCAGACTTTGAGGTCTCATTTTTGCTCAGCTAGCCCTAGTGTTACAATCTCCTTCTGCTGCCTTCAAATCAAGATCCAGAACTCTCAGTTCCTTTCCAGCACCATGTCTGTTTGCATACTGCCATGCTTCTTGCTATGATGATAATAAACTAAAACCTCTGAAACTGTAAGCCAGCCCCAGTTAAGTGTTTTTCCTGCGTAAGAATTGCCATGGTCATGGTGTCTCCTTACACCTGGTGTGTGCTGTGGTCCTCCCCCTGACTGTGAGGAAAGGGCCTACCATAGGGACACCCCAAGAGCCACCGTGGAGCTGTGGGCCAGGCTGCCCCTCTTAGGGTTTGGTGAGGTGGTCACCAGTGGTCGGCTGAAGGTCTGACCTGGATCATAGCCCACACCTCTGCCCACCACAGTCAACTTCAGTTTAGCTATTGTGCAAGCAAATCCAAAGAGGCACACTCACGCCTGGGGTCCCTGCTGCCCTTCCTTCTCACCATGTCCCAGCCAGAAGAGCCCCTGCCTGCCTACTGTCCTGAAGGCTAAGAGGACAGTGGCAGGGTTGGGTTCCTTCCAATTCGATGGGATCACATTTGTGTCACATAAGAAACCTGCTCTCTGCTGTTACCCCCACTCTGCCCCCTACACTCCCCCCCCCCAGCACTCAGAGCATCAGGGTTACAGGTCAATGTTCTCCATGGCACCTCCCAGATATCACAATGAGAGGAGCTAGTGCGTTCTGCACTCACACCCCATCTCCCCCACCTTCACCCCTCTCAGGATCAGCCACCCTGCTGCCACACAAGGGGCTCAGCCTTGACTGTTCTGTGTGGCCCAGACAAGCCACGGGGCAACATGTCCTGAGTTCTGGGACTCACCAGGAGTGGAGACGTGCCATTGGAGGGAGGGTTGCAAATTGGGACAAGTACAGGCAAAGGTTCGGTGACAGTGGGGCTGTGATGGCTAGAACATTGCAGGTCACAGTTGACCTGACTTCTTCAGGGCAGCCCAGGGTCATGTGGGTCCAGAGACAATGTCTGTCACTGAGAGCTAGGGAGTTACCACCAAAACCAAATCATGAAGGTGGAGAAGAGTCCCAAGTAAAGACAGTGACAGGTATCACACAAGCACAAAGGACAAGGGAGATCACTGGAGGGCCCTCATGGGGCCAGGAAGTAGAGAAGTAGACACTGGCGACCATGGCAGACACAGAGGGAGGGAAAGACCTGAGCTAAGTTACCCAGAAGGCTTCAGAGCTTGTCCACAGCATGAGCCAGTCATGGAGACCTCAGTCAGGGCTTGTGGGAAGGAGATGCCTTTGAGGTGAAGTCACCCGCTGCCTGTGCTGTGTCTGCACATAGCTACCGTGAGGGCCTGCGGTGACCCCAGCCAGAGCCCTGCAAGCAAGGGGCCCTTCTCTGACAGGGCGGCCACAGCAGTAGTGTGGCTGGAGCTTCCTGCTCACTGAACATGAAAATTACAGGCCGAGGCTGGCGGGGGCAGCTGTGCTGCTGCCAACACAGTCTGCTGGCAGGAGTGGTTGCCCCTCCGAGTCACAGCCTCTGGAGTGTGTCACTGACCACATCATGCTGGGGCACATGAGGTTAATAGGGCACTGGGTCTGAAGCTCCAGATGCCACCAAGGCATCCCTGGGGATGACTGCGGCAGAGGGCACTGCCAGATGGCAGCCCTCAGAGCGTGCCCATGTCACCCTCTTCCAAGAGTCGGCATTCCATCATGTTCCACACTGAGCACGGGGCTCTCCACCTTACTGCCCTACAAACCCCTGACTGGGCCTGGGAAGAGAACCCTAGAGCCTCTTGAGACTGCAGCCCAGCCCAGCCCTTGGCTCTTAGGCAGGAGTCTGAATCCTGGGGGCCAGCTTGGTCCCCCACTGACCCTCAGTGGAGGCAGGAGGCTCCACTTCCTTGATCTTCACTTCTCTCTGTTGTTCAGACTCCATGTGTCTGGCCTGCAGGATGAAGCACGCAGGGCAAGGAAGAGGGCGGTCAAGCCCATTCCTTACTCTCCCCTCCCCCAGCGAGGAGCCCCAGCTGCCACAGACAGCACAGCTCTGTGGCAGAGGCCTCAGTGGCAGCAGGCAGTGCTCAGTCCAACCGGGGCACAGATTAAGTCTGTCTGCTCCCTCACCACATTTCAGCTCCTGGCTCCACAGAAGCAGGCCTGAGTTGGCCTTTGATCACTCACTGGGAGTGTGAGAGGTCATGCTCTTAGGACGAGTGCTGGAAGACAAAGGGCGGAGGGGGGATGGGTTTGCAATTCTCCGGAGACTGAGACTGGCATATAAGGGAGGGAAAGGGTGAGGGAGGGCTGGAGGGAGATGACCTAATCCACATTCAGAGACTGTGGCCGAACATGTTACAGTGGCTACATTAACAAGGCTGGTTGGTTCCCAGCTGCAGAGGCTAGAGCTTCAAAGGTGTGCCAGTGGTGTCTGCTGGTGTCTGCTGAGGCCTTGTGATATGCTATGATGTGCACTGGGCATGACACGATGAGACAGAGCAAACTACTTGCTCAGGACTCTTCCCCTCCACTTGGAAGGCCACTAATGCTGTCCTCACAAGGGCATCAATTCCCAATATCCCTTCAAAGGCACAGCCTTTTCTCATCCTGCCAATCTGGCTTAAGGGATGAAGTTTCCAATATGTGAAGGGTAGTCAGGGAACTGCAAAAGGATCAAGCGAAGGTACAATGTGCTGACCCGGGATGCTGAGCACAGGGGCATCTTTTGAAAAACTCTACAATTCACCCAGAATGAAGAGTCTGGAGCACAGTGGCATCAGTGGGCAGGTGCAAGGCAGGAGGCTTGCATGCAGCCTTTGGACGTGGCAGAGAAGGTGAGGTGGGCTGGAGAGGGAACAGCCATACGGAATGGCTGTGAGCCTGGCAGAGCATAGACCAGTCCCACATCCAAGAAGAGGCAGTGGGGTTAAGGCTGGCGCTTTCTGTAGCTGCATAGAACAGGTGAGGTAGTCTAAGGCACACCGAGAAATCAGAGGACGGGGGGGGGGGGGCGGCTGTGCGCATGTACGCTCACACATGCATGCACATGAATGCATTCAAAACGAAGAGAGGAGGTCTGTGGCGCTGTTTCCTCCCTGAAGGTGTCTGCAGTCCCATATTCTTGAAGCACTGTCCACCGTTTGCAGGTATGGGGACAACTGCAGTGTCCATCGACTGTGGAGAGCCATATTGGGGTGCCACGCCACCTGGCAGGAACTTGACATTGACCAAGGTGAAGTTCTTCTCCCAGCCTTTGAGCGGGAATTCCTGTGCTAGCCACTACCCCTCCACCTAGGGTGGAGCGCTCAGACAAAGGTGAAGCCCATTTTTCTCCAAGGACCAGCAGTTTACTGAGAGGCACTAGCCACTTGACACTAGCCACCTGGGGAGCATGGGAACTGGTTCTGTGAGAGTTTCCAGCCTTTGGGGAAAGGGTCTCCTGCCCCTCCCCCGCCTATATATATATTTGGAGACCACCATTAAACTTTGAGCCTTGATCAGGAAATTTGTCTTGGCTTCGTGTTTCTCTTGCCACCCAGTTCTATCCCCAGCTTTCCTTCCACGTAACCTGGTAACCCGTTTGATATAACTGCTGGCAGTTACACTCAACAGGCAAACGTGGTGTGAACACACAGAAGAATACTATTCAGCCACAAAGGAGGAAACCCTGTCACAGATAACGACACAGAGGAACCTGGGCAACTGAAGAGAAAACTGGGCACAGGAGGGCAAGGATGGTGTGATGTCACTCCTGGGACTCTAAGAAGGCTGATGTCGCTGCACCAGAGAACAGAAGATGGTGACAAAGCCTGGGGATTGGGAGACAGGGCACAAAGCAGTGCTGGTCTAAGGACCAGCAGACAGACAGGAAGTACAAGGTCCTGAGACTCACTAGCAGGGAATTGCAGTTAATAGCATTGTAGATTTCAAATGACCAACTGTGGTTTCAAATATCTTATCAGAAAGTGACGGGGAGTGAGGTAATGATCGTGTTAACACACTGTTCACACGGAGGGAAGCATTGCTAGATGCTAGAGTGATTTGTTGATCAAAATTAGCCAGATATGGTGGCTCACGCCAACAACCTCAACCCTGGAGAGACCGAGGCACAGGATTGTCAAGTGTGTGGCCATCCTGGGACTCAAAAAGATTTTTTTAAAACTAATATCCTCCCTGAGAGTTGTTGGCTCTGACAGACCTGGGGGTGGGGATTAGTGTTCAGTTGTGTGCTCGCTGATAAGCTCACCAATAGACACTTCCCCAGGGTCACACAGATGGCCCTTGTTAAACTCAGTGCGGCACAAAACAAGAAGACGTGGAAGTGGAAAAATGACCTGTGGGAGGAGGGGAGCTGACTGGGGTGGGGAAGGATAGCAGAGATGGGGCTGGAAGCCATCACGATGCGTTATATAAATGTGTGAACTTGCCAGAAAACAAATTAACTAGGAGTAACCTAACGAGATCAACATTGTAAATAATACTTTTAAACCAAAGGACATATAGGCCAGGAAGAAAGCAATGTGAGGGGGCCCAGTGGAGCATCCTGGGAAGAGCAGGTTTAGTGGGTTGAGGAAGTTTAGAGATGTCACCACAGAGTCACTGCAGAGAGGAAGGGCAGTCTGTCAGGTTGGTGGCCATTGGCAATTGGTAAGCTCCTCCTTGGGATATGGGATGGAAGGGGAGAGAAACTGCTCAGAGTTCTCCAGAGAGGAAGAACGAAGAGGAAAAGGAAGGCAGTGGACCTACAAGAACCTGCTGAAAGCCTACGCACTAAGTCTCAACCACCTAGGGAAGGATGAACATAAGTCCGTGGCTGAAGTGGTGGAGGCCCAGGCCTGTAGCATCCTAGAAGTGACCTATCAGAACTGCTGTAGAAGGTCAGGGAGCAGGTGACAGGGAGCAGAGAAAGTGCCAAGACCAGCTGGTGGGAAAGAATAGTGTTGGCCCAAAGGGCCTGGGAAAACCAGATATCTGCTTACAATCAAATGGAGCTGGACCTCTTACCTCACACCATAAACCCTTGCTCAAAATTAATGGTGAACCCAAAAGCAAGAGCTAAAGATAGAGATCCCCCAAAGAAACCAAAAGAACCAGAGGAACCATGGTCATGACTGATCAAACAAGAATGAACAGATAGCTCAAAGCCCTCCTGAGTTCTGGGATTAAACATCTGTATCACCAAACTTACCAATGAATATGAAGAGACATCTCTTCCAGAGATACAAGTGGCCAAAGGCATTCAGAAGATATGGGGTGTTGTCTGCTCCCTGGAAAATGTAAATTGAAACCACAAGGAGACCCCACGTCATAGCTACTAGAATGACAACAAAAGGTTTTTTTGTTTTGTTGCCTTTTTAATGGAAAATACCAAGAGTTGTTGAGGGTTTGGGGTGGATGGAGCCTCATGGTTTGGGGTGGAAAGTGGTACAGATGTGGAAAAGCCTGGTGGTTTCTTAAATGGTCAGGCATGGCATTACTACATGCTTAGTCATTCAACTCCTAGGTACGTTCTCAGGAGAATCAAGAACATAAGCCCACGTAAGACTTCACACAGGAATGTCGACGGCGGTATTTTCTCATGATAACTGAAAAGTAAGGGGGAAAAATCCAACCATTGGCAGAAGAATGTACAAACACATGTGGTCTAGACATGCAATGGAATATTATTCAGCCATGCAAAGGAATTGAAATGTTATAAACATAACTGATTCCTGATCCCATAGTGCTGAACCTGCACATATGAGACTCTGGGAGAGGAGGCAGACAGATGACCACAGGTAATGCGATCCTATTCATGGGGAAAATCCAGAGCAGTAGCTAGCTAATTCACAGAGATAAGACCAAGGTCCAGGAGAGGGAGATGACCAGCGTCAGCTTGCAGGTCTGGGGTCTTGTCATAATGAAAATATTCTAAAATCAATTGTAACGGTAGCTGTATATTTCTATGAAGATACCAAAAATGACCAGTCACACACTTTAAAAAGGAGAGTTTTATACGCAAATCAGTATTTGTGTACTAAAGGTTAAATGCTTAACCAGGGATGAGATGACGTAGGGAGGGATGGGGGTGAGAGAAATGAGAGAGAAGATGAGTGGGTAGGGGTAATTGAAACTAAGGAGATGTGAGAAACCCTTATGGAAACCAGCTACTTTGAAAGCTCATTTTAAATATATTTTAAAAAATTTGAATGGAGTTACCCTGAAAAGGTGAACAATGGTGCTCCTAGAAGGTACAGATTATCAATTGAAATTTTCAGTACCAGGTGTGAGACACCTCCCTGTGAGTTGCTAGTTGGGGAGGCCCCAGAGGCTCCCAAAGCAGCACAGGCTGTCGATATTATTCTTGAGTTCCTACCATCATTGAATGGTAAGACCCTATTGCTGGAGACGCCATACATTTTGAGTACAGGGTATAGAGAAATCCACCTGGAACTGACTAGAAACCTTCCTCCCTGCTGACTAGCTTTAGGAAGGCTACGAGGTAGCATTCAGTTTGCTGGGGAGGGGAGGGAGGACAGACATGGATGGTCTTACCCTGAAACCATCCCTGCACGCCACAATATGGACCTGCCAGACAGGGTGTGCTCGCAGGTACAGTCATAGCATGGCTGTTATCAGAGTTACCAACTGTTTCTGATTGGATCTGAAGCCTGTCCCACAAGGGGGAATTCATGCCTGATACTGTGAACTTGGTCAGAAGTCCACGTCTGGAGCATCCACAGACCCTAGATTGTTTTGTTGAATGAGCGTATAATAAAATTGCCTTCTAAACATTTATGTTTATAACCACATGTGAGTGCAGCTCTCACCCTTAATAACTGAAGCTTCTTTTTGCAGTGGGCAGCAATTCCTATAGAGACTCATCATGATGAACCAGCCTGACTCCATCTTAGGCTTAAGAACCGTCTTATAGTAAAGACAAACTAGGCTGTTCCTATTTATGATTAAACCACAGTTTCCTAAGGACTGGGCTATGTCCCACCTGTCACCTTAACTACAAATGGTTCTATACTGCCTTTTCCAGGAATGACAATCATGTCTTTGTTTCAAAAAGTTATAAAGGCCATTTTGCAACCCTACCTTTGTTTCAAAAGGTTGTTATGATTACTTTGTTATGACTTATGACTACCTTGTCTACATTCTGTTTCTGCAAACCCGCCCATTTTGCCTGGAAAATCCCTCATTTGGAAATCCCTACCCCTGGGCTATAAAAACCTAATCTTCCTCATGTTCAATGCTGACCTCTTGAACCCCACCTTTAGGGGGAGGCATCCCATAGTCATGAGTTAACATGCCTGTTCTAATTAATTGTTTGCTTTATTTAAGTAATTAATTAATTAGGCCATAGAGATTTCGGTTGGTGGTCTTTCTCCTCTCATCTTTTGGATTAACAATAACACCCATCCTTCATAGAGCTCCTTGGAACAGCCAGCAGCTGCTCCTGCCCTTCCCAGCACCCCCATGAGGCAGCTGCCAAAGGAGGGGCTGTAGACAATGTCTTAAATCATCACCCGAGCAGGGCCCACCCTGTGAGTCACCCACTAAGATGGGCTGAGGAACCTTATCACATGCCAGGTGTGGCCAGGGATGATCTTCAAGGTCCCCAAAGCCATGTTAGCTGTGATCTCATCTGACATGACTCTGGGCTGCAGCAAGGGTCAGGCATAAGGGTCTGGAAGCCAAAGTCTGGCTCTGTTGTTCTGCTATGGCCAAGTAGAAGGGACAGTCTGGCGTGCCCAGGAGGGAGGCAGAGCCTGGTCCACCCTGGCTGCATCCAGCTCTATGCCAGTCCATGGTGAAGAGCAACGGCACACGGGAAGGGGAGAAACACAGGCTGATGGGGCTGGATGCGTCAAGCCAGCCACCCACCACAGCTGGAGGGAGGGCATCAGGGACGAGCCAGTCACACTGTTGGATGACAAAGGCTGTCAAGTGCCTAGTGCTTCTATCTGTACTGAGAGTAGGAAGAGCTGCCCCTACCCTGGTGGACCATACAGGAGATGCCAGGCCCTTGGAGGTCAGAGAAAGACCCAGACTCAGACTCCAGAGAAAGACCCAAGGTATCCTTGTGACTGAGTGAGAAACTCAGGCTAAGGCAGTAGGGGGAGCCACTGCCCTGCCTTTGCAGAAGACTCCCTGGAAGCTTCCAGAACAAAGACAGGGCCTGGAATGGACTCCCTCTCAGAAGAGAGGCTAGAGCTGTGTTCATCCTTTAATTCCAAGCCTCACTTTCCCTTCTGTACAGGTGACTGAAAATATTGTGTGTAGCCACAGTAAGGGTGGGGTCAGGTGACCAAGGAGGATGTGTGACCCAGAGGGAAAAAGTTGGACTTGAGACCTCAGGCAAAGTGGATGTGAGTGCAGCCTGTAACCCACTGCCTTTTTCCAGCCTCACCCTGAGGCCCCCATACCCACCCTAGGGGCAGGAGGACAGGGAACCTAATCAAACGTGTGGACAATTTGCCATGACCATTCATACACTGTAGAGCATTGTGCAAACCCTTGTTTACATCATTTCCCCATCTTCATTAGAGAAGTCTGGAGGGAGACCTGGCCTACACTTCTGTAAAGAGACAGTAATGCTCCCCACCACACACCACACCACCACTACCCCCTCATACCCTCCCCACCGCCACTACCCCCCCTTCACACTACCACCACTACTAAATGAGTGCTCATACCAGGAACTCCAATTCCTTTCTTCCCAAACAACTCAGTCTGATGAGGCCATTCTGCTGCCTGACCACTGGGCTTTTCACAGACCTGGAACCAGACTGTTCCCCAGCCCTTCCTCCCTGGCCCTCCATCAACATCCACCCAAGGACATGTGGCTTTATCAGCCCATGGAAGCAGAGGTGTTGCTATACCGTACCATACCCTCCAGTGCTACCTGTTCCTCAGGCTGTTGGGAAACTCCAGCAGGTTAACAGCTTCCTGCCAGGATGCCTTGCTTTGAGTTCTTTCCCTCCAGTGTTGCACACCAGGTTCCCCAGCCACTGGGACGATGTATTCAGTCAATCTAGGCTCACCTCCTGGGGAGGCTCTGTTGGGTCCTCCAACTCCTGAAGCTCCAAAGCTCCAACCGCTAGCAACTTGACATCCTGTACCCTGCTACCTGGCCTGGGTCTGAAGTAGCTTGGCGAATGCACGAGGAGGCTCTGTGAGGTGTTGGGGAGAACTAAGCAGTTGCTGTCTGCTCCTGCACTGCCTGGTACAGGGGCACTTCCAAAGGCTCTGTCTGAGGGAGGAGGTGCTCAGTACTCCTTGTAGAAGCTGAGGGACAACAAGCGGCAACCAGAGTTCTAGATCTGAGAAATCCCAGAATAGACCCCTGATCTAAGGCAGATGGGCCCCCTCCCTAGCTGGGAGCCACACCCTGCAGCTGAAGATGGGAGGAAGGGGGGGGGCACCCAGCTGCCTTCTAAGTATCTCCTCCAATGTCCCCAAGTGAGGTGATGCAGAGCAGGGAGGATCTAGGTTTGGGGCCTTGCTGAGCCTGGCTGCTCAGGATAGTAGAATAGGAGTACCTCTGTGGCGGAGAGCTGGGGACAGAATTTGGACTTGTTCATGTCTCTGGGGTTGTGGTCAGGTCCCTGGCTAGGACTTGGGTATTCTGAAGCAGCTCCCCTTCCCCGTGCCCTCATCCTAGGCCGGCAGACCTGCCACCCAAAGCGCACACCAGGCAAGCGGGGAGCAGGAGGCGCCGGGTGGGTCCCCACCAGCCGGGGCGGGGTCCCGTGGGGCAGGGGCGGGGCTGGCGGCGGGCAGGGCCGCCCCTTCCAGAGAGGGCGGACGGCCCTGGCCTTTAAGCGCCTGCTGACGCTCGTCTGAGAGAGACCACGGTCAGTTCCCACACGATGCCCTGTTTGCGCTTCCAGTCAGAGTGCGCCTGAGCTGTCCGGGCCTCGGTGTCCCCGCGGGTCTTGCGCCGCCGCCTCTCCGTGATGCAGGCGCGCGCGCTGCTCCCCGCCACGCTGGCCACGCTGGCCACGCTGGCTGTGTTGGCGCTGGCCCGGGAGCCCCCGGCGGCTCCGTGTCCTGCGCGCTGCGATGTGTCGCGCTGTCCGAGCCCTCGCTGCCCTGGGGGCTATGTGCCTGACCTCTGCAACTGCTGCCTGGTGTGCGCTGCCAGCGAGGGAGAGCCCTGCGGCCGCCCACTAGACTCACCGTGCGGGGACAGTCTGGAGTGCGTGCGCGGCGTGTGCCGCTGCCGTTGGACCCACACCGTGTGTGGCACAGACGGGCATACTTATGCCGACGTATGTGCGCTGCAGGCCGCCAGTCGTCGTGCGTTGCAGATTTCCGGGACTCCGGTGCGCCAGCTGCAGAAGGGTGCCTGCCCCTCTGGTAAGCTCCACCAGAAATTCAAAAAGCCTTGCTCTGAGGAAACTGAGGCCCAGGGGAAATCTGCCCACTTCCACTAGGCAGCCTTTTAAGAATAGTTCAGATGCCCTCTGGCCTTCTAGATGGGAAAACTGAGGCCCCAAGAGGTAAATGTTGTCCCCCAAAGTCACAAACAAGTTAGAATGAATGCCTAGTGTGGCAGCCTGGTAGCCTCTGGTGGGCTGTGAGGCTCGGACTCAGCCACACTCCTGTTTCTTAGAGTTCTCCGGTGACTTAGAAGGGAATGACCAGCAAGCAATCTTTCCTGGTCTCTGTCTTCAATTTCTGCTCTGTTCTCTTCTGTCAGGGTGTGCTGGGTGCTGGTTCTGTGTGCCCATCTTACTGTCTGAGAGGCAGAGGGATCAGAGTGGCCAGACACCTGCATCACTCTGCTCCTGTCTTGGTTGTGTTTGGTGTGTACCCTTCCCTGGTCTCCCATGTGACAGATACTGTTAGCATCAGGCTCTAGGCATAGATGGGCAGGGATCGAGGTGGATTTCCTTCTTTACAGATTGAGCCATTTGCAAAAAAAAGCAGACTTTCTGGAACCCTTGAGACTTCTAGACTGTGGAGGGCACAGAGGTATGGAGAAAGAGGAGGAAGTCGGCCTGTGGATCAGGCAGGCATCCATTGCTAAGAATGGCAGAACCGCTGTGGGTGTTGGCAGGAGCGTAGGCTTCATAGACCCACTGTCCTCAGTTGAATGCTTCATTGCCTTCTGGGTCCTCGGCTATGAGTGGTCTGATGTCAGGCCTAGGAGAGAGCTCTGCAAGGAATATTTAGCCCTGGGACAAGTCATGCCTGGTCCCAGCGTTACTACCTGTGCTGGGTGAACCATTGCTGCTTCAGG
The DNA here is from genome assembly GCF_947179515.1 of Apodemus sylvaticus. Lineage (NCBI taxonomy): Eukaryota > Metazoa > Chordata > Mammalia > Rodentia > Muridae > Apodemus > Apodemus sylvaticus. The sequence goes on from NC_067482.1 coordinate 75,386,514, forward strand.
ATGAGCAACCCTCCCCCAAGAGAGGTGTTGAGTTGGGACGGTAAATGGGGCTCCCTGGCAAGGATGGGGGAGAGTGGAGAGGCCTGGGCAGAGCATCTGATCTAGAGCATCGCCATCAAAACTCAAGCTGCCAAGGAACTGGCAGGTACTGTAGCCAAAGAGGAAGGACACATTATTATCAGAGATGTTAACAAGCCAGGGTCTGCCATCCATCCTCTAGGGGCCAGTTAAAGCAATGTGGCCACACTGGGAAAAGGAGCGAACGGGTCCAGTGACAGCCCCCACCTCCATCTAGGGGTCCTGACATTTAGCTTTAAATAGAGGGACATAGGTAAAGTTGACCGAGCAGCTCCCATCCATCCTTGACCCGTAGCTTCAGTCTCATCACTGCCTCAGTCGTCTGGTAGCCAGAGGGAGGGGCACAAGTGTCCTTCACAGTGTCTCCATTCAGTCCTGTCAGGATGGTTACAGCTAGACAGAGCCAGTGACCTTGAACCTGACACCTGTCCATTGCCTGCTTTGACCTGGACGTTCCAGGTTCTGCCTGCTCCAGGGTCATCGCCGCAGGGGCTGCAATCTCCCGATGCGCAGAAGCTTCCCATGCTGGCGTGAGTGCCAGCCTCGCGCCATGCAGATGGAGACTGGCCCAGCTCCTTGTTGCTAAATCCTCTCCAGAGCCGGTGGCAGCCTAGCTGTCTCTCTAACTCCTCCTCCCAGCTCAGCTGACAGCTCAGCCCCAGGACACTGAGGCCGTAGCCTCTGTCCATGCGCCTGCATCCCCTCATGTTCTCTGTGAGCACACTCACTAATCAGCCTGAGCACAAGCCACAACGCCCAGATGCTCTGAACTGAGGCATGTGCCCGGCACAGGGAGACCTGAGGAGTCCCGCTTGCAGGCAGGCGATGTCTGAGCAGGAGGTTGTGTAGCACTGGGGTCTCAGAACAGACCGGATAGCAGAGGGAGGCCAAGCCAACACTCACTGATGATGGCTTCCACCTTTCTCATCCTCCTGCCTCACTTCATCTGGCAGCCAGGTGACCCATGTCAGTCTGCCCTGCATGTTACCAACAAGACTCCCTCCATTACCCTCCTACACTTACCTCTCAGGCCCTGTTTCTGCCAACACACACACACATACACACACACACTCCACTACCATCTTCTGCGACCTTTTCATCCTCTGGCCACTTTATTGGTTTCCCTCCCTCCTACCTCAGTGCCTTTGCACATGCTCTGCCCACTGGCCACAGTTGCCCCTCATCCTTCACCTAGCAGGGTTCCTTTTTCTGGGTTCACATGTCCTCCCACCCTGAGCTGGCTTCCCTAACCACTGTGCCTCATTGCTAGATCTGTACCCCTGTCCACTGACCTGTCTGTTTTCTCTGCTTCCTGTTCACTCTGGGCCTCATGGCAGGGGTGGCTGCAGCACCTGGTTGCACACAGTAGGTGATGTTTTATAAATGCCTGGGCCCATGGGTCCCTGTAGCTCTCCTGGACCCTGTCAGGTGGTTCCTTTGGGAGAGATGAAAGCTGTTTGGTCCCACCTGCATGTTAGAAGTGCATTCTCAAGAGAAGGGTCCCTTTGCTAGTATGACCTGCACTCAAGGGTCTGCTTAGAGCTGCTTACAGATGCCTGCTGGCTCACCAGATACAATGTTCCACAGCCCTTCTGTGGTGACAGACACCCACATGTTACTGGAACTCAGAGCTGGGAGCCCTGGGAAATTCCCACACAGATTTAATAAGCAGCTTTTAAAAAAAAATATTTTCTGTATGTGAGTACACTGTCGCTATCTTCAGACACACCAGAAGAGGGCATCAGATCTCATTACAGATGGCTGTGAGTCACCACGTGGTTGCTGGGAATTGAACTCAGAACCTCTGGAAGATCAGATGATGCTCTTAATCACTAAGCCATCTCTCCAGCCCTAACAGGCAGCTTTTAGTGTGTAAGGCCCTGACAGCCTCTTCCAGCCTGTTTATTTACGAGCTTTGGTTGGCTTTTGTGTTCCCTCCTCTTAGCAGTTTCTAGGGGCTTGGAGTTGAACACGTGAGACTAACGAGGCAAGAAGAAGTGTCTTGTATCTGTCCCTCTGCCTGCTGGGACAGTGGTCAGTGGTGTGGCTGTGCGTGTGGACTGGCAGGGTACCAGTGGCTCCGTATGTTTCTTAGATGCTGGATAGGATTGTGGGTTATAACCTGGTACAAGGAGGAGCTCTGCCCAAGCCTCATCCCTTTCTTCATCCACCTCCAGGGCATGCAGAGGTGGACATGGGACTCTGTGAGGATAGCACCACCTAGACAGAATGATAATCACCCATGCCCTGCAGCATCAAGAGTCTGTGTGTGCTCACTGGCCTATGGAGACAGGGAGGCAGGCAGTCTTCCTGGCCTTCACTGTAGATCCCAGACCTATGCAGATGTCACAGCCAACTGGGCAGGATATCTACAGCCTGGGGCTTTGAGGGAGGTGGCCACCAGAATTCCTAGGGTCAGGTGTCTCAGACTCCTCCCACAACTTCTGAAGCCTTTAGGAGTTCATCATAGAGAATAATGTTTGGGTACCTTATAAAGACAGGTTCTGATGCTGTAGTGTGCTACCCTAGGACTCTCAAAGTAAGGGAGAGCTTGCCCCAAGCCCTGGTCCCCCGGACTCCCTCCTGCTTGTCTGATATACCATAGTACTTGGGCCCATGAGATGGTGGCCACCCTGGAGGACACTGGTGAATAAGTTATAAGAGACAGTACAGTCACAAGACCTTGTTCCTGGGGCTGCAGCTGCATGGCCAGACATGCATTCCTCAACTATACACATGACAGGTGTGGGCACCCCAAGCTGTGCCTGTGTATCCATGGTACCAGCATGGCCTTCAGGCTACAGACACCTTCAGCTGAGACTCTAGGACCTGAATATCCAGATCCTGTACACAGAGTCCTCAACTGCCGGGTCCCAAACTCTTGTGCCCAGTGTCACTTGCCTTTGCACACACAGTCCCTTTGTCATATATGCCAATTCCTCAAGGCCTAGGCCAAAAGTCACACTTGTTCCGTCACTGAGGGCCTCTCTAGAACAGTACTAAGCCTTCCTAATGCCGTGACCTTTAATGCAGTTCCTCACGTTGTGGTGACCCCAACCATAAAATTATTTTTGTTGCTACTTCATAACCATAATTTTGCTACTATTATGGATTATAACAGTATATCTGACATGCAAGCTATCTGATATGTGATCCTAAGGAGGTCACGACTCATAGGTTGAGAACCACTGCTCCAGAGTATTCTCAGTACTTGGGTTCCGAGGATGGGCTGGCCCTGGAAGTGAGCAGAGAGCGCTTCAGCCCTCCCGCAGCATGCCTGCCTGGGTGCTGATCAGCTCACTGATTGTCTTTCTTTTAAAAGCTTGCCTGTCCCTAAGTGACCCATGTCTCTGGGCCACATACATTACCTTAAGATCCATCTGTCATACCCAGAGGGCGGTGCTGCGGTCTGTGGCCCTCAGACCCAGGTCGTACCTAGTGAATGGAACATAGAGGAAGGCAGCTGCCCAGTCTGGAGCATACACACCACACACCATTCTTCTTCACAGACACAGATCAGGGCACCAGCCCGGGTGCAAGGCACCACACACGACACCCCAGGCATAGGGCACCAGGCCCAGAGTCGCCCTCACTGGGCTCTCCAGAGCTGATACAGTGGCTGCTGTCTAGGTTGGGAACAAGGCTTAGAGAGATCAGGTGGTCTGCCCAAGGCACAGAGCCTCAACCTAGGCACATCGCAGCTCTGTGTTGCTCTGTGGGAGTGCTCTGTGGTTAGCTTCCAGGTGATCCCAGCCTTGACCTGTGTTTGGCTTGGGGCCAGCCAGGCGCCTCTGGCTGTGAAATTCCAGGCTCTGCTGGCTGAGCCAACGCCTAGAGGAGGTGCTGCCTGCTCACAGATATGCTGTGAGGCTATTCTCAGTTCACAGAGGTGCCCAGCGCCCCGTCTGGAACGCCCTTCCACCTGTGACTGAGTGAGGAGGGGCAGTAAACCTGGCCAGTGTGGGGCGCTCAATGCTGCCTTCAGCCTCCTAGGCCCATCTGCACAGGAAACACGTGCCGTGTCTAGATTTACTTGCCATCCCCCGTTAGGCCTCACACTATACCAAGCCTGCACATTCGTCATCACGGCTGGCTGGTGACCCAGGAAGAGAGGCTGTGGCCGTCCCCTAGTAAGAAAACCCAGGCACGGTGAATTCGGGAGGCTTGGGAGATTTGTGGGGTCTTTCTGTTAAGAAGTAGGCAAGCTGGGGGACATGGCTGAAGAGTCAGACATGGAGATCAGAATGAGGCTCCTTTGTGTGTCAAGTGTGTTAACTGGGCTCATGCACTCCGGGACATTTGGATCTCTGTTACCCACGATGATGGAACCGTGCAGTGAACGGCCTCAGGGACAGTGTAGGGTGCCCCTGTGGTATGTCTTGGTCATTCATTCGTTCATTCATTCATTCATTCATTCACTCTATGCCTTTGTTTCCCCATCTCTTCCATGGCAGTTGTGACTGTCCAGAGCTACCACACCACCCTGCTTGAGGGTCATCCACTGTCAGGGCATGCATGCTGGAGACGGAGCCCTGAGGTGATCTTCCCTCCCAGAGCTATTTCTTACAGCCCGCCCTGCTTCCTGAGGCCACAGACACCTGGCCCTGATGGCTGTGCTCTGGGTCAGGCTGCTGAACCAAACTTCCGGGCCTTCAGATTCCGTTTATTTTTGAAAAACAACAAAAAACAAAAATATAGAGCCAACAGCTGGGTGTGCTGAGACTACGGCCTTCAGAACTTGGCTCAGCCTGGCATGGGGGTGGGGCTGTTAAGAAACCCCAAATAAACAGAGCTGTTTCCTGGCCCAGCCAGGCCAGTTCATGTGGGAAGCCTGTGGTGGGGGCTTGGGGCCCTCTATGTGACTCATGGTGACTCATCTGAGACTAGGCCCGGATTAAAGGGCCATGCCTGTCCCTCTTCGGGGCTCCTGACCTGCAGCAGGGCTAACCTGCCATTCTAGGATGGCGTTCATACTCAGTCTCAGTTTTCTGGGCCATGGCTGCTGCTCTGCGGTAGGCAAGCTGACGGCCAGGCTGAGCAGGCTCGGGCTGGCGGCTGTATCATCTTCTTCCCTCTTTCCAGGGAGCTCGGGGGATGGGGGGGAGGCTCTGTGCCTGTGCTGGTCACTGCTGGGCTTGCGTGGGCCAAGCATGTCTCTGCTCTGAGTCGACAGTGCTGGGGAATGGAGCCATGTATAGTATCTCTTTGGTTTTTCTGTGGTCCTCACCTTTCTGCAAGTTTTGACAACGCCCCACCCCTGTTGCCCACCATGCTGACAAAGTCATAAAGGTCAGTCAGACCCTCCCTCTGGAATGACAAGTGACCTACCAATGTCTGCTGACTGGCTGGAGCCTCCAGGTCAAAGCCCAAGCAGCCTGGGGACACTGTCAGGCCTTGGCTCCTGCCCCAGTCCTACCACTACCCATAGTCGGCCTGGCAGGCCAGGGGGGCAGAGCCCAGGGAAAGTTCTGTGGGACCTGGAAGTGCATTCGGCAGTAAAGCATGCTGTCTGCGAGAAGGACAGAGTTCCCTCCTCCTGTGTCACAGACACACTGGGCCCAGGTCTCAGCCCACTTAGCCGGCCTCTCTGATCACCAGTCAGGGGCAGCAGATCTCTTTGCCTGCACAGGAGTCCTCTTCATGCACCCCAGGCTCCATCTGTCCCAACCCCGTTCACACTTCTCCATCCCTGGCTGATCACTCGCTCGCTGTCACACACTGCCTGTGAACACCAGGGCCGGGCTCACGAAGGCTGTGGGCAGGAGTGCCTGGGTAAACCTCACTGGAGTCTGGGCTAGGGAATGTTTCACAAGCCTCTGTTTCCTGTCCCCACCTTTGCTTCTACAGCTCCACTCCCCACAGGCTGCCACCCGGGGGAGTCAGGGACATTGCCAGGGGACAGCACTAGCCCATGATTGGTTCAGAGTGGGCGTGTTTTCCTGGGACAGGGAATGTCACTGTTCACATTCACATCAGTTCACCCAGGCCCCACGAGGGGTCACCTTCAGTCCCACTTGTTAGATGGGAAAGTCAAGGCCCAGAGAGGGTAACTGGCTTGTTACAGGCCACACAGCCAAAAGACAGCATGTCCAGCTGGCCCAGTTGTGTGCAGCTCCCAGTCCTGTGCTCATTTTAGACCCCAGGAACCTCTCTTTAGCACTGCCAAGCAGTGTGGTGTCAGAGACCGGGACCTGGAGGCTCATGTCACCCACATGCCTTGGGCCTGTGGTCCTGGCAAGCCACAGCCCTGTTGCTGATGGCGGCAGAAATCTGATCCAGTGATGAAGCTTCTGGGGCGGTCGTGTGCTGCCTGGCAAGTAGGCCTGGGTTACAGCCAAGTTGGACAAAGGCGGGGTTCTGTCCACTCAGGAATCTACAGCCCAGTCAATGAGGAAGGGCCTCACAGAGGCCGGATGAGATGGCTCAGGAGAGGAGGCCTCAGCCCTTTCACTGTGCCCTTATCTCTGAGCACACGGGCCCTCAGGCACACAGAGCCCGATGGTGGTCCTCTCTCCATCATACTGATGTTACCTGGGATCAGGCAAGAGCCTCGTGGCTCTGGTCCCCAGCCTCAGTGCTGTGCTTCCTGGAGCAAAGATGCAAATTCTCTTTAGATTCCTGCCCAGCCCTGAGGAATCCAGTGGGGGGAAATGTGCAATCTCAAATCTCAGAAGACCTAGTTAGCCATTATCCAGGGCAGGGACCCCTAGCCCCAATGTCTGGGTAGCCCTGCATGTCTGAAAGATGGGGTACAAAGCATGCTGACATTGGCTCTGAGACCGGATATGGGTCTTCAGCAGGCCCTCTTCCGCCCTGGGCCTAGGGGCTGCTGGAAAGCCGCAGGTCTCACTGACACCCTTGGTCCTTCCTGCCAGCGCAGGTCTCCATCAGCTGACCAGTCCAAGGTACAAGTTCAACTTCATCGCCGACGTGGTGGAGAAGATTGCGCCAGCCGTGGTCCACATAGAGCTCTTTCTGAGGTGCGTGGGGCCCCTGCCCTCGAGCTGCTCTGCAGCTGCCCGGTCATTCCCAGCTGCCTTGTTGCCTGCTGCCCACCCCCCCCCAAACTAGATCTGAATCCAGCAGCCAGGAGTATAATAAGGGACAGGGTGGGATGAGTAGCAATTGTTGAAACTTGGGGGTACTGGGGACTGAAAGTTAGCCTGAAGTGAGTATCTAGGAGTCTAGGAGTTAGAAACAGGGAACAGTCCCACTGAGGTGCCAGCTCAATAGGACAACTGTGTCTAGATCAGGCGTGAGGGAGGGTATGCCAATCCGTGGTGGTGGGGAGGGAGACCTGAGTGGACGTCGGTGAATAGGGAAGCAGGTTTGTCCATGGGAGAGGAAGCCCACTGTGTGGTGTGTGGTCTAGCCTCCTGGAAGGATCTGTCTTCACACACAGGGGTGGGGACTCCTTCCGTTCTCCCACACCCCGCATTCTGTCCCAGAGAGGTCTGTGCTGGATGAAGAGGCCTGCCTTCTAGACACAGCAGCCAAGCCCCCATCACTCACATCCGGTCCTCAGGTCTCGATTTAGACCCCCCCAGAGAGAGGCCAGTTACAGCAGGAGCCTCAGATCTCCAGACACAACAGTCTCCACCCTTCCTGCCCTGCAGCTGCATAGTGAGGGCAGCTGGGGCGGTGGAACCAGACAGGAGCCCACCTGATAGAGATCAGGGAAGCTGCTGACCCACTTATTAGTCTGGCTCTGGTGTGGAGCTGCCCGGGGTCAATCACCATCCCTCCCTCTCTGCTCTAAGGCCGGCAAAGTGTCAGCCTACTCGACCTCCTGCACACTAACAGTGGCCACAGCCTCACAGTGGCAGGAAGGGGCAAGGTACCCAGCATGGGAGGAAGTCGAGTGGTACTCATCCAGGGTCTAGCCTGAGCTCTGGAGCATGTAGGCTCTGAGTCTGTTTTCTCAAATCATTCTGGGGCTCCCGCTCTAGGAGAAATGAGCCAGATGTTTGCAGACTCCATACCCATGGGACGTGGGACCTTTCTGTTCATCGGATCCCTGCTGTGATTGACAGCTTTTTAAACCTATGCATTCCAAGAATTTTCCTGTAAGCTTGCTCATGGTGTTCTCCCATGAGCCCAGAAGGCAGTTCTAAAGTCTCCCTGTCAGGAGGTAGGAACAGAGGCCTAAACTGAACACACACACACACACACACACACACACACACACACAAAACTCACCCCCACAGCCCTCTACATCCTATACACACCCCACACCCCATATACACCAATCCCCTCTACCATACACACCACATACCACCACATACACACTACATACACCACACACACACACACACACACACACACTAATACATATATATATATATATATATATATATATATATATATATATATATATAATATGTACCACACACATACACACACACCCTGGGGTAAAATTGAGGAACTTACCAGTGGATACACTAAGAGGCTCTGCTCTCTCAGCAGAAAGGGTTAAGGAGGGACTCTGTGCCTCTAAAGGGACTGGGGCACAACCCCTGAGCTGGTCAATCACAGGCTAAGGCAGCTGGCTAGAGAAGCTAAAACCTCATTGGTGGGTGAGGCCCAGGTAGGACAGCCAGCCAGAGCCTTCCAGCCATTACCCTTCCCTGTGAGGTGTAGGTGCAGAGTTCTCCCGGTCCCTGTCTGCAGTTCTGAGAGGAGCTGGGTGTTCTTCTCAGAGAGACAAGGCTGGTAGATAGGAACTAGCCACCGACACTGCTGTTCTCAGCAGGAAGCTAAGCAGCCTGCCACTGTGGGAGGCCTGCTCTGCCCTGCCTCCTCCTGCCTGACCCCAGTAAGGAGTCCTGCATGTTGGGGCCACAGTCTGAGGGCTTTGTACAGCAGTCTTTACCTGGGACAAAGTCACAGAGCCTCACCGACCAGAAGCTTAGACAGTGGGGCACAGCAGGACACCACTCCCAGATCCTGGGCTCCCTCTTAGCTTCTAGTGGTTCTGGGTGTCCTCAGATTGGAGGGTGTCCTTCCCACCTGCCTCTCACAGTCCCCCTTGTGCCTCTCCCAGCTTCCTGTCTTCTCAAGATACGAATGCTTGGACGTAGGGCCCCACGCCATCAGAATGTCACAGCCCTGTCACACCTGCAGAGACCCACTTCCAAATGAGCTCACACCACGCAGCTGTGGTCAGGACTGCATCTCATCTGTCTGGGGGACACTGACCCATGAGCTTGGAACTCGTCCCTGGCTCCAGGGGGCACTTAGGATGTTTGTTGTTTTCCCTGGTCTTGCCAGGCTGAGGTGACATTTTGAAAAGACTGACACCATACTCAAGAGTGCCAGATACTTTGTGCTCCTCCACCTGCTTAGTGTCCTCAAGGCCCATGTCCTTTCCTGTGTTACCCAAGGTGCACCAACCTTCTGCCCCATCCCATCCTGAAAGTAAAGGTTCCTTAAGCCGATAACCCATTTCACAGATGGGAAGACTGAGTTTCAAGGGACTTACAGAGTCTGCCTGAAGGCAGCTCAGCTAGGTTGGACTGCAGTTAGAGTCCTGACTGTTTATCTCTAGGGCCCTGCTATCAGGCATCGGCGCCACTGTGGGCTGTTATATGCTGACACCAGTGATAGTTTGTCTCACTGCAGCAAACTGCAGATCAGAGATGACAGTCATATCTTTATGGCCATGAACTGGATCTGGCTTCAGTGTTGGCAAGGCCACACCCGCAAGTGGCAGCCTCAGTTCAAACCCAGGTGGAGGAGGGAGTGGTCCCCCAAGCCTGTGTGTTCTTTCACCCCACCTGGTTCTGCTCCCTCTACCACGTTGACTCCCCCGTGCTGAATGTCCCCATGCTTTCCTGTGCAGACACCCTCTGTTTGGCCGGAATGTGCCGCTGTCCAGTGGGTCAGGCTTCATCATGTCTGAAGCCGGCTTGATCATCACCAACGCCCATGTGGTCTCCAGCTCCAGCACTGCCTCAGGCCGGCAGCAGCTGAAGGTGCAACTGCAGAATGGGGACGCTTATGAGGCCACCATCCAGGACATCGACAAGAAGTCGGACATCGCCACTATCGTAATCCACCCCAAGGTGAGTGGGATGACATACCCCTGCCTGTCGTAGCCCTGCCCTTCCCATGGGATAGCAGGGACCCGAGGCCAGGGCCACTGGCCACATCAGAGAAGCACTCCCTGAATCGCCTTGCCCAAGGTGCCAACATCAGGAGCAAGCAGGACACAGGAGGGAGGGGACAGCATCCCACACCTCTCTACCTCTTTACTGTTCTAGCCAGATCCACACCCCTGTCGCTGTGGACTGACAGACCTCACCTTTCCCCTCTGTTCCTACACTTACTCTGACCACCAAGACAGCCCTGTGTCAGGGCCACCGGATCTACAATAGTCACTGGCAGCTCCTAGAAATCTGGGTGGTGTTGCTTGTTCTTGTTGGTGGCAGAGCCCTGGGAGGAAGGACCTGATCGATTCATCACGTAGAATCTTATAGGGAGAAATGGGGCCTTGGGGAGATAAGAATTCTCATCACCTGTAATCTGGGGGGGAAACAGCTGCTCAGCGACGTTTGATCACACACCTAAGATCCCAGCTGACAGTGGCAGGGTCAGGCTGCCAGGCCTAGGTGCAAGCCTTCCTCAGACTGGTGTTTACTGCATCCAGGGGTACCATGGCATGGTTCTGGGATGGGGTTTCCTGTATCCCTCGCACTCACCATCAGATATGTCACCGTGCCTTTAGCTGGGGTCCGGTTCATAGTTTCCTTTAGATGTTTTTGAGTCAGATGTCAGTCAAGTGGCTGAGTGGAGCCGAGGCCCTCCTGGATGCAGCTTCTCAGTGTCCTTGGTGACAGAGTTTGCAGAATTCACTCCCACGATGGAGGATCCATAACGAGTCATCCGAATGCAGCCCCCCTAGAGTTCTGAGCCTTGTCTGGGTGCACCCCTTCTTCAGAATAACACAGAAATTGGGGGCAGGAACGGGACACAGACTGGAGGGCTAAAGTGACAGGATCTCTTCACGCTATGGACACCCAACTTCTTTGTGAGCAGTGTGCAGTTCTGCTGTGCTCAGGGCATCCCGGCGAGGAGAGGCTCTGTGCTCCCGTGTGCAGATGCAGAAAGCCGAGGGCAGTGAAGGACCCCACAGCTCTTCCATAGCTTCCCTAAACCACTGCTTCAGAGCAAGAAGATTGTCCTGAGCTGACTGGAAGAGCATCCCAGTCTTTCACTGGCAACACAAGCATTGTGTGCCTCAGTAACACACACACACACACACACACACACACACACACACACCTACCTCCTGTAGCCTCTGAAGCTCAGAACCTGTGCTCTGCTACCCTCAAAAGAGATGTGCGCATAAGATGGCTCTTCAAGACCACAAAGCAGAAGAGTCAGGTAGTTGAGTCTACAGACAGATGGACTTTGCTGGGCCTGTGTAAAACAGTGTTCCGGTATCTCATGTGCCAGAGATGGCCTCAGTTTCCCCATGTATCTATGACAAGGGATCAAGGATTCCAAACTAGGGTTCCCAGGTCCTTAACAGGGCTCCAGGAAGTGACATGGCCATCCAAGGAGTGACTCTATTGAGTGCAGCACACCAAGCTGTCACCAAATCTCAGGCTTAGCTGGGCAGTCGCACAAGCCTTTAATCCCAGCATGCGGGAGGCAGAGACAGGTGGATCTCTGTGAGTTTGAGGCCAGCCTCATCCTATATCGTTAGTTCTACGTTAGCTAGGGCTACACAGAGAGACCATGTGAAAGAAAGCAAACCCCCGGGCTCAAGGATTTCAGAGGCCAGGCCTAGCCTGGATGCTCTGTACCTCCCCATGACAGGCATTTTCAGCCTCCTAAGATGATGAGCCTTGGTTCCAGGCTCCAGCCCTAGTCTCAGCCAACTGCTGGCCTAGCCTGAGGGCTGTGAATAACCTCCTTCCTCTCCAGAACCCAGCCTGCCAGGATCCCTGTCTGTGGTCTGAACCTCTGGCCTCTCTCATATCCCTTTTCTTCTTCCAGAAAAAGCTCCCTGTGTTGCTGCTGGGTCACTCGGCAGACTTGCGGCCTGGCGAATTTGTGGTGGCCATCGGCAGCCCCTTTGCCCTGCAGAACACTGTGACAACGGGCATTGTCAGCACTGCCCAGCGGGATGGCAAGGAGCTGGGTCTCCGGGACTCAGATATGGACTATATCCAGACAGATGCCATCATCAATGTGAGTGCTGTGGGCAAGGCTGACCTCAGCAACTTCTGACCAGCTTATGCCCTGTCCCTTCATACAACACACCACCATGGAGAGGTTATCTCCTGTAGAGCCCTCACCCAGTGACTGCCTCCCAGAGATGGGCCACCTTGGACAGCTGCAGGGATGAGGTGGCCCAGTCACACCCCTGGAAGGTCTTAGCCTGCCCTGCACAGCTTGTCACTTTACTAGGATTAAGGTTATATTGGATGGCACCACGACAATCACACAGCTCCAAGCCTGGGTGCCTTGGCATGTACCCCTGTGCCTTCTATGTCTGGTAGCTGGAGCCATTCATTATCTGCAGAGACTACCAAACCTCCGGCACTGCCTGTCCTGCAACTACCTAGCAACTAGCGAGTGGCAGAAACATGGAAGCACAGGGCTTGTGCAGAGACCTGGAGAGTCAGCGGGATAATTACCTGCTGCTGTCTTTGAGTTGAGCACCAAGGCAGTGGCAGTCAGTTCCAGTGACGCATCTCATCACTGACTGGATTCAGTGGTGGGGAAAGAGCTTGGGGACCATGGGGGAGGGTGGGGGTCATGGCACAGCTAATAATATTTTTCTCCCTTGCAGTATGGAAACTCGGGAGGACCCCTGGTGAACCTGGTAAGTGTCCCCTAAAGTGCAGTGTCTGGTTTTCTAGGCTTTAATCACACAGAGGCACAGGCTGGAGACAGGGGCAAATCCCATGCAGCCCTAGGAACTGTATGTCCAGAAGTCAGTAGTGTGGCTGTGTTGGAGGGCCAGGAAGACCTGAGGCCTAGTTCCATGCTGCCTGGAATCCTCGAGGACAATTGAGACCAGTTGCCAGGCTGGGGCCATGTGCTCCCCCATGCCATTGGGCAATGGGGGCACAGATCAAGCTGCTATTGCCCTGGGCCTTGCTGTCCTCAGTTATAATCTAAGGCTGGAGGAGAGGCCACACCCATGAACTCTGTAACCCACACTCCTTCTAGAGCCAGGCTCAGCTCCATCCTGGCTGAGATTTTTCCAGAATAGGGCAGGAGATCCAGCTGGGATCCCAGGCACTGAGGACTCAGTGCAGCCTTCTCCAATGGAACTTAGCCACAGAGTGGGTAGTGCCCACACCTGACCGGCCCTTATGAGGGAGGCTCTGAAGAGACATGGGCCTCACCCCTGGGACAGACCAGGGGCTGGGAGCATTTAGTGAGGGATGAATGGATAGGTGGAGAAGGATATGCCAAGGACAAGACATAGCACCTGGGAGTGTTGCTAAGTGGCTATCTCCTCCACACTCATGATTCTCCAGGCAAGGCAGCTGATGGAGAGGCTCGTGTGGCAGGGCCTGCGATAGATTCTTAACTTTCTGCCCTAGGCCCCAAAGAAGTCCCCTGACAAGCTGGTAGGGCCCTGGCTGGGTTGTCTAGGGCAAGCATCCTGCACCTCTCCCGTCTAGGGCAAGCATCCTGCACCTCTCCCATGGCCAGGTTTTTGGGAGGTGTCCTGCCCAGGAGTGGGTCCCATGGACTTGAGCAGCTCCTGATCTGACGGCATTGGCTCCATGAAGCAGGGCAGGGTGGGAGCTAAGCTCCAAACAGATTATGAGCTGCTGCCCTGGCCCTGCTCACTGCTCTCTGCTTTTGTACAAAACAGATAGAGGGGATGCAGGCTCTGATGGGGATAGATGGTGTCCCGGGTGCAGTGGACACTGCCTCCTAGGGCAGAGGGGGCTGGAGCTGGGGAGGCAGGAGCAACACAATAGCTTTCCTAGAAGCCTTTCCAGGGGTAGAGCAGAGAGATCCCCAGGATTTGGTGGCACACTGGGCAGGGGCAGTGTCACTGACCCGGGTGTGACCCAGAGAGCCATGGCTACAGGATGGCTGAGGCTGCTTGGGGCATCTCAGTGGAGCGCCCTTTGCCCGGCCCAGCAGCAGTATATGTTTGCTCGCACCCCACCGGGTAACCCCACACTCTGCTCTCTCTGCCCAGGATGGTGAGGTCATTGGCATCAACACACTCAAGGTTGCAGCTGGCATCTCCTTTGCCATCCCCTCGGATCGCATCACACGCTTCCTCTCTGAGTTCCAAAACAAGCATGTGAAAGGTAAAGAACTTTTCAGAGGGGCAGGTAAGGCAGGGTCCCCAGGATGAGGCCCCCAACCCCATTCAAGTTGGCCAGGGCCCAGCTGCAGGAGCTATATATGCCATGTTTACCCCTAACTAGGCTCTTTCCCCTCCCCAAGCCAGGAGACCCCAGGTCCTCTCATTTCCAGCTTCTCTTAGGGCCTTCCTCCATGCCTCTCAGCCCACAAACACAATCACCCCTGCTCCTCCACAGTTTTTCCCAGGTCCCACCATCCAAGCTTAGATTTCTGAGACTCCTTAGTTGGCAGAAAATTGTTTCCTTCCACCCACCTGTCTACCCACCCATCAATCCACCATTCATCTACCTCCACACCAAATCCTTCATCTGTGCTTCACCTGTTTATCCACTCCCCAATCTAACCATTCATCTGTATGCCAGCCCACCCATCCATTCTATTACCATTCCATCCATTCATCCATTTATCTACTTGTCACTCAAGTTCTCACTCATCTATTTATCCATCCATCCAACCACCCATCCATTCATTCATCCATCCATCCACCCACACTCTCACCCATCCACCCATTCATTCACCCACCCATCCATCCATTCATCCATCCATCCACCCACCCTCTCACCCACTCATCCATCCATCCATCCATCCATTCATCCATCCATCCACCCACCCTCTCACCCATCCACCCATTCATTCACCCATCCATCCATCCATCCATCCATTCATCCACACCCCATACACCCACCCATCCATTCATCCATCCATCCACCCATCTATCCATTAATCCAGCTACCAGTCTACCCACCCTGCCCATTCATCTTTCCATATACCCATCTATTCATCCATCCATCCATTTATACACATCTCCATTCATTCATCATTCACCCATTCACCCACCTATCCATTTACCATCCACTCATTCATTTATCAATCCATCCATTCATCCATCTATCTACCCCCATTCACTGATTCACTAATCCACCAATCTAACCATTCATCTATCCATACTTACATCCATTTATCCATCTTCCCATCTAGCCACATGGTCACTCACTCCTCCATTTATGCCTGAATCTTGCCACACATCTACCCATTTATCTGCCCATTCATCCCTCGTATCCTTTCATCTATCTACTTATCTACTTGTACACACACCCAGCATTCATCCACTCTCTCACTCATCCACCCATCCATTCGTGCAACCATCAATCCACTCATCCATGATTCATCTGCTCACTCATCCACCTTCCTCCCATCCATTCATGCTCCACCCATCCATCTACCCATCCCTAAGTACCCTTCTCAGCCTATGAGTCATACTGTGAGCCCAGCAAGGTATCCTCTGTTCAGGAACAAAGTTCAAGAACCCAATCCTTGGGAGTCACCTCCTGCCAACCCCTATTCCCTCATCCCATTCAAAAGATGGATTTCCAGTCCCTCTTGCCCCCACTCCACACCATGGGTGGCCATCTGCATCCCCCTAGGGAGAAGGCTTGCCAAGATTACTCTCCAGGTGAAAGCATGCTAATCTTTTCAGTTGGTGATCATGGCCACTGTCCAGAAAAGAACCCCATTTCTGATCTCAGGCTCCTGGGGGCTCCCGCCTTCCCATTTTCAGCTCAGTGAGTGGCCAATTACCATGTGCCTCCCACGCCCACGTCCTGGCCGGCGCCCAGGTCTCACCCCACCTTGCTGCTCATCCCCTCACACTGCCTCCCTGTCTCCTCCCAGCCCTCTCACCAGCACTGCACTGAGAGCAGGGGCCTTCCTCCTGCTTGCCCCCTCCTTTGCGGCCCTGCCAGCCACACACAAGGACCCCAGTACAGCCAAGACTGGTCCCATGAAGAACTGCAACCAAGGAGCCTCGTTCTGTTCCAAGTGGCCCTATATGAAGATGACAGGAGCAGGCAGAGCCTGTCCCTCCCAGGAATCCGAGGCACCTTCTGGGGAATAGTGGGAACTAGCCACCTTTTCTCTTGGCCAGTAGGAAGCTCAGAATTAGACTAGGGTTCCTAGACTATTGGGAGCCTTGGCCCTTTGTCTAGTGATTGGGGCTTTCTAGTTTAGCTTGTTTATGGGAACTCCACCCACAGAGACTGGCCTATGGGTGACTGCTGTACTGAAAACAGGCCAGTGGTCTCCTGTCCCCTAGTTGTCTCATCTATTCTCAGAGAAGAGCTCCCTGGGCACAGGATCTGCTCCTCTGTCACAGAGCAACTGTCCTAGTCACCGTGACCTGGTCACTCAGCCTAGGCTCTGCCGAAATGCTCACCCCCATCCCAGAGCTTTGTTATCATCCAAGGACAGTGCCTATCCACGCCCACATCTTGGCCGGTTTCCTACTACCAGAGGGTCTGACGAGGCTTAGCTAAGGGGTCCATTGACTTAATGTCCGTCTGAAATTTGTGCTTATTTATGCTTTTCCATTTTTAAATAAAAACATCAGATGATCTGAGCCCTGCTAATCTAAGTTCTTTAACACATCCCTTTTATTAAATCAGGGAGGCATTGAGAGCATCTCTTCTCATCCAGGGGTTGGTGCAGATTCTGGAGTGACTGGAGCAGTACTGCTCAGGGGAGTTGTCCCCTGGGCCCTGAGCCAGGAGCTCTGGGATCACAAGAGAGGCAGGGCACATGCCTGCTTCTTCAGGTCTCAGATTCCCTTGGAAGAACTTCCACGCCTGGTAGCGTCCCAGATGAGGCGGTGGTGGGTCTAAAGAGTACACAGGGCCTGCTACAGAAGCACGGTCTGGAGCAGGGGCTTGAGCTGGAAGCTGAGGAGAGCAGCAGCTCAGCTGTGCCTCTACATCCTTCAGGGGACAGCTCTATGACTATGGAAGATTAGACTAGCCTTGGACCAGATGTCTGGCCTAGCCTCAGCTCCTTCCCAAGACCGCACAAGCTGCCCTGTCCTCTCTTAAACTGTGCCCTCAGAGCCTTCCCTTTGGAGAGGAGGGAAACTTGATTCCAAAGGGACCTTGGAATCATGTGACATCTGAATAATGAGCCTGGACAGGAGAGAAGGGGACAGAGGAGCTCAGGAATGGGCATGTGCCTATCCCAGCTGTGGGCAGTGCAGGATAGCCCAACATCACAGAAGGCTGATGAGGGGTGGTATTGAGGAGACTCTCAGAGCAGGGGACCTACATGGGCTGGGTATTATGAGGCACTGGAGGAGGTAGTGAAAGTAGGACATGTTGGCTCCTGGGCAGGGGTTAGTGACTGAGAGGAGGCAAGGAGATGTCAGGGCATAGCCACCTTCTCATGACTGAATCAGGCTTTGTTCAGACTGAGGCACTGGGGTTTACCAAAAGGCAAGAGGTAGTACTGGAGTGGGGGTGAGGGGGATGATGTGCTGAAAAAAGTGGGAGTTAGGGAGGGGTCAACCGGAAGCTGAGGCGCTGTCACAGACAGCTGGCTGGCTGGGGTTCCTTTGCCCTGACCTGAGAGAAATCACAGACAGGCAAAGGGCAGCTCCAAAGGCCCAAGAGTTACTGTTCCAGAGTGCTGGGGGTGGGGACCCTCTGCTCCCCTCCTTACCACCCTCTACACCTACAGATTGTGAGTCTCTGCTCTCTCTTTGGGGTCCTCATGGTCTTTCTGTCTGTAGTATTGTTTCTTGGCCATCTTCTTTCAGAGTCTATCCTCTGTGGATCTCTGGAACTCTTTGGAGCTTCTGGTGTCAGAGTCTATATCTCTCAGTGCCTCTCTGAAATACTCAGCCTCTTCTTGGGGATTACAGCTCTGAGCTTTGGGTGTCAGGGTCTACAGCTCTTGGTGGCTTTCTGAAACTCTCAGCCCCCTCTTGGGTCTACAGCTCCGAGCTTTGGGTGTTAGGGTTGACAGCTCTCCGTGGTTCTCTGAAACTTTCAAATGCCTCCTTGCTGCTGCCAACCAGTCTGGAACTTTGTGTGTGTGGTTTTAGTTTTTAAATTTTATTTTATATTTTTGTCTACTTTTTTATGCAACCAGTTCAACCCACTCTATTTGTGATAAAGATCAGAAGTAAGTAGGTAAAAACACCAATCAGGAAAAAGCCTTTATAGGGGCTGGAGGGATGTGTCCTAATATAGCTAGAAAGAGCACGGGTAGGACTCCACCAATAACAGCACAGCTTCCTGAATACCAATCACAAGCCTCTCCAGAGCACAGCTACTACCAATCAGCAGTTTGTGATTGACAGCTCCCACAGTCACTGGAGAGGTGCCCCACCCCCAACTTGTTCAAGATTGCCGCAGCCAGGGCTGAAGCATCTGTGGACAGGGTTGTCTGGAGGTCACCAAGGCTTCTCAAGGCAGGAGTGAGGTGTCCCAGAACTGTGTGGAGCTGGCCGGATAGAGCGAGACCTCGTCCTGGCTCCAGCTGCAGCTGTGGCTGCAGAGGTTCTTGCAGCTGGAGTGGAGCTCCCTCTGAGGACTGTGGAGTGTGCACAACAACCACACTGGCTGCCAAAGGAGGATGTGCTTGGCTTACACACCCTCCTCCCACTCCATCCCCACTCAAAGCTGTGAGGCAGAAGGGCCTGTCACATCATTCAGGGGACCTAATGGCCTGTTCCAAAAATATGCCTTATCCTCTTTAAAGACAAAACTTACCCAGAAACACTAAAATCTGCTTAAACTAAGAAACCCGTTTGGAAATAATGTCACTAGTGTTCCCTGCTTACCTTTGGAGGCAGACATCCCTCTAACCTGCCTCAGACTGAATCCTCAAATGTGTGGAGCCCTGGCTGGGTGGGGCTTTGCCCACGACATTGGAGGTGTGTGTGAAGCTGGCAAGCACAATTCAGTGGCCCATACTGTAGCCGCTGCCCTCTAGCTCTAGAACATTCTCATGTCCCAGCTGTCTCAGTCCTTTAAGGTACCCTCCCCTCGCCTGTCTTGTCATTCTGTCCCTGATGCCCTGATGCTCACAAAAGTGGGGATACTTGTGGGCAAAGTGACGATTCCCACCTGTGCTAGTCTCTTTCCCACTGGGCTGCATGTGCCTTAGAGAAGTGATTTCTCGCAGAGATAGGGACAGAATGGAAGGGTTGACAGTTACAAAAGGCACTAGCCTCGGGAGTCTGTAGACCGGTACCTCTGCTCTGCACCTAGCCTCAGCAGCGTGTCTAAAGGATCTAGCCTCTGGAGCTGGAGCTGGGGTACTGCCGGGTGACCTGCAGTGGTGGTCCCCCATCTAAAGATGTCTCTGGAGTCAAAGGTAGCCCCAGGCTGCACCTTTGCCAGGAAGGCACCCCTCACAGGAAAAGGATGAGGCCCTGCTCCCCACACCTATGGAAAGCTGTGCTTTGTAAACACGGCCTTGGGCTATAGGCCAAGAGTAGGTGTCAAAGGAGGGGTATTCTGAACACCCAAGCTTAGGACTTGGGCTTCATCCTGTCCTGGTCCAGGTTCCTGGATTTAGGTGGCATCTGCAGAGATGCTCTGGATTCCCCACCTCACCTCCCAGCCTCTCCTTGCATGAGCTGAATGTACAAATGCTTACAGGACATCACATGACTATCAGGACACTGTACCTGCACCCCACCTGCTGAGCACGACATCAAGGGCACTCCCTCATTCTCCCCGAGTCCTATGCCCCTCTGCCGTCCATCTGCAAGTCCCCTGGCTCTTCCTCCTGGAGAGATCTGCATTGTCTCCACCCTTACTTCATTACCCAGCATCAGCAGCCACAGAATCCTGCTCCAGCCACACCACAGACCTCCCACAAGCCTCAGAACTTCAGCCCAAGTACATCTGCGATTCAAGTAGCATCTACCCCGCCCCTCTGGGCATTGCAGCTATTCGGACATCATTTGCTTGGATAATGGATTTTTTTAGCACCATTTGCTCAAAGGACGCTCCCTTCTCCACCTAAGTGGTTTCCCAGCTCTACCGCAAAATTCAGTAACTCAGTCCTTCTATGACATCCCAGTGCCGCAAGGCCCTGTGCCTTCCGATCTCCTAGGAAGTCTGTGGTCTCCTAGGAAGGTCAAGTGGTCTAAGCCCCCCGCCCCCTCTGCTGGCTCTCGTCAGCTCTGCTCTCCCAGCTCTTTTGTTCTAGGCACAGTTGAGACTCAGCTGTTCCATTTCTGTGGAAGAAAGTCAAAAGTCTGTGGTGTATCTGTCAAAGAATTTGGGGTGAGGGGTTGGTATTTTAACAGTGCTGCAAGCTCAGATCCAGGATCACAACATCCATTTGGCTTTCTTCAGCTTACGTTATACTGAGTATACAGTCTACAGGCCAGTTTCTGATGGCCTGCTACTGGAATCTGCAAGCAAACTTGTCTTTGGTACGTTGAATATTTAATAACTTATGGTTCTTGGTAGATTTCACTGTTCCTTTTCTATGTAGATGATTGTGTGGCCTGTAAAGAGGAACAGTCCTCTCCTTCTCCATCTGAATAACCTACCCTCATTGCCAATATTGAACAAAATGTTGAATAAAGGCTTTGGGAACAGGCTTCCTTGTCCTGCCTTGCAGGAAGAGGCATCCAGTCCTTTGCCATTAGGCATGCTGATGGCCAAAGGTTTTTTTTTTTTTGTTTTGTTTTGGTTTGTTTTTTGTTTTTTGTTTTTTTTGTCTTGTTTTTGTTTTTGTAAGTTGAAAAGCTTCCATCCTGTTTCTGGCTTCTCATAGGTACACATGTGAGATTTTGCCCCGTGCATTTTGTGTGTCTGTTTAGCTCATAGTATGGGTTTTCTTTTTTTATTCTATGACTAACATTAGCTCATTTTTGCTCTTATTTTTTAAGGTTTTGGCGACTGAGCCCAAGTTGTATACACACTAAACATGTGCTCTACCATTGAGCCACATCCCTGGCCCTCTTCTGACTTCGTATTTTGAGTCAGGGTTTCAGTACATCACCGAGGCTGGCCTTGAACTCACTCTGTACCTCAAGTAAGCCTTGAACTGGCCACTCTCCTGGCTCAGTCGCTAGAGTTGCTGAGATGACAGACCTACGCCACCAGATCAGGCTGATCTTTTAATGTCAAAGCATCCTATGCATTCCTATACTAAATGTCTCAGCTCTGATATACTATACATTTTGTGTATTGGATCTGATTTGCTGCAAAAGTTGTCTCCACCAAGACATAAGGTTTGTTGGTTTAGCTTCTGGGTATGGTTAGGAGACACCAGGGTCATATCCAGTCCCATGGAGGTGTCTGTAGATTCTGTGCCATTTTTTTTCTTAAACTGCTGGTTTCTGTAGTGACATCTTCTGGGTCTGAGCTTTTTCTGGGAAGACTTTTAACCACTCATTAACCTGTTTACTAGGTGGAGGGCTTTGGGTCATTTGTTCCTTCTTAAGTGGACATAGGTTCCTGGGGCTTTCCAGACCCTAAGTGCATGGTCACAAGCAGTGGCTAGCTCTCCCAGCAGCCTTGTGATGTCTGAATGTCTGCAGCGACACCTCCTCTCTAATTCGTGACATTGACAATGTCAATTAACAATGTCAGTTCATCGACATTGACAACTATCTGTCTTTGCCTCACGATCACAGTGGCTCATGATTTATCTATCCACTTTATTAATTTCAGGAGAATGGCTTTTGAGAATGGCTATTTCTTTGCTGGATTATTTCATGGCTCATTGACTTATATTCTCATCTTCTGCTTCCTTTGAGTTTCATGTGGCTGCTTGTTTTTAAGAGGAATCTGAGGCCACAGGTTTGAGACTTTCCTCATAAATTAAAAAAATTACTATTGGGACTGGAGAGATGGCACAGCAGTTAAGAACAGTTACTGGTCTTACAGAGAACCTGGGTTCAGTTTCCAGCACCCATGTGGCTGCTCTAAATCCAGTTCCAGAGGATCTGACGCCATCTTCTGGTCTCCACGGGCACTGCATTATGTGGTGCACATACATACAGACAAAATACTTGCATATATAAAATAAAAATAAATAAATCTCTTTAAAATTTTTATTATTTCTGAGGAGAGGTTTGTGTCATTCACGTAGAGGCTTACAGGACAACTTTGTGGAATCTCTCTCTCCACCTTTATGTGGGATCAGGCTCACGTCACCAGGCTTGTACCACAAACATTCTCACCTGCTGAGCCCTCTTGCCTGCCTGGGTCCACGGGTGCTTACTTGTGTTCTTTAACAGTCTCTGTGCCCTGTCTTGGTTAGGATTCATTTACGTAGTTGAAACTATCTTCTCATCTCTCCTTTTGCTTTCCTCTCTGAGGACGGTTTGTCATCACGTACTTCCTGGGCATCTGGGTTTCACAGACTCTTGGTATTACTGATTGCTAGTTTAAACCCACCATGTCCAGGGAATTTTCGTGAAATGAGAATTTGAACGTGCCAAACCTTGCTTTGTGTTGAGAACCTGTCCTCGTGGTTTCACTGCCCAAGCAGCCAGGGGTGGGCTGCTGGTTCCAGGCCCCGTTGAGTCTCCCCTGGGCTCCCTTCTCAAGGGCAGTGACCATGTAGCTTAACTGAGCCACTGTTTTTCATTTCCAGACTGGAAGAAGCGCTTCATTGGCATCCGGATGCGGACCATCACGCCAAGGTGAATGATGCTCCCCTGTCCTCCCATGAACCCCTTCCACTGTGCCCAGCTGCTGGTGGGTGCTAGAGAGGTCAGACCCACCCCCACTGCCTGATGAATTCCTTTTGCTCCTCCCAGCTCTAGTCAGATGTTCCTCCTCCAGGAAGCCTCTAGAATTGCTTCCTGGCTTTCCCACAATATGTAATTAAAACTAGGTGGCTTAGAACAACCGAAACATTCTACTTGAGAGTTCTGGAAGCCAGAGACTGAAATCAAGCATCCACAGGCAGGTCTCACACTCCGAGATCCCAGTCTTAGTTCTTCCTGTCTCCTCCTGGCTGTGGGCACCCCTCAGCAGGCCGCCCTATCCCTCAACCCTGCCCATTTCCACACGGCCTCCTCCACCCTGTGTCTGAGCCCCACGCTGCCAGTCACCGGATATGAGAGCTGCCCAAGTCCATGACTTCATCTCAAGGTCCCTGACCAACTAGAGTGGCAAAGACCTTGTTTCCAAACATGGTTATGTTCTGAGATCCTAGTGGATATTTCTCCATCTCCACAGGCCACTCATAGAAGAGAGCCCCCCCCCTGTTTGCACACCCTTGAACACAGTGGTGACCCACAGTGTCAGAATGGCTGTCAGGGGTCCTTTCACCCTGCCAGCCACCTTGACTGTGAGTTCCATGGAGATGGCTGTGTTCCCACTCACCTCTCGGCTCTGGCCCTGGTAGAGGTTCTGAACACAGCAGCTGCCTGGAAATGCAGGGTGAAAGTGATAGAGAAAGAGGTGGACAGAAGGGAGGGGGAAAGGAGGGAAGGAGGGAGGGAAGTCCAGCCCAGGGTTTGAAGGAAGCTACTACATGGCGAAGCTCTGGGGATAACTCGGAGATACTGACCAACCACCCCTGACTCCCTCATCTTGTTTCAGTAGCTGTCAATCTAGGGAGCAAAATTTTAAGTCTGAAGTTATGGCAACTCATCTTTAAATTGTGTGCTTCCCCAACCATCGGTCTGTCCACCAACCATCTGTCCAGTCTTCTCAGTTCATTCCATGACTGAACCTTTCTCCGTTTCTCCACCCAGTACCTTCTGTCCGTACACCCACCCGTCTGTCCTCCCTTGGCCACCCTTTGTAACCTGTCCTCCCATCCAGCTGCCGCCCCTCCACACACTTGAAGCTAGTTGTGGCCACTAAGTAGTTCCATCTCCCGGGGCTCCGGTTCTCTGAGAGCTCACAAGAGGCCGTTTGTCTGGCTTGGGTGGCGGCGGGAAGGGGCAGCCACATGCCGGGGAGCTGGGCTAGAGGCAGAGAGGCTGACCCAGAACTGCCTTTCCAGTTTGGTGGAGGAACTGAAGGCCGCCAACCCAGACTTTCCAGCGGTCAGCAGTGGAATATATGTTCAAGAGGTCGTTGCCAACTCACCTTCTCAGAGGTATGCTCCACAGGCGAAGGCAGGGCTGCTGGCAGTCAGACATGGGGGGAGGGTGGGCTGGGGCCTGGCCTGGGCCTCCTCACTGACCTTATGTGACCCCAAGCCTCCTGGCAAGGAGCTGTGGAGTCTGGCTGCTCCTCAGAACCACTGGATGAACTGTCCCTCAGAGCACTGGCCACGCCTGTCCTTGGCGCAGAGGGATCTTCCCTTTGAGAAGCAGAGGCTGAAGAGTCCCTGACTGGGCCAAAACGGGAACTCCAAGCCTCCCTCTCTCCAGAAAGAACCGGGGCCTCGGTTTTCTTTTCTGTAGAAAGAACATTATGGTCCTGCTGACTCTCCATCCCGGAGTCACCCTGAAATAAGATAAAGGCTTTGTTTGTTTTCTTAACACATTAAGAACTACAGAAATGTTAGGTATAGGCCTGGTATGGTGACACAAGCCTGAATCCTCAACATTTGGGGGATAGAATCAGAAGGACTGGGTATTTAAGGCCAGACTCTGCTAGACAGGGATCAAGCCTAAGTCATCATATAAGACACTATTTCAAAACACCAAAAACCCGAACAAAGCAATGTTAAGTCGTGGGACACCACAAGTTGAGGCTTTGTGTCTCCTGTGACCATGCCCTGGCATCCTGACCTCTGCCTCATCCAGGTCACATTAGTGGTTGCGAACTGAGGCTCTGGAAACTGGAGGGGCCCCATTGCTGTGTACTCTGCTGTGGGGAGGTGGGCCTGCCCCTCCTTCTGTAGTCTGAAAGTCACTGGCCGCCATGTGCCACTGGCCTTCCACTGACATTCGTTCTCAAAATTATTTTGTTAAACTGCTGCTGCTGCTGGGCCCGGGTGAGCCGGGTGAGCCCAGGTGATCCCTGACAGTACATGTGTGTTGAAGGTCTTTTCTCCCGCTTGGCAGAGGAGGCATCCAAGATGGCGACATCATCGTCAAAGTCAATGGACGGCCCCTGGTGGATTCCAGTGAGCTGCAGGAGGCAGTCCTAAATGAGTCCTCACTCCTGTTGGAGGTGCGGCGGGGGAATGACGACCTCCTCTTCAGCATCACTCCTGAGGTGGTGATGTGAGGCTACTCTCCTCCAGTGCCATGCCAAGGCCCACAGAAGGTGGGATTCTGGCCCTCACGACATCAGGATGAAGGGCTGCTGTGGTCCTCAGCAGGATCAGCAGTCTCCTCTCTGAGTCCAGTGCTGAGTCCAAGGCTGAGCCTAACCAGGGGTCTGGATCTCAGCCTTGACCCTTAATTCCAGTTCCAGTAGAGGAAGCACAGTGTCCCTTGAACCAGATGCTCCTGAAGCTACCATCTGAGTTTTCTGGGCCTAGAAGCTCCTAGAAACCTCCCTGGAAGTCTGCCCTTCCCCCAGCTTTCCGCCTCTGCCCTCAGGAAGGCCCACCCAGCTCCCATTCCACCTCCTCTCCCTTGTATCCCAGTGCCTCGACCTCTCCGTTACAGGTACTTTCCTAACCCCACCAGGCTCCACCTGCCTCAGCACACCCCACCTCCCATGGTAAGACAGGGGCTGCTTGCCCTGCCACCCGGTATCCCTGGAGGGCAGGCTCTGTAGCTGTCCCCTGGAGAAGCCAGGGTCCTGACCTGGAGCAGGTTAACATCCCTCACTGCTAAGCTGAGCCCTGTGTTGGCCCAGGCAGGCAGGAAGCAGTGTCACCATCACGTGGTCTCGAACCCTGATAGCCCATTCTCGCAAGGTGACCACATGGTGGCCAAAGAGGGAGCGGCCTCCTGCCTGAGGTGCAAGGACTGAGCCACTTCACCTCTGCATGCAGTTCTGGGTGCAGCAGCCATCTCTGAAGATGGCCACCTGGGTAGCCAGGAGACTCCCAAGGGCATCTTTGTTCTCCCTAGTGTTTCAAGTGCATTTGTGAGCTTTGCTGTAAAGTTTCTCCCACTACCCACGTTGCTTGTACTGTATGTTTCTCTACTGTACGAAATTAAAGTTTACAAGCACATAGCTGTCAACCAGAGAAGTGTTGGTCTCCCACCAGCTGGAGTCTTTCCACATGTACTACATCACTGGGGTCATTCTGAGACCTGTAATGGCCTTTCCAGGCTGATACAGTGTCATGTGTATGAAATACTCCAGATCCCAGGGCTGCCTGCTGCTATGGGCAGCCTTATGTGTTTCTTCACATCCAAGTTGAGGTCTTACTTCTCCCTCCTGACACTATCCAACTCCTGGTTGCTATGGGAAACAAGGTCATTCCTTCTAAGCAATTAAAAGGGCACTGGCCCCCAGTGAGTATCTAAGCCCTTCCATGAACACATGGCCATGTGGCTGAGCTCTGTCTCTGCTTACTTCTGACTGCCTATCTATCCATCATCCATCTGTCCATCCATCCATCTATCCTCCTTCAGTCCATCCATTCATCTATCCATCCATCCATCCATCTGTCTGTCCATCCATCCATCCACTTATCTATCTATCATCTATCTATCTATCTATCTATCTATCTATCTATCTATCTATCTATCTATCTGTTTTCTTTTCATAAACCCTGCCCACAACCCACAGTAGCTGGAAGCAGACACAGTCCAAATTTTCCAAGAGAAAATTCTCAGAAGGGCTTGGTGGGAGTGGGGGGCTTTGGAGAGGGTGATCCACAACCATGCCACTCTGTACTGTAGAGTTCAGAAGGATCTAGGGCCTTCCAGCTCAACCTGTGCACGGAGGCAGGGTCTGCACAGCTGCATGACTCAGACTCCTCCAGAACAAACTACAGACATTTTGAGTGGCCAACTGTAGGGCTACTGTTCCCCAGCCTCAAACACCCAGGGCAGCATCAGTATCTTCAACTGGAGCCCTCTGGAGACAGGTGTCCTAATTTTGGCCGCTGTGGAGGATAGGTAGCTGTGTGCTGTGTGCTATGTGGCTAACTAGAAGGGGAGATGGGTGTATGCCTCAGTGCCCCGGCAGAAGGGACTAGAAGGGTCAACAAGTAATTTGTAAGGAGGGTGCCTGGTAACCCACTGCCACTCTCTCAGCTTTGAGCCGCAGGCATAGATTACCACAGCATGGCTATACTAATATTCTGCCTTAGTCACCCAATGGCTACCCACTTCTGTCCACTCCTTATCCCTATATTCCCATCACTACCATCTTCTTTAAGATCAGACCTGCCTTCAGAGCCTGGTACAGTTCACACAGTGTCTACCCTTCCTAGCCCGCCTGCCTCTGAGCTCCTACACGGCTGGTCCAAACCCAGTAGACCCTGCTGGCTTCGTGGAGATCCTGACCTGAGTGCTTCACACAAGCCTTTCAGAAGCAGGTCTTTGCTCTTCTGTTCACTTCACATGTTAGTGCTTTCCACGTAGACAGAAGCTTGACTGACTCAATGTTCAGCCACACCCCTACTGGGACAGGCTTTGGCACCCTAGCCAAGCCCTCCTTCCTAGGCCCCCTGTCCATCTCATAGCAGTTGAAATACAGGGGTTCGCAGATACCCCCCATCACCAATTCATCCAGCTGTGCTGTCCTGGGTCTGTCTGGACCCCTATTGGATCTAACACAAATCCCCCTCGGTTTCCCCACCAGCCTGACCCAGTCCAGGGTCAATAGTATTTTCTTGCATGAAATGGCACACAAGGAGTGTCTGAGCTCCAAAATGCCCCCAACCGTCTCCTCTCTTCCTGTTCCTACACCGCTGTCTTCTCTGTCCTCTGGTTGACTTTATATGACATAGAAGGCTGAAGGTGGAGTCTCTGAGCTCAGAGGACCTGACTGTCTGGGTTCTGACCCATTAGCTCTGAGCTATGGTATTCAGGGAGGTCAGGGTCACACAACTCATACCCCTAGAGATGGCCAGGGATTCTCAGAGAGGGTTAACCATCTGCCAGGGGTCAATCCTCACCCACCAGGCCACTGTGTGGGTAGCCATAGCATCTCCATCCTCTTCTGGGCTTGGGAGAGTGGTCCCTAGCCACTCCCAGCTAAGTGGGCTGACCCTCAGCTGCACAGACAGCTGCAGTCCATGAAAAACAGCTTTTTCAGAGTCAGTCAGCTGCTGCCAGAGCGTTGTGCAACTCTTTTGGGTTCCCACGAATCCCCAACAGCTAAGTTCCTGCCCACCCTCCA
Organism: Apodemus sylvaticus; assembly: GCF_947179515.1. NCBI lineage: Eukaryota > Metazoa > Chordata > Mammalia > Rodentia > Muridae > Apodemus > Apodemus sylvaticus. The sequence continues at coordinate 75,414,902 of NC_067482.1, forward strand.
CGGTGTGTCTCATGGGTAAACAAGGGAGTTCACAAGGCCAGTCCACTCCACTCAGAACTCCACTCACAAATACTCTCTACGCAGCACACAACTCTGCCTTCCGATAGCCTGCTGGATGTGGGAGAAACTGAGGCCCTGAGAGGAAGAGGATTGTTCTGGGTCATACATACACTGGTAGCTAATCACCAGGTGACCTGGCCAGGTTCTACCCATCCCTCAGAGAGCTAGTCATGGCATGAGGCTACATGACAAATTACTCCTCCGCAAGGAGCGCAGGGTGGTCTTGTACCAGCAGCTGACACTCAGAACTCATCATGTCCTCCCTGTCACATGGGTAACCAAAGATAAAAATTCTGGAATACGACCCAGCTGAGGGGAGTAGGGGCCTTGGGCTATGTCCTCCCCCAATCACTACAACCTGGGCAGTGCACACTGGCTACCTGATCGTTGGCTCTCTGTCTTGCCTACTGTCACCCCTGCTTTTTCCCCCAGCTGCAGGGCTCTTGGTCTTGTTCTGGGATCCAGCTGTTGCTCTTTTAGAGTTCTGGCCTTTGTCCAGTGACTCCCTTGGCTAGAACCTTCTCCCGGGCCCCTAGGAGTAAGACAAACACAATCCTTTTGAGTCCATCTTCCAGTGTGGTCACATTGAATAAATCTCCCTTTTTCTGGTTTCCACTATTACTTTGACTCTATGAATTGATGATGAGCGGCTAAGCCTGGTTTGGGGCACAGGCTGTGACCCCCCACATTCAGTAACACCAGAAGTGACACAGCTGTGAAGATAGCACCCCACCTCCTTCTCTGGAGAAACCCAGTCTGTTCTTGTCGGACCCTCTGTGCCTTTGCCGGACACGTGAGGGATGCAGATTTTTCTCCCAACCCCAGTGCTCCTCTTGAACACCATGAGCCTGTTTGCCCAGGCATTTTCCCTGACAGGCTGCCTGTTGTCAGAGCCTGACCTGTCCAGGAACCTTGCCTTAGATGGTTCCCCAACCCCTTTGTTAGGACAGGTATGTGGGGAGCCATTAGTGGCTTTCACATTTCTTAAGAGGCCATTTAAAAGGAGGAGAAAGAATGTGCTGGCAAGATGGTCTAGCAGGTAAAAGCACTTTCCACCTTATTACCGGAGTTTAATCCCCGGGACCCATATGGTGGAGGGGGGGTGGAACTGACTCTACAAGCTGCCCCTGGCTTCCATATAACTGTCATGGCATGTGTGCTCAACATATCACACACACACACACACACACACACACACACACACACACACACATCATGTACAGACACATACAGCTGTGCACACACACCTACCTATGCTATGTCCCTAAATATACCAGTTGTTCAGAGTCACACGCTGTGCAGAGCTGCAGGCGCCACAGGCATGGCTCACACAGGTGCTTAGAGACATCTGTTGATTTGCTGGACGTCAGCCATAAAGCCAACGAACTATACTTAAATTTTCTCCATAGCAGCTGACAGATTCCCTGATAGAGTCACAAAAACCACTTCCTGGAAACAGCACAGGCATCCGTGGCAGATGGCTGGAAAAACAAGAGCTGGCCGGGCACACGATGTGTTCGCCCTGTCATGGTCTGGCTGTGAAATGTCCCCCACATGCTTATGTTTTGAATGTCGAGTCCCCAGCTGGTGGGGGTATGTTGGGAGATGGTGCTTTGTTGGAGGAAGCAGGTTGTAGAGCCAACTCCTTAGAGGCTCTTAGCACGCCCCACCTCTCATCTATCCGTGTGTCTCTCTTTTATGTCCCTTTCCTCTTCCCAGCCAAAAGAGAACCACCACATGCCTCTAGCAAGTACTTTGGAATGTCACTGAACACGGCCTTTAAAATGGTAAATAAGACATTTCATGTTATATGTTTTTTATCACAATTCTAAGGAGGAGGAGAAGCCATTCCTGGTACACTGGCCCAGCCCTTATACAGACAACATGAGAGCAGGGGAATATGTAGCCAAATTGTGATGCCAGTATAAGCAGTCTCGAGGGCATGTGTGCAGGGCATGAGAGGCCTGGTCTTGGGTCCGGAGCTCAGGGTAGGGGTGGGGCATAGCTTGAATCATGACCATCTGTGAGGACCAAGCCTCCAGGTCTGACAGTGTCCCGTGTCAACACGCTTAAAGCACCGAGGACGAGTGCCTAGGTCACTCTGACCCTGGAGCCCACGACTGACTCCCTTCCACTTTGTATGGCCCACCTCTCTCTCAGGCCTTGGTGTCCTTCCCTGTAGAATGGAAACCCATACTCACCCCCTCCTTCTCCCCAGCCCTGTCCCGCAGACTTGACACACTAAGCCTGTCCTGAGGGAGATTTCAGGACTGGACTCAAGGGACAGTTGAGAGGACCATACTCTATTTTGGGTTGTAAGGACTCTATCTGGTGGAAACATTGTCTCAGTGTGACCTCTGCTCCAACAGAGCCAGGCAGATAGGCTGCTCTGTGGAGTGATGTGTGAGCTGGCGTTTAGATGAATAGAAGGGGAGAAGTGCGCAGACTGGGAGCTGCATTGGGGTTTTCGTGGCCGTGAAACATTGCTATTATGATACAGACAACTTCAGGGATGGGGGAGGATTTCTTTGGGCTCATGGTTTTGGAAGTTCTAGTTCATGTTAACAGGCCCTCGGGCACAATGCCCGAGGGAGCATTGGATAGAACCTCAGGAGTGCAGGCGGAAAAGATTCTTTACATCCTGGTGGCCAGGAAGGGGGTAGGGTGGGGCTGGATCTCAATTTCCTCTTTAAGGGCACACTTCCAATAACATAATTTCCTCCCTATAGGCTCGATTCCTGAAGGTTCTACCATTTCCCATAACCTGGGAATCATGGACTTTCAGGGGAACATTGAAGATCCAAACTATGACAGATTTAAGTTCAAATCCTGGACAAATGCCCTTGTCTGATCTTTAACGTTCATGTCTATAAAATGGGCAGTAATACAAAGGGAAAGGAGGTGTATATAAATCTCACCCATGGGGCACTGACGCTCAGTCATTGAAATCCATTAGAACTGTCATGCTAAGATGGTCCAAAGGACTTGCGAGGCCCTCATACAAGGGCTGATGGCTGCTAACTTAGTTATAGAACAGCATCAAAGTATCTGAAACAAACTCACTTTAGCAGGCAGGACCCACCCACCCCCATACCTACGCCACTCCCGTCCCACCCCTGGCTTCTCTGCCCACTCCCCTGGCACCATGGTCACCCTGGTGGGAGGTGAAAGGCATGGGGGAGTTCTCATGTTCAGAGCTTGGAAAATACAGGGTCCAACACTAAGGCTTATCCGTCCGCAGCAGGGAGGCGGGCCTCTGAAGGGATACAACCTATCACATCAGGGAGGCGGGGCTCTGAAGGCACACTTAATCTATCACAGTGGGGAGGCGGGGCTCTGAAGGGACACTTGGCCTATCACAAACCGGTTGTGGGCACACTGGGACGCTCTCCCCACCCCCCACCCCCTACCGGAAGTGCCCCCTTTATCTTGCAAAGTTTTCTGCACCCGTTCCTTTGGGTTTAGCAATCCTATTTCTTCAATCTATCCCAAACCTGTTCGAAGAAGCATGAACCATGACGGTGGGAGTCCCAGGTCTCCAACTGCCTGCCTGGCCCCTGGCCAGTTTCTGTGGAGCGAAGGGTGACTTTAAAGAAACTGGCTGTCCCTCTGGCTCCTGCTTGGGGAGTCACATCCTATACATGCTGTCCCTGCAGTCACCTTGCTGGAGCAGGCTGCAGGCACTGTGGAGCACCGGAGAGGCACATGGTCCCACTGTGCTCTGCATGCACCACCCTGACTACCTCGTGTCTGAAGTTTCAACCAGGTGAGGGGTGTTTCTAGCTGAGACTGCACCTGGTGTGGCAGCTGCCTGATCCTCTCCTCCCAACTGGGGACTGAAACACTCAGCTGCCAACCAGCTGTGCCCAAACATCCCCACTCAAGCATAACAGCTATGTTTGCTTCGGCAGTGGAGGCCAAGGCTGACACATACAGGATACCCTAGACACTCTTAATCCCACCTCTGGGACCTTCTGGCTGCTTCCTTCAGCGTGGTAATCTAGCACTCTTTGTGCTTTGGGACACAAATTCTGGGCACAAGGAGCCCAACGAACCACTGTTACCATGGCAACGCCTGTGTTGACCACTTACATGTGGAAGGCATTGTACTGAACGCTGATGTCCATGATATCATCAAATCCTCAAGTGACCCTGGAATCTTATTTGTCTCCTACTTTTACAAAGGAGGAGACATCCAGGCAAAGGGACTGTCCCGAGGGTATGGCACGGAGCTGGCAGAGCTGACATGTGAGCCTCAGTCTATAGCATCCCAACGCTGCAGTTGTACTGGCCACACCTGTCCTCTGCCCTGGCCTTCCAGGGAGACATCTCTGTACAGCTGGAGGAGCTTCTGGGCTTTGGCCAGCTGCAAGCTGGCTTTGCTTTGAGGACGGCCAGCTGGAGATGACAATAAATCAGTGTCGAATAAATGGATGGATGGATGCCTTTGCCATCTCCAGGACTGGGAGGAGCTGGCACAGATCTCCCCAACTCCATGTTTGTCTTCAGACTTTCGCCTGCTCTGGGCCTAAAGAGAACAGTTGGATGGCCTCACCCACCAACTCCACTCCCAGGCTCATTCATCAAATGCTGCTTTTCTATAGGATGTTGGGGACAGTTGTGTTCCTGCAGGGTCAGAGGACACAGGTGCAACACTCAGGTTGCTGTGCCCCACCCCTGCAGCGCAAGCTTGCCTGTATACACTTCTTCCCATCCAGCCATGGCTATGGGACCAGCCTGGGCTATGTCTTGTGATCCTGAGGCTGTGCCCATGACAGCTATCTGTTATAAGTGAGCAACTCCAGAGGCAACTTCCTTGTTTCTCCTGTGAACACTACAAGCGTGTCCCACAGTGTCCAGACAGACCCTGGGACAGTGTTGTGACTGGGCCTTTTACCCCGAGTCACTTCTCTCCACAACCAGGGCTTCCTGAGATCATCTTGTTTCTGGTCAGCTTCCGGGGAGTCTACTCTAAGCCTATCCCAGAACCAGGAAGGAAGCAACAGGAAAACCACTTGGCCTCATGTCCAGCCCACTCCCTCCTTCACAGGGAAAAGGAGTCCAGGAACTCAGGTCAGGACAGACGGAAGGTTTGTGAGGGAGCAAGCTTTCTTGGGCGGGAGGTGGGGGCGGGGGATGTGGCACCACCGGAGATCCAGGCTTGATGGCTGAGCAGAGTGTGGGAGGAGCTCGCGCACACCCTGGGCCTCCCTGCTGAAGGCTTTGCAGACAGGGGCCTGACTCTGAGACACTGCAGGAGAATTTCTTAACAATCTCTGTTCCATCGTTTATCTTATAAGCATTTTAAAATAAAGGACCCCAGCTGGATAAATAATCCCCCAACCCATCTAAGCTATGGAAAATGGGAAGCTGCCCAGGCCTTCCATCTCCACAGATGAGAATCACAGAGGGGCCGGGACCCCAGGCCACCTCCCTGTCAGAACTCTGGAAGGAGACGTGTGGCAGCCACCTCACTGACACTCCTGGGCTCCATCCAGGCCACTCTGAGAAGACTCAGCTGCTAAAATCATCTGCCCGGACCCTCTTGGGCCTGCTTTCTTCTCTTTCTGCATTTTTTTCCTTAAAAAACATTTACTGCTCTTCTCAAATGCTAAAAGTAACAAATGCTCATGGCATAACAGTCATATACGCAGAAAGGAAAAAAATCAGGTTGCTCATAATGGCACAAGCGACAGCATGTGCTATCACACAATGGGTCAGTCACCTGCGACCAGGCCTGCCTTGCCTGTTGTTAAAAACTTCCTGGGGTCTGGGCTGGGTTGGCCTTGAGCCTATAGGTAAAGACGAGCAAGTTAGTGTTCTGATGATGCTACCCTTCTGTCCATGAACATGGGATACTTCTTCCTTTACCACCATCTCAGTGTTTTGTCTACATCTGCATCGCATTGTACTGAGAATATCATCCATGCAGACTGCACCTGCTTTCTATCCTAATGCTAAGTGACACTTGATCTTTCTCTAAACATTGTTAGCTATGCCCAAATCCCCATTACATGCAGACATTACAGCAACACAGATAACTGTTCCCCAGCACTGTATCATCCAGGCTTGCTGTGAATGATGGGACCAGCACAGTCAAGGCCATCTTGTTCCCTGAAAGTTCAAAACCGAGCAGTAAAAATGAGGCCCGTAAGATGGCTTGAGGGTTAAAGGAGCTTGCTGCCAAGCCTGACCACCTGAATTTGATTCCTCAGGTCCACGTTGTGGAAGGAGAGAACTGACTCTTGCAAGTTGTCATGAGGCCTCCATACGTGTGCTGTGGGCTCCATGCATGCATACATGTGTGGAAACACACACACACACACACACACACACACACACACACACACAAAATACAGTTTTTTTTTAAAACCTCAGAAAATGGCTGGTGAATGCTCAGCCAGCATGTCACATGCGCATGGTGCTAATTCAGGGTCATGGCTTAGACTATATGGGTGCCAGGCACTAAGGGACTTGGGTCCCAGGAGTCAATGAAATGCATGATACTGTGGCAGCAGCCCTTTGTGCCTATGCAACACCAGCCTCAGGGCACAGAGCCTCCTCCTGGGGCAGGTCTGTTTTGTCATGGTGATTCACAGTCTTTCCCCCCCTTATTCCACACTGTCACCCTCGGAGCTCTGTTGAAGATTCCCTGAGACAGAACTGACAGCTCCTTCATCCTTGTTGCTATTGTGATGACTGTTCTTGGTTGTCAAGCTGACTACATCTGGAATTAACTAAAACCCAAATGACTGGGCATGCCTGTGAGGGATTTGTTTTTCTTCATTAAATCTTTTGAAATGGGAAGATCCATTTTTTAATTTGGATCTTTGGTGATGGGAAGATGTGCTGTTAGCCTGGGCCACACCTTCTGTGGCAGTCTATATAAAGGGCGCAGAAGAAGGACACTCCATCTCTTTGCCTGCCTGCTCTCACCCTTCCCAGCAGGTCCATTCCTACACTGGCACTGGAGCCTACTTCTTTGGGATTGCAGCATATACTGAAGACCAGCTGAGACATCCATCCTCGTGGCCTGAACAACCATTGAATTCTTGGCCTTTCTATTTAAGACCAGCCATTGTTGGATTCACTGGACTGCAGCCTGTAAGTCATTCTAATAAATCCTCTTTCTATACACATGGACAGATTCATTATATCAGTTCTACTACTCCTGAGAACCCTGACGAACACAGCTATGATTATCTTAGTAAGTCATTGCTGGCTGCAGCACACCCAGAGATGAGCACTGGTCCCTGAGTCCTGCTCAGATCATGCTTGCGAAGCAGAATAGATCATAAAGAGGAGAAACCAGTCGGTGCCCAAGGACTCCATCAAGATTCCTCAGAGCAGCGATGTACCCCAGGAAAAGCTTGAAGATGTCTAGAGCCGCAGCTGGTTGTCAGTGATACCACTGGCATCACGAGAAGAGGAAATGTCAACATTCTGCAGTTCACAGGATGGCCCTTCCCTTGGTTGGGCAGACAAGCAGCTCAGACAGCCTGGGTCCAACTGAACCCACAAGTCTCAGGGCACACTCCTGGAAGTGGGAAGCCCTGAGGTGGAGATCTCCTGGTCCTAGTCAGCCCATACTTTCTCTTCCTTCCTTTCTTCCTTCCTTCCGTCTTTCCTTCTTCCCTCCCTCCCTCCTTCCTTCCTTCCCTTCTTTCTTTCTTGTTGGGGTCCAGAGGAACAGCATGGTGGGAAGGGAGGGCATGACCTGGGAAACAGAATCTACCTGTCATCTGAGGCCTACGAGGCAAGGACTCAGGTCTCTCACCTCCGAAGCCAAAGGCCTGAGGGCACACTGATCTCTACTGAACTGGTGTCCCTGTGTGTGTGTGTGTGTGTGTGTGTGTGTGTGTGAGAGAGAGAGAGAGAGAGAGAGAGAGAGAGAGAGAGAGCCTCGTGACAGGACCTCTGAGACCAGTGGCCTCCAAGCCCTTTGTAGCCAGGAGGTGGCAGATGACCTAGTATACCTGCATAGAGGCAGAGTAGAAATCAGAAATTGATTTCCCGGAATACTAGAATCTATGCTCATAGGGGTCTTAGAATTTCAAAAAGAAGAATTTCCAACTGGGACCCTCCTCCTGCAGTCTCACAATTGTCCCTGCTCAGGAGACACTTGCAGACCCAGGCCACAAATCACATGGTGCCTGGCTCTGTGGAATGGCCTCTCCCTGCCTTTACACTCAAAATTCTCTGTGACAAAATAGAGTAGTCTCTCAAATACATGTGTTACACGCTATGCTCTTGACATGCATTGACACCCACCTTGTTGGGCTACAGAAAATGAAAATAGGCTACTTTTAAAATAAAAACAAATGAATTGTATTTAACTAAATGCTGCCCCGCCTCCCCCCCCCCCCAACACACACACACTAAAAATCAGAATCCTTTGGGTGAAACTTGGGAGCATGGGTCAGACTCCTGGAACGTGTGACAGGTTTGACTTCAGAATGTGGATGGCTCACTTCCTCCATCTTGAAAAGGGCCTTGGTCTTCTAGGCAGCTAGGTCCCAGTTGTGATCTGGGGACACCATGTGTGGGTGTTACCTTGACGCAGGCTTAAGGTGCAGTGTCACCCTAAGAGTGGGTGTAACCTCAGCTCAGGTTTCCACCTGAGGCTCTGGAGCCACCAAGACAGACAATCTTGGGTCCATACTTTGCCTTTTCACCACAAGAAAGACTGTTTTAGACTCAGTGATCATTTGTGGAACTTCAGAAGGTCATGAAACCCTCTGTGGTGTGAGGAGGGTGTGATTGGAAACAGAGGGACACGGCCTGACTCTCCTTAGAATATGACCTGACCCAGCTCCGTTCTTGCCTGAGACCTTGAATGCCTCTGTCTCTCAGGCCTCAGTTTCCTTATCCAGTGGATCCAGTGATCCACACCTCATATAGAGTCTGTCATAAGCACACTATTCCAGAAGCATAGACAAACACATTTATGTCTTTCCACAGTGTCAGAATTGATTAACTAATATCGAATCCACAAGTTACAGCAGTTTGCAGATAATCCTGCCTCCCTTGGCCACCTCACCAAGGAGACGGCAGCTTCTCTCGTGCCAATCTTGTTGCTCATAATAGTTTTTATGTGTTGTTTGCAAACTTCCTACACAAATACAGTGTCCATTCTAACCTGAGTTACTAACATCAACTCTCACATCAAGATGTGTGTTCCAGGGTGGATGTGAACAAGGCAGAGGTTTGGAGGTTTTGGAAGGTAGGCTGAGAGAAACACAAAGAGAGTCTGTGTTGGTAAGACAGCAAAGGGACCCAACCTAGAACCGGCTGCGGTGAAGCTGGCTGCTGTAGAGACCAGGCCGCCGAGCTGAGGATGAGAGCGAAGATGCAGACTTGAGCCGTCTATGATGGGAGAGGGCAGACCTGGGTCTGGAGCAGGAGCAGTGGGTTCAGATCCAGATGGTGAGCAGGTGGCTGGATGAGTGGCTGTGGCACAGGCTGCATGAACAGCAAGGAACAAGCACAGCTGAAGCCCCGGGGACAGTCAAGGAGTTCTCTCCTGTACATCCGTGGGCCGTACATCAGAGGTTGGATGGTGCGGAGTCACTGCCATCCCAGAGCTAGATGGGACCTTTTGTACGTAGTCCAGGTAAGGGAGTTACACCCTTTCTTTGGTCCTCTGTGTCTGATACATTCTTGGGCCTGATTTCCCTTGTGTAATTTTAAAGCACACATGTGCTTGCACAGTCTTGATCCACCCTGATAACTTTTTCCTTTTTTCCTACTCTCAGGAATAAATCACGCAGCTCTTCAGTCTGCCATATAGATGACACCAGACAGAGATCTCATTTGGAGGTCCATTGGGTCATCCTCCATCTTCAAAACAGATTCAAAAGATGCTTGTAAAATGGAGTCTCTTAGGTCTGTGTAGGCACAGTCTGAGAAACTGCTGTTTTACATAATATGGGGTAACTCAGGGCACAGCCTGACCTCAGCAGTCTCTGAGGCCACCAGGGGCAGGTGCCACACATGTCTGATCTCAGCAAGGCTTGGCTGCATGTTCTGCCTTTCTCTCTTCCCTGTCTGCAGTGAGCTCCACAGGTGAATCCGAAAGCTGGGGAACACACTCTCCTGTGTTGCAGAATATCCCAACAAATGGAAGCTCTACTGCCTAGACTGGCCAGCTGGACATTGCCGAGGTCCCCAGGGTGAATGAGGCAGTGTCTGATGCCCTGTGTCAAGTCACAGATGCAGAGCCAGGCAGTATACAAGGCAGCTTTAGTGGGGAACCAGCATCCCAGATAGAAGCGTGGATAGGGGCCCTAATAGACCCCATCTAGCTCCTCTCTCTTAGGACACAGAGAGGGGGGTGCGGCTAGGCAATCTCCAGGCTCCATCAGCACATCTGGTATCCCGCCAGCTAGATAGTCTGTGGAAACCATGAGAAACCAAAGTCATGTCATGAGGTCAGTAAAAGTCACTGGGTTACAACAAAACTGCTCCCAGCCTGAGGTGTCACGATGAGTGTCAAGCAGTGTCATAGACACACAGCCTCAAGCAGGCCTAGACGTGCCTCTGGGAATAGGGTGGCCCAACCAGGTATGGGTCTAGGGTCAGAGAGGGAGAACTCCTAATGGCCACCCAGAGTCTTTGCATAGGCTGTGGGCAGCAATGGTGGTGGTACACAGACTCCTGTGAAGAGTGTGTACCTCAGGGCTCGTGCCTCACAGTCTCAGACTCTGTATGGCCAGAGAAGGACAAAGCCTGTGAGTAAGGGGCACAGAAATGTCAGCCCTGAAACTGAGCACTGCCTGCAACACCTCAGGCCACAGACAAGCAGACTTCAGAGCTGTGGCAGCAGAGCTAGACACCGAGGATACCAGGAGATACAAAATCAATCAAGAAGGCGGCAGGACCAAGGTTCAAGGAAGAACAAGCAACAAATGTGTGGCAGGGACACCCTATGGCCTGGGGACATCTTGCAGTCCCAGTAGAGGTCATGAAGGAAGACTAGACAATGTTGGCACACACACACACACACACACACACACATACACACACACACACATATACACACACACACATACACACACACACACACACACACACACATGCTGGTCTCTCATGCACATAGCCACATCGCTCACCTCTCCAGCAGTGACACAGGACCTGTCCAGTTGCCAACTGACATGTTTCCTCCTCCGTGCTTCTGAGCCACTAATGTCCAGAATAAGGAATGAGAACTCTGTGTCCCTTTCCACAGGACTTTGAGGTAGGCCCTAGTAGTTCTGGACTTTCAAAACCACCTCCCATTCAAAAGCTGCCAAAACTACAGACTTTCTGCAGAGGTCTCCAAGGCCTGACCTGTGGGTGGCAGAATGTTGTCAGGACGTAGTGGGCCAGCTCATGCATGGCGAGGTCAAGGACTGCATTCCCCAGGGTGTTGTCCTAGCAATGACTACCTGTGAGGACCCTGGAGACCAAATCTCTTTCCCAGTGCCAACCAGGCTTGCCCGAATCTGGGGCGGACTGGTGTTTGCCATTTTTGCAGCTGGGCTGGTGCTGGGGAGTGGGTAACTGAAAATGAAAGGGGCTGTTGGATCCAGCCATATCTGAATCTAGATCAACACCATCAGACACTAGGTTTTGGAGTCAATTCGTTGTTGTTTTCTTCAGTTCCTTTGAGTTGAGTTTCTGTACCATGTGATCAAGAGTCCAAAAGAACCCAGTAGGCGTCACAGTGTTCTTATCTGAGAGGCACCATTTGAGGACCTGAAATTGAGGACCACAGGGTGGTAGAAGTTTCTGCATTGTGGAAATAGTTGCTGGTGAACAGCCTTGTGACCTGGAATCCTCTGCAGTCTGCCCTCCTCCCTGTCCTGCTAGCCCGGGACCACGGGGTCCTCATGGGAACAGGTGCTTATATTTCAATGGCTCCCTTTCTGCTTGTATTGAAGTTACTTGTCATTTTCATATGTGTTGGCACAAAGATGAGCATAGTTGCATAGATACTACTATTATAGATGACTTTTCTCCTCATCTGTGAGGGGGTGCTAACCTTCCCATAGACGTCTTTTGCATGATGTACATGCCCATGGTTACACTGCTCTGGGGCAGCCAGAGTCTTCCGAGTTCAAGTGCCACTGTGGATAAAGTGTCTATGTCCCTCTATAATTTTATATTGCATCCTGTTCTGGATGGGATGGTGCGAGGGGGTAGGACATGTAGGCCGAGGTACTGCAGTTTGTTTTCAGTTGCTGTGATAAAAGAACATACTGACCAAAGCAACTTGGGAAAGAGAGGGTTTGTTTGGCTTATACTTCCAGGTCCCAATCCATCACTGAGGAAAGAGGAAAGCCAAGTCAGGAATTCAAGACAGGACCTGGAAGCAGGAACTATGGAAGAGTGATGTTTATAGGCGTTCATTGGTTCATGCTTAGCCAACTTCTGTATGCAACCCAGGACCACCTGCCCACGGTGGGCTGGGCCCTCCTATACCAATCAATCAATATTTCAGACACGTGGTAACAGGCCAATCTTAAACTGAAACTGTCTCTTCCCACCCGACACTAGGCTATGTCAAGCTGACAATAAAAACAGGAGGTGATGAGGTCATGAGGGTGGAGCCATATGATGGGAAAACCATCTGTGTTGCTCTGCTCTCCCTCATTATAGTGAAATACGCAAGACGGAAGACTTATTTACAAAAGAGATTTATTTTGGTTTTTTGGTTCTCAGTTCTGGCCCAAGGTCAAACGCAACATCTGGTGATGGCCTTCTTATTGGGAAAGTCTTGAAGTAGCGATCTCTCCTCTCTCTCCTCTCTCTCTCTCTCTCTCTCTCTCTCTCTCTCTCTGTGTGTGTGTGTGTGTGTCTTCTTCTTACAAAACCACCAAGATAAAATTGTGAGGCCCCACTCTTGTGTCCTATCCAATTCCTATCACATTTATTACTATTATTATGATTACTATTATTACTATTGCTATTATCATTATTATTATTTGATGTCTGTGTGTAGGTACATACATGACATACATAGAGGCCAAAGCCAACTTTTGAAAGTCAGGTCTCTCCTTCTACCTTGTAGACACACGGTCTTTCTTGTATCTGTTACACTGTGTTCTCCTGCCTAGCTGGCCTGGGAGCTCTAGGTGATTCTCCTGCCTCCATTTGTCATTTCACAGTAGGAATGCTGGGATTACAGATATATGCCATCACATCTAGCTTTTTATGTGGGTTCAGGGAACCAAATTCTGGTCATCAGCCTTACTTTTTCCACTGAGCCATCGTATTAGTCCAGCCATGGGCTATGGAAGAAGACTCCACAGTAGTCTTGCCCGGATTCCAGCCATAAGGCCAAGACTAGGATGCAGTCAGCCACCTGCAAGCCAGGAAGACGGGCCCCTCGGCTGCATGCAGCTGCCACTTTTGTTCTCCAGACCTGAATGAACAGCAGCTGAGTCTCCTAGGCTCTGACTCTCACCATAGCTCATTCAGACCCAGCATGCACCCAGAAGTACTCCAAAGATGCAGGACCAGGCTGCCCATTGGGCACATGTTACAAGACTCCTGGAAGCCCTGACACAAAGAGAGGGTGGTATCTAAGACCTCACTACGTACCTAGTGACCTGCCAGCAATCTTCACCCACTAACCCCATTCTAGCCATCCAGAAATCATCAGGGTTCCTTGGCTCCCCGCTCCCAGCCCTGCACCCCATCTTGTAACTCAGCACCATCCAGCACTGTCTGGGACAAGGACTGCCTCCTCCCCCAGGAATCCTGGCTCTTCGGTTGCCTCCCAGCCTTGTACGGGCTCGACAGGAGAGAGAGAATCCCAGATCCCCCCATCCCACCTGCGTATGTGTGGTCCCGGCTACCTAGCTCCACTGCAGAAAGCGTCCATGTTCATGCCTGAGGCCTGAAAGCCAGAATGGACAGACTGGGCTTCTCGCCACCTCCTTTCTGGAAGGCATGGTTCCTTCGCTTGACTCTGGCAAGCACACTGGACTGGCTGTGAGATCCCCAGGGGACAGGGAGAAGTGAGACACTTCCCGACAGGGCCATGGCAGGGGACGTGATTGTCCTAATGAGAACCAGAGGTAGCTGGCAGGCTCTCTCTTGTGTCCCATAGTTGTAGGATTGCCAGACTGGAATCACAGGACTTGCAGTCTGCAGAGATGGCTCTGGCTTCTTGGAGATGAGTCTGGAGCCTGCCCCAAGCAGAGGCTGTATCTGGGTCACCATGGACCTTGGATCTGTTTGTCATAACTTGACAGCTAATGATATGGGTGATAACAGATATGAGGACTTCCCCGGGCCACATTTCATCTAAGTTGTCACAGTCTCTTCTTCCCCTATAGAGGAGGAGACCAAGGCCATAGAGGGACAAAGCCCCCAACAGAAGTGTCCAGTGTGCTGCTTAACATTATCACCTGAGCCCTCAAAGTGAACCCTCCCACCTCAAACCCGAAGTCGATGGGAGGGAAGGAGTCTGTGTCCCCTCAGAGGGTGGCCTGCAGTATCCAGGCCTCTGAGGCTCAAGATCTGCTGGTAGCTTCCTCCTGCACTCATGGTCTCTCAGAGCAAGACACAGAGGATTCTAGGGGTACATTTATCGGCATGATTTCACTATGAGGCCACTCCTCTGTTGCTTTGGACATCCCTCATCCACACTCCAAGACAGAAGGGGGCTCTGCTTGGGACAGATCTCTTCAGTCACTAGAGATTGTGAGACGTAAACAGACTGGGCTCCTGCCCCAAAGGTATAGTGAGTGTCCCAGCTGCTGATACTGCTGATGCTTCTTCTTCTCTTCTTCCTCTTCTTCCTCCTCTTCCTTCCCCTCTTCATCTCCACCACCACATTTTAACCCTAATGTACAAAGCAGGTGTCCCCAGACCCCAGAAGAATCTGCCAATCAGCTGAGTATTCAAACTGGAGCTCCTCAATTAAAGGGGTCTCCCTACCTCCATCGTGAGCTCAGCCTCCCTAAGGAAGAAGGGAAGTACTTTTCCCAGCTCCCAGTTTTCAGCTTACAGAAGTCTCTGGGGAATGCAGTGTGAACTCTCTCCCTCTCCTCTCTGCCCCACCCTGCCATTTTTGTTGCCACAGTCAGGGCTGCACCACACCGGAACCCAACATCTTCCACCGCTTCCTTGTTGGTCACCAGTCCTGCTCGGTCCTCCTTCATTGTTGTTTTGGGAGTGTTTGTCTAGCAAGCACTCTGGATGGGGACAGTAAGGGCCTAAGAACCCAGCCAGTTCTTACTGTGTGCATCGGGAGTGGGCTCAGCACACCATTAGCCAAAGGCTTGGGCACTGAGGATGCTGGTGCAGGGAGGGCAGGTGTACTTAGAAGACCACCTGCTCCAGGCGGGTGGGCAGGATAAGGAGCTGTGCTACACAAGTCAGTTCTGAAGCAGAACCAGCTGGGGTCCTACTGTGTGCCAGGCATTTGGCTGGGCTTATCCAAGTCTCGCAGCAAACACAGTAAATGGCAGTAAAACAAAACAAAGCAAACAACAACAACAACAACAACAACAACAACAACAAAACTGTGTAGCCAACCCCCTTCCACAGTGACACACCATCAACTCTTCACTAAATGATTTAAGGTCAGCAAAGCCACCACTACTTAGTCCTTGGATCCTTCCGAGGACTCTGCAGTCCTGTCCCCAACCAATGTAAAGTCATTACCTCCCTTTTCCCATTCAGAGAGTGCAGAAGTGAGGACTAAAAACATGACATTTCAAGACACTTTAATTTTTATTTTTTGATTTCATGGGGCTGAGAGATGGTACAGTTGATAAGAGCACATACGGCTGTGGCAGAAGATGAGACTTCAGTACCAGGATCCCACACTGGGCAGCTCACAACTACCTATGCAACTCCAGCTCCTGCACTCATGCACACACACACACACACACACACAGAGAGAGAGAGAGAGAGAGAGAGAGAGAGAGAGAGAGAGAGAGAGAGAATCTCATTGTACTATATGAATACATTACCTGTCAATTAAAAAAAAAAAACAAAAAACTATGGCCTATAAGAAAGGGTAGAACAGAAGGTAGGATATCCCACAGGCAGAAAGGATTCTGGGAGAGAGCCTGGTGCTGGCAGTTGGTTCAGGAACATGGAGGAGCTCAGGCACATGGGAGCTGAGCAAAGGTAATCAGCCACGTGGCAGAACTTAGATTAGAATAAATGGAATAAAAAATAATGGGCAGGCCGGGAAACAACCAAAGTGTATGGCCACGGTGTCACCATTCCGGGAGCCTGGGGCTGGCAGAACAAATAACATCAACGCATACAATTTTAAAATATTTTTAAAAATTTAATCATCACTAATTACACATATGTGAGTGTGTATGAACATGTGTGAGTGTGTATGTGTATGTAGGTTTGGGGGTGCTACGGCACACATGTGGAAACCAAAGGATAACTTTCAGGCATCCGCTGTGGGTTCTGGGGATCAGCCAGGTTTCAGGCTTCTGTGGCACGTGCTTTACTCACTGAGCCTACTGACTAGCCCAGAGCAGTAACAGCAGGAGGAGGGGAGAGCATAAAGATTTGGGAGGTAGAGGGGCTTCTCAGTTGCTACACACATTATGCTTGTGAGAAGGTGGTGGATAAACCCCTGCACAACTGGCCTCTCCTACCGTTTCCTGCACACAATGGTTTCTAGAGTTTTGTACCCAGCCCAACTGTTCATTGAGCGTGAGGTTAGGGTGCGGACATGGTCAGATTACAGTTGCCTCACCTCCCCCAACCTTTACTGGGGTCAGATGAGCTCCATCAAAACAGGAGAGTCACCAAGACCAAGGAAAATGCAGAGCACACTGTGTCCACGAGGATTCAGGCAACGGACAGAGTGAAATCGGCATTAAACACACACATATAGCTGATACTGCAGGGGGAGGCTGGAGTCTAGCTCACTGGGAGAGCACTTGCCAAGCATGCGCAAGGCCCTAGGCTCATTCCCCAGTACCAGCACTGTAAAATAAGTTTAAGTATTAAATTCATTCATAATTAAGTAAAAGTAAAAATCGTCATGGAATTAAAAAACTTAAGAAAGGAGAATAAGCCACAGTGCATTGTGCTCTGCCGCAGATGACAGGGTCAGCTTGTCCTCACGTGTGGGGTAAGGTAGTTAGGAGCTTGTGTGGAAGGACGGGATGCCATGGTCTCCATCCAGGAAGTCACTGACATGCTAAGCCATAAACCTGATGAACAGCTATGCAAGGATGCTATCGGGAATATGGAAGTAAATTCCCAAATAACTCAATTTTAAAGGGGAGAGTTGTGGGTGGATGGGGGGCAGTCTGGCCAGTGGATCGTGTAACTCCTTAGATTGAAGAGATGACATGCAAAAAAATCAGGGCTCAGGCAGAGGGATGGCTCAACAGTGTCAAGCACCTGCTGCTCTTGCAGAGGACCCAGCTTTGATCCCCATCACCCACATGGTGGCTTACAACCGTCCAAGGAGATCCAGTGCCCGTAACTGGCTTCCTTGGGCACCGGGCACTCATATGGGATACACATATGTAGTTAAGACACTTCTATATATATAATCAATTTAAAAATTTGAAAGACAAAAGAATTGGGATTCAGAACGGGTACACAGTGAGTAGGAGTTTTTTAAAAAGCTAAAAGAAAACGTGTGTGTGTTGGGAGGCATGGGGTAATGCCAGAGCCAAGGGAGAGGCTTGGGATGTTTAGGGGTGGTAGCCCTGGGTAAGGGATTAGGACCTTTCTCTACACAGGGTCCATGACCCGGTTCCGGCTTTTTGGCCTGGCCTTCCCTGATGGATCCTAAGGGAGCCCCCAGGATGGGGCCATGTGTTTCTTTTGCACACAGGCTTGCACAGCTGCACTGGCTGGATATACTGGCCATCCAGCCTTCTGCAGAGGACTTGGTCCTGCCTTCAACCAGATGTGAAGCCAGCACTGATGCTTTTCTGCTTGAAGCCTACAGGAATGAGAGCCAAGACCGGAGAGTAGTCTGAGAGCAAGATAACATTCTGGTCCCCCTGTCCCTGGTGGGAACAAACATCCCCGGGTGTGGGGGAGGGGCAGAGGCCTGTCTCAGCCCATCTTCATTTGGCTTCATATTTCTGGCAGATTCCCCAGTTCCGACAGCAGCTGGCGGCTTGGCTTTCTCCTTCAGTCCCAGGCAGATGCAGTTGCTTGTTAAGCCCACGTGTGCCCTGAACACCCCCCCCATGCAAGCACAGCCCTGCTCCCTGACACCCTGGTGGTCTTAGGAGATGACCCCTCCCTCCCACACATGCAGAGCTTTCTGACAGGCAGCAGGCTCAAGCCCTGAATGGTAACTATTGCTGCAGTCGCTCAAAAGACACAAAGATCCCCCTCTGAAGGAAGCAGAAACTGAAGGAAGGGGGAACACAGCATGTAGGGGCATGGCAGGTAGGAAACACTGCATCACATATCTGTAGGGACAGACCCCAGACCTGACTGTGAACTCACTTTTAGCAGATTTGGGGAATCTCAGGGCTTCTGTAGTTGGTCCTATTCTTCAACCCGTTTGTGCGCCTACACTCAGCCAATCAGGGTCCAGGAACCCCCATATAAATCTGGGCTTTGGAGCACAGGGCACAGAAGAATTCAACAGAGGAGGAACTGAGAGTTGCCAGGGATGACCCCCAGCCCCCTCCAGCACCCGAGGCTTCTGCTCAGGCTGAGGGGACTTGTGCCTGCCTCCACCTCTGTGACTACACATACTTGTGTTGTGGAGGGGAATTTGTTTCAGCCTCCAGACCTGGAGGTCACCCACTGCAGGCTTGTTCTGCAATGGGCCTCTCTTGTTTGACACCCGAGCCCCACCCCCGCCCCCACCCTCAACCCCACTCCAAGACTCAGCTGTAACACTTCTGAGAGGGAGCGTCCCACTGGTACCAAGAGTTCAAACAGAGTCTTCACTTAATCCTGCACGGCAATCTGTTTTGATTGGTTTGTCCCATTTAAGGTTCTTAATCCCAAATTGACAATAAAGCATCTCTCATTTGCACTGTTCTCTGTCTGCCCAATCCTTTCTTGGAAGAGGATAGGGAAAAAACTAAACTGGAGACAGACTTGATCTCCATTAGACTGCCTTGGTGGCAGAAGGGTCAGGGACACAGTTCATAAATCCTTGGGCCTGTGCTGGGTGTTTCTTGGACCACCCTTGCATTCCAGGGTAGAGACCAAGGTCTGGCAGCTTTGTGCCACCTGAGAGCTTGTTGGAAAGGAGTGTCTCAGGCTGAACCACCAGATATACCAGGTTAGACCCTGCACTGGAACCAATGCGTGGGGATACCTTCAAAGGGCTTGGTGATAGCCTCCCATGTGCCAGAAGTCAAGTGACAGCTGCAACCAGGCCTGGAGTGGGTGTGAGCCAGCGCCTCCATGCCTCAGTTTCCTCCCCTGTAAAGGAAGCTCTTCAGGAAGGAAGTGCAGTTCACACACCATTCACCTTTGGGCCAGGCAGACTGAGCCCCATGGGGCTAGGCTTGGCAGGCAAGGGCCACCATCTTAAGGCTATGAGATTCAGGAGCCAGGTCATCTATCTGACTCCAGGCAGCTGGAGTATGACCCAGATCAGGTGGATCTCTGTCCTCTCTGAATGTCTGGTGGCAGTGAAGAAGTCCCTAAGTAAGGATAAGTCCCCCTCAGTGGAGCTCACAGCAGAGCCTGGGCAGGACTATGTGCTCAAGACTCTTGTTAAATTGACTATTACAGAAAAAGTATGCAGACCAAAGTCAACTTGAGAGAAAGATGGAGGCATAGGGACTGTGGGGACGCTCAAGGGAACCTCCTTAGAGGACGAGGGCCCTGGGCTGGAATCACCTGGAGAAGGGGTAGGGAGAGAGGAGTCTGGATGAGGGGAGAGGAAACAGATGGTTCCCATCTTGAATGTTGCGCTGGATGGTTTTATGTCAACTTGACACAAGCTAAAGTCATCTGAGAGGAAGGAACCTTGATTAAGAAAACGTCTCTGTAAGATTGGACTGCAGATAAGCCTGTAAGGCATTTTCTTAATTAGTGATTGATAGGGACGGGCTCAGCCACTTATGGGTGATGCCATCCCTGGGTTGGTGGTCCTGGGTTCTATAAGAAGGGCTGAGCTATGCTGACAGGAGCCTGATATGGCTGTCTCTTGAGAGGCTCTGCCAGAGCCTGACAAATACAGAGGTGGATGCCTGCAGCCAACCAGTGCACTGAGCATGGGGTCCCCAATGGAGGAGTTAGAGAAAGGTCTGAAGGAGCTGAAGGGGTTTGCAGTCCCATAGGAAAAACAACAATATCAACCAATCAGACCCCCCAGAGCTCCCAGAGACTAAGCCACCAACTAAGGCATACACATGGCTCCAGCTCCATGGCGCAGAGGATAACCTTGTCAGGCATCAATGGGAGGAGAGGTTCTTGGTCCTATGAAGATTCAATAGATGCCCCAGGGTAGGGGAATTGAGGGCGGGGAGGCAGGAGTGGGTAGGTGGGTGGAGGAACACCCTCATAGAAGCAGGGGTATGGGATAGGGGGTTTCTGGGAGGGGGAGAACTGAGAAAGGGGATAACATTTGAAATGTAAATAAAGAAAATATCCAATACAAGAAAAAGAAAAAAAAGAAAGGTTGAGCAAGGTACAGAGAGCAGGCCAGTAAGCAGCACTCCTTTATGGTCTCTGCATCAGCTCCTGCCTCCAGAATCCTGTCCTGTCTGAGCTCCTGACCCAGCTTCCTTTGATAGTGAATAGTTCTGTGGCAGCAGAGAGATGCTGAGGGCAGAGCCTGATGCCCACTTCTGGCTGGTGGACACGGTACACACCAGGCCTTCCCAGACTGACACACCGGGATGCTTTAGTGAGTCACCAACTGTAACACTGTTACCCTTTAAGACACAGCAGGGGGTAGGGGTGCTGACAAGAAGCAAAACCAAGACTTGCACTTGGGCAGGGTGGGGTGGGAAGGTGCAGCCCGAGGTCTACAGGCAGATATCTGGAGGCATCCCAGAGGCCTCAGGGCAGGAAAGACTAGAAGAAGGGTCTCAGTCCATCATCTGGGACCCTGGTGTGAGAAGTCACCTATTCCTGAGTTGAAGGACCTGAAAGGTACTCCCAGATGCCTGAAGGATCCCCCACAGGAATGGGAGCTCCCTGGGCGTGGACTCAGCTAAACACTGCCACTGTCCCTTCAATTGCTCCGGAACTGGGTGCCTCTTTTCTTCTGTGGTCCCAATGAGAGACAGACCTTCCAAAGATGGCTCTAAGCCAACATGCAGGTCGGTGGACGGCCCCGCTGGCTGCGTCAGCTACCTTGTCCTGAATCCCTGTCTTTACCCACTCACTGGATTTTATCTTAAATCTCACTGCTGCCCCCTGGGCTGAAGCCTCCATGAGAACAGGACTGTTCTTCAGCCTGACTTGTGGCACTGATATTAGGCCAGACTGGGCACGGACGGGCCTAAAGAATGTGTGAGTTTTAGTCAGAATTCTCCCTGGGAATGGAACCCACAGAAGAGATACACATCACAGGCGGGTGTTGGATTGCAAACATGAGGTGGGCTGGGTAGCCTAAAAATGGCTGCACAGTGCCTCCAGTGTTTTCTCAGTCCAGGCTGCACACCTCAGTTGTCCAAACCAGGTGCCGAAAGCCTAGAAGATTCCTAGAGAACTGCTTGTTGGTGCACAGTGGAAAGCCAAACAGCCAAAATAATTGGGCTTTGGTGTCAGCAAAGGATACAGCAGCAGTAGCAACAGGGCGGATAAACACTCCAGTGAGGTTAAAAAAAAAAGTCAGTGCAAAGAGTAGAAGTTTTGCCATGGCCACCTGGTGCCACCCTCATCTGAGGGGTATGTCTTCCAATTTCAAATAACTTAATCAAGAAAATCCCTCCAAGGTGGGCCCTAAGGTTTGTCTCATGGAAGATTCTAGATCTTATTAGGTCAGCAATCAATATTAACCATCATGGTGTGTGTGTGTAGTGATGCTAATTGGTAATGGACGTTCAAGTTGACAGATCTGGGAGGGTCTTGAGCTGGTGGCCACATAGAGAACGTCAGAGCAAGGGCAGATACCTCAGGGGCCCTCTGACCAGAACATAGGGAGGCTCCTCTACTAAGTGTCTCTGGAGGGCTCCCTGGAGGAAGAGGACAGGATCTGGCAACTCATTAGTAAGCCTCAAGAACCACAACAGACTCTGGTTAAAGAGACATGGAAGAGATGTGGTCCAGGCACATCGACAACAACAACTGTCTGAGGTAGGAAAATGGACCTCCCCAGAGGCAGAGGTGGTGGAGGAGGGAGGCTGGGAGTGGAGGTTGGCCAGAGAACGGCCAAGGATGGGGAGGAAGTGGGCAAACAGAGGAAGCAGCCTGGTAGAAGAAAGGAACACCCTGTGCAGAGGTTCTGAACAGGCCCGGCTGCCGCTCTGTCTGGGAAGGACCTGATGGGATTCAGGGCAGACTTGGCCTGACCCTTTGCACAGTGAAGTCAAGCCAAGGGGAGGCAGGGCTCTGGCTGAGGTGTCCCAGAGCAGCTATTGGCAAGGGTGTGAGGGGTGGGGCAACTGGAGGCGTCTAAGTCCTGGCCCCTTGTTTTGGTCTGGTGTGGTGTGTGTGTGTGTGTGTGTGTGTGTGTAGTGTTCACCCACATATGTGTATTAAGGAAAAACAGCTGGGAGGCTGAGAGAAGGGATGCTTCAAGAAACTTCCAGTATCACAGTCCAACTCACAAACTTGGGATGGGGCCTCTAAATACCTCCATGAGCAGAGCCAAGCCCAGGACTCTACACAGGCTGGTTCAAACAGGCCTCACACAGAACCTAACCTGCACCATGCCAGTGACCTTTACAGACTCAGGCAACCCAGGAAGCCTTGATCTCTGCAGGTACCACACCCCCAGGCTAGCTACACAGGCCCTGAAAGGCCTGGCTGCACTGTGTCCACAGACATGACATTAATTGGCAGACAGGATTCAATGACTAGGAAGACAGAGATGACAACTGAACAGAACCTATATACTAAGCAACACTAAGCAAGGACACATAGCTGTGCAGGTGCCCCAGGTGTGCTGGATCCACAAACGCAGCTGACTAGGCAGGAAGCTCTAGCCGGAAGCTGGACTGGAAGGTACACTAAGGCACACCAGCCTTACAGACAGAGCCACACTAGTCAATCTTACTGGGTCTGTAGGCCCTGCCTTACTAAGCACACAGACTTGGCCATACTGGCCCAGCAGATCCAGCCATACTGTACCTGAAGAGCCGGCCCTCACTGTACTAAGCAGGAAGACCTAGTAGTACTGGAGAGGCAGACCTAGCCATACTTGGCAGGCAAACAGCCTTGCTGGACCAGCACACCTAGCCCTATCAGACAGGCAAACCCAAAGGTACTGGAGAGTAGACCAGGTCATACAATGCAACTAGACATAGCTATCTATATAAGGTCCACAGATAGATCAAGGGGCTACTAGGTAGGCAGACTTTGATGTAATGGACCCTCAGATCTTACCATCCTAGGCTTGCAGACCTGGTTGTGTTGGACAGGTAAACACAGATGTGCCAGGGTGGCTGACCTACCTGTACATGGCCTGTAGACTCAACTATATGAAGTAGAAAGATCTGTCCATACTAGGAGGCACATGTAGTTGCACTGAGCCCAAAATTCAGCCCAGAAACAAGACAGGAAGATTGAATGGCTGTATTGGGGAGGAAGACCCAGCAATAGCTGGCCTGCAGACCCAGCTGTACTTGGCCCATAGGCCTGGTCATACTGTGGAGGCAGATCAGGCCTTAATGAATCCTCACCCAGAGTTATATGGGACAGGCAGACCTGGCTGTACTGGGTCCACAGACCCAACTGTCCCCACTAGGATTTCTGCCACCCTAAGCCTGTACCAAGAGTGAGGTCTGCCTCTCCAGCTCTTGAGTCCCTCCATGTACCTGTCCTGTCTCCACTTAGTTCCCACATGACAATTGCAGCAGCTACAGTCTGCTGAACTTATAGCATGGCCTTAACAGTATTTCTTGGGTCCTGTGACCAAGTCATGAGGCCCTATTACTCTCAGCCTCTAACTAAAACAAACCCTGAGACAGAGGTGGGTGGAGGAGGTTTATTCAAATCTGGTCTTGGGAGACAAGGGTTGAGAGTGTCTGTTTCATATTCCCTGCTTTCAGGGTGGAGGTAGCATGGAATTTTATGCAGTAGTGTGTGGAAGACTACGGTGGTTTGAATAAACATGGCTCTTATAGGCTTATAGGGAGTGTGGCACTATTCGGAGGTTTGGCCTTGCTGGAGGAAGTGTGTCACTAGGGGTGGGCTTTAAGGTCTCAAATGTTCAAGCCAGGCCTAGTGACTCTTCCTTCTGCCCATGGATCAAGATGTAGAACTCTCAGCTCTATGCCTGCCTGCTGACACGCTTCCCACCATGATGATAATGGGATAAACCTCTGAAATCATAAGCCAGCCTCAAGTAAATGTTTTTCTTTATAGGAGTAGCTGTGATCCTGTCTCTTCAATATGCCCGACCTTGGAGAAGCTCTTTGTAGTGCAAAGAAAAGGGTTGGCACAAGTCCCTGCCGTATCAAGAGCTTTTTTTTTTTTCTTTCTACAAGAATAGGAAAAGTTACCTGGGGAAAATCCTAGAGTAAGATGTCCACCGAGAGAAGCTTTTCTGTCTGGAGTGAACAGCTGCACGGGATTGTTTGCCTCAACGCTGGCATTTAAAGTGAAGCATTTATTTTAAGATTTGAAAAATGAAGCCTTTTGCTGGAATAGCTGGAGCTAGGTGGCTGGTCCTGGAGCTGTGACTAAAAAGGCCTTATTTAGTAAATGGGGAAACTGGGTCACATTGGGGACAGGGGAGGTCACCTCACAGCCCCTCACCAAGGGAGTGACTAAAGAAGGGATGGCCCTTCTGGAGAAGGATGTGAGGATCACATTACGATGGACCTGTTGTTCCAGCCATGGCTTCCTCAATCCCTGCCCTGGATGCACAGGACAGAAATGAGCTGAGTCCCTCTTTGGAAAGGCTTGGGTATGAAGCGGAAATCAGCCAGAGAAGCAGATGGCAAAAGATGAGGGCAAAGATGCCACCCAATGGCTAATCAACAAGAGAAGATGCTCCCGTAGCCCATTCTCGGGGAATAGCAGCAGAAACACAGTGATGGTCTGAGCTGCATGGAGAGGGTGAAGGGGGCGCTGTGGGGGTGTGCTCAGGCTTTGTTGTAATCCTGGATGACACTTGGGCTACAGAGGTGATGGGAGGGAGCTGACTGGTGTGGAAAGGTTTTCTTGATGTATGGGACACTGAGGCCCGGCCAGCACCTGCAGGGAGCCCAAGTGCTAACTGACCTGATAGGCTTATACAGCATTGTAAGGGAAGTAGGCCCCAAAGAGAACTAGGCCTGACACTCACTAGCATAAGGAAAGACCAAAGGCCCTATGGGTACACAGTGAGATGGTACAGCCAGAGAACAAGAGTTCTGCCACCTGGTATCACATGACAGCCAAGGGGAAGGAGCAAGATTAGACCATACACTACATCCACGCAAGACAGGGTAGCAATGCCATCTGTGGAGACTGTCTCCCAGGGCCAAGCGCTGACTAGAGGGGCCAAGAGGACAGAGTCTTTCACTATGGGGTACACACTACTCTGGAGACTGTGAGCTGAGTGGCTCTGTGCATCTTCTGTGTAGGTGTTGTGCATTAAACAGTGAGAGAGGAGGCTGGGTGTAGAGGTCAGCTGAGGGGAAGGAGCTGGGTGGCAGGGGCTGAGGGAGGGGACACTAGAGCTTCAGCTCCTACAGCGCTCTCATGGGGTCACCCAGGGAGAGCGGCAAGCTGACCGAGGCTAGGGTCTGGCCAGGATCTGTGGAGAACACCAGCATTTGGAGCAAGGCAAGGGAGGAAACTCTCCTCGCAGTAGGGGGCCTGCAGCCATCTCTTCAGCGAGGCATGTCAGGAAGAAGGTGCAGAAATACAGACCAGACACATCAGAGGCCAGCAGCTGGCAGGAGGCTGCTGGGTTCCTGCTGTGAACAAAGGACCCTTGTTCCCAGTGTCGAGCTTGGTGTCACAGCTTGGTGAGCAGTGCAGTCTTGGGCCAACCGGACAAGCTGGGATGCTGCCTGGGTGGGGATGTGTGACATTACCTATGAAAGTGTGGCCATTACTGCCATCACTGTGACTGCAGAGAGATGCTGAGTGCCAGTGAGACAGCCAGGGCTCCTGGGTGTCAGTCAGCCAGGGGGGTCGTGTTACCCATGAGCAGGGGGTTGGGTACTGAAGAGAGAAGGCTCACAGATTTGCAGAAGGAGCCAGGTGACTATTCAGAAAAAGCACCAGCAGAGACAAGGACACACCAAAGAGTAACAAGCCGGCCATGTGAGGCCACTCAAGGGTGTGACATTCTGGGGGCTTCTGTCTTTGACCTGAATAAGGAGAATTTGGTTACCAGGGGGCATGACTTGGGTGGGTCCTCTGCTTTGATACAAAGATTGGGTCATATATTCCTTTTTCCCACTGTTTATACTCCTTCTTATAATACATCTGATCTTAATCATGGGTATGTCCAATTATGCATGGGCATATAATGATAAACAAGCAATTCTCCCTAAAAGTTCACTTGAAGGTGGTTTGCCTTACTACACATGTATCTTAAACCAGTTTGGACTGGATGGGCATTTCCTTTTTATGTGCAGATACATTGAAAATGTTGGATAAAATTTCCCTACTTATGGTTGTTAGGGGCAGAGATATTTATCTCACTGTACACACCTGGGGTCTGAGGTTCTAGGTGCAGTATATGGAGGAGGGGGTGTGTGCAGTGTGTGCAGGGGATGGAGCTAACCTGTGATATTAGAAGAGGTGGGTGCATAGCCCAAACCAAGTGGAGTTCCAGGCTGCTAAGGTATTCCTAGACTTACCTGTCCATCTCTGTTGTGGCAAAGAGCCTCAGGCTGGGAACAAAAACTTCATGAATTATTAGCTCACAGCCTGGAGACCAGAAGTCCAAGAGTCTTGGTAGCCCATGTAGGTGGGCTGGTTTCTGCTGAGGCCTCTCTCTTTAACTTGCAGAACTCTGTTTGTCCCAAACCTTCTCTTTTTATGAGGTCTCCAGTGGGGCTAGAAAGGGGTTTAATTTAGAGGCCTCATTCAGACTCAGCAAACCCTGTGGCCACACATGGCCTATGCTGGGAGCCCTAGTTTAGGACTTCTAATGCTGAGACACAACTCAGCCTCTCCAGCTCCCTCCCTCCATGGTCCCTGATCTGGTAAGGATGTGGTCCAGGGTCCCATAGTACTATGTACACAGAGGACCAAGGACTCTTGGGACCATTATCCTCCATCTTTCAGGACAGTCTGTCCATGCTGAACCACTTTCTGATTCAGGAGGAATTGATCTCCCCCCACCCCACCCCATGTCAGTCTCCTGCCTCAGATGAACGTTGCATGTTAGTCACTTGTTAGTGTGACAGACACAGGAGAGTCATGAAGGGGGAAGGTTTCTCAGCTCAGGCTCTCCGAGGGTCCAGGACATGTTGGCTGTTTGTTGGTCCCATGGTAACAAAGAAACTCATGGAGGAAGAGCTTGGTATCAACCAGCTGCTCATCCTATGGTAGCCAGGAAGCAGATAGAGAGGAGAGGAAGGGGCCAGAGCCTGGATCCATCCTTCAAAACCATGCCTCAGTGACCTTTCTTCCAACTGGGTCCCACCTCCTAGTTCTTCCCTTAGCTCCCATAAGGCTGTCAAATTATGATGTTGACAGACCCTTCAGAAGGGAGAGCAGTTGAGAGTCAACTGCTTGACAAAATCCCTCTGAACTTGGCTGTCAGGCAACCAATCCTCCAACACAGTAGCACAACTCACATTCTACCAGTAATACATGTCCCCAATGGCTAGCTAGCTAGCATCTCTTGGTGACAAGCGGTCAGGACACTGAGCAGAGGCTCCTGCAACTTTCCAGGATCCCCACCCCCAGTCTTCTCCAGTGCTATCACACTGCAGATTCTACAGAATGGAGATGCCTTCAAAGCCCTCTGGAAATGACATTGTTCATTTAATAGGTCTAGAAAGGAGCAGCAGCTTCTGGCTTCTCATTTCTTGCAATGGTTTTTAAAGAAGTTGAACTCCAACAATAACAGGATGAGAAACGCGTCTCGCCCTGGCTAAGCGTTCCACCGGGTCATATCCAATTCCAACATCATTCTGAGGCTGTCTACACCTTCTGCCCACTGCAGGTCTGGCTCTATCCCTCTGCTCACCACTACCCACTCCACCCCATCAACCCCTGGTTGTGAGGTATAGCGCAGTTAGATCTACCCATGGGTAGAGATTACATACAGCCCTGTCCCTGCTACAAAAGAGCCAATTAGGAAGGGAAAAGGAAGGTATGGTCAAGTACTCTCTCTCTCTCTCTCTCTCTCTCTCTCTCTCTCTCTCTCTCTCTCACACACACACACACACACACACACACACACACACACACACAGCACCAGGGAGTGTTTGTTTGATGACAGCTCAGGTCTCCCATGTGGAGGGTGTATGCATCTCCCTGCACATCCCCTGCACATTCCATGATGAGGCAGTGTACCGAAGACACAGTGTCAAAGTGGTCCGCCTTTCTCTCCGGCATCTGGATCTAACCACATCACCCCTCTACTAATTACTTGTTCATTCCTTTGTGCATTCAATCACTTAATCATTCATTCATTTATTCAGCCATTCACTGCTCATCACCTAGCTACACTCTCACAAACCCATCATCAATCCATTCACCCATCCACCTATGTGCCTACTTGTCTACCTATCCATGCACCGTTGACTCCTCTGTCCATCCCATCCATCCACGCACTCACCCACCCACCCACCTACCCTTCCTCAGTCCATCCATTCACTCACCCAGTCAGCTTTTCCTTAACTACATGCACTGCCCGCATGTGTAGTCTTTTGCTGGAGACAAATGACTGAGGCCCTGACCTCAATGAACTTCAACTCATAAGTGAGATCAACCCCAAAGCAACCAAAAGATGGACTCTTGTGTCCCATGTTGTTGAGGAAGCTGTGTCAACAATTGCTTTTGGTAAATGGGTCACAGGCAGGCGGAGGATGTGATAGGCTGCCATGGATCTGGTGTCAGGTAGATGGCCACTGTCCCTGGCAAGAAGTCTGCAGCCACCCAAAGCTGCTGAGTCAGGAGCAGACAGATGGAGACGTGTGTGAAGAGTAGGGAGGGCAGGTGCCAGGCCCCCAGGTGCGACCCTGGACTCTAATAGCTGTTCCCTAAAGGTCAGCATAGAAGGGACCAGGGCTACTGCTCAGGGCAGGCTCGGGACAACATAGCCTTCTTAGTGGGAACCACACAGAACATATCCAGT
This sequence comes from Apodemus sylvaticus, assembly GCF_947179515.1. Lineage (NCBI taxonomy): Eukaryota > Metazoa > Chordata > Mammalia > Rodentia > Muridae > Apodemus > Apodemus sylvaticus. The sequence continues at coordinate 75,444,297 of NC_067482.1, forward strand.
GGTTATTCTGGTCCTAGAAGAGCCCTGTGTGGTAGACACAGGGGAAGCTGAGGACAGAGCTGTGTATACCAAGCAAGAAAAGAAACAGCACAGGGTAGGGCCATATGTCTCCCTGTAATGATCTCCATTAGATCCAGGGACAGGCCCTCCCTACCCTAGGACACTGACTGATGACTTCCTCCACAGATTCAGGCCTGCAAACCAGAACTGCCTTAGGATGTGGAAAGAATGCACATTCCCCCGGCCCACGTCCAGTTCAGTGGGCCACGGGTCTTCCCTGTGGTCTTGATTACGTTGGGAATGTTGACACATACTGTCTCAATCAACCCATACAAGCCACTGGGACCGTTAGTGCAGAGCAGTTAATGTGCCCATAGCTTTGCAGTAAAGTGCTGCAGAGTAAAGAGGTCAGAGAGGAGGCGGTGAGCGGGGCTAGCTCTAGGACTTTGTTTTTATACCCTAAAGCACCCAGCCCTGTAAACCTATCCAGGGTCTCCTCCTGCAAAGCAAACAGCGCACTGGGCCCTGCGCGAGTGTATTGAAACACCCTTGTGAACCTCAACAAAAGAGCAAGCAGGCCCCACTCCAAGCACAGCACCAGTGGCTCAGGACCAAGCCACCCAGGAAGGAGCGCCGCCTTGAGCGTCGGGAGCATAAGCAGAGAGGCCGCCTCACGCTTCCATTCCCCTTCACGCATGCATGCCTTCCCTGCTGACCTTCTCTTGCCCACTGTACTGGAAACTTCTCTGAGCATCACATGGCAAACTGAGTCACTTTCCCGGCAACTTTCCCCGGGTGAGGGTGAGGGGTGGTGGAGGAGGGGGTGGGATAGAAACTTGCTGAAGTCAGTCTTTGCATTTGCCTGGGAACCCCGGCAGCTGAGCATTCCTGGGAAGCCATGGGGACTCTGGGTGGGTTCTCCCGCAGAGCCACCCTGACCTTTTGGATTTAAGTTCTAAGCCCTGAGCCTGAGGGAAATGCCATGATGTAACTTTCAGTGACAACAAGTGGCAGCAGAGTTAGGATCTAGACAAAGCGGAGACTGCCTCAGGTCACTGGGCAGCTGGCATGGCTAAGAGTAAGGATACCCTAGCCCCAAGAAACAGAGACACCTCTGTGGGCGCCTGTGCTGAGCTCACCTGCTGTGAGCAGCTAGGACGCTGGTATCCAGAGGCTGCCATAGAAGAACTGGGCCCAGTGAGATTTAACACTCATAAGCAGGCAGAGAAGTTATTCAGGGAAGGCAGAAAACATTAACAGAAGGCACAGCCCAAGGAGACCGGCACCCGGGGCTCAGTAAGGCAGCCAGGGTAGATAGGGTCTCTCTCAGACATGGCAACCTTGCAATACAGAGGCTCCGAGGATGCCTGCTCTGGGTTTTATGTCCTGGGCACCATGTAGCCCACTGGGCTTATTATGAGTTGCAGAGTAATATCTGATTTTAGGTCAAGAGCTACAAAGCCCAGGGGCTGCAGATGCCTCATCATAGCATGTTGTATGTTCTCTAGCTTCCGACTGAGACCTGAAGGTAAAGCTGAGAGAGCAAGGCCTTCCAGGACCAATGACTGCTCAGACCCTCAAGCCTGCATCTGCCCTACTCCATGTGTTCTGCAGCACTCCCAGGCTGCAGTTGGTCTTTGCTCTGTAGCATCCCACAGACTGGCTCGAGTCTTAGGTTCCTATAAATGATACAGTGGAGGTAGCAAAGAACCCATCAGAAGGAATCTCCACATCCAATGAAAGAAGCCACTGAGCCAGCACTGGAGTCAGCCTTTAGGGTTTACCCAGAAGGGGTACCCTAAAGTCCTGGACTTGTGCCTATCTCTGAGACAGTGACCAGAGTCCCTTGAAATTATCTTGTTTCTCACAATGTCATCCAAACTTACCACACAGTGAAGCAAAAAGAGGCTTTTCATCACTAGATGAAGTTACCCTCTGGACATGCCCCTAGCGAAGGTCAAAGAGCTTTCAATGTCACATGATGGCATTGTTTTTCCTGAGCATAACACAGAAATAGAAGGTTGGAATGCTTGAAAAAAATCTACCGAGAGAGGCGTGGTGGCACACGCCTGTAATCCCAGCACTCTGGGAGGCAGAGGCAGGTGGATTTCTGAGTTCGAGGCCAGCCTGGTCTACAGAGTGAGTTCCAGGACAGCCAGAGCTACACAGAGAAACCCTGTCTCAAAAACAAAACAAAACAAAATCCAACCAAACAAAAGGACTTGGGTTCAATTCCCAGTACCGACATGGCAGCTCACGACTGTCTGTGAATCCGGTTCCAGGGCCTCTGACACACTCTTTTGATTTCTGTGGGTTCTAGGCAAGCTTGTGGCACACAGACATGCAGTCAGGCAAAACTCCCACATACATAAAATAAAATGAAGTGGCCTGAACAGACACCCTTGGCTGTCTTGGCTAGAGACAGAGATTCTCCTGGAGCTGGCCTGTCAACCAGAGCCTACAAAGAACCATTTGGATCTGTGGGCTGGAGACAAGGTCACATTCAATTGCTTCAGAGGTTTCTTTGAGAGCTGAGAGCTGAGCCTTTCCTAGCCACACCAACAGCAGAAAGATGAGAAGCAGGGTCCTGGGGAGGGATGCTGTGGGGGGCAACCCGACATGGAGGTGCAGAAGCCGGAGCCCGGTCGCGCCTTCCACAAAGGGAGAATTCAGGCCTGGGCATGATTCAGTGGGATGACTGGCTACCATCTGATCTTTACCTCACACCACACCTAGAAAATATGCAGCCCTTCAAAAACAACTGAAATGTACCCAAGGATGAGCTCATGCAAACAAAACTGAGCCTGGCCTGAGAAGAATTTCCAAGTGTGACCTACGAGGCGGGAGCCCACGTGCTTCTTCATTAAAAAGTTAGAAAGAGTTCCGATTTTAGAGCTTAAGCCATTTTAATCCAAAACAAGGCTTAGTACTTTACAAGGCAAATGACGAGGGAACATAATTTACAAAGGGTGACTGTGCCTTTCTACTTTCCATAGGTAGAAATGTTTTACAGACAGCCATGCATGATGGTGCGTGCACACCTTCAATCTCAGCTCTTGGGAGGCAGAAGCAGGCAGATCGTTGTGAGTTTGAAGCCAGCAGTCTATATAAAAAGTTCTAGGACAGCCAGGGCTATGTAAACAGACCGTCTCAAAACCAAACCAAACTAAGAAACAAAATTATTTTACAGATTAAAACACTTGAGTTTAACTGCTTCATTAGGTGACGAACCAAAACAAGGTTGAGGGAAGGAGCTTAGTGGGAAAAGAGCTTGCTGCACAAGCATGGAGATCTGAGTTCGGATCCCCAGAGCCCACATCAAACCATGTGTGGTAGTTTGTGTCTGCAGTCACAGTGCTCCTTCAGCAAAGTAGGAGGGGGAGACAGACACCCACCTGCTGTGCGCAGGGGCTCAAACACGATGGAAAACCAGGACCGACCCTGCCCTCCACATGTGCACTGGGGTACACATATACCTGTACTCACACACACAGACATGCACATAAACATTTTTAAAATAAGAAGCTAAGGACAGGTGCTATCACAGACAGCAAGAACAAACAAGGCTGGGTTACGAGGTGAAAGAGGACACGCACAGGTGATCCACTCAGGCAGCATCAAAAGTAGGCAGGCCGGCTGCTGTAAAATGCTTCCACCCTGAGGGCAGGAAGTCTCTGGTCTTCCTGGGGAAGCAGCTAGGCGGGAGACTTACCGATGTGCATCACTTGCCAGCCTGGGACTTGTGCGCTCTGGCAGATCTGCTGGCCTTTGTGCTTACACAGTGCAACAGGAGGCCTTTCCTTAAGTGAGAACAGTGCACAGCTAGTATGGATGCAGATGGTCACTGCTCATCCTGTCCCCACTCCTCTATGGAAACCTAGTATCCAAAGTCCTACAGCAGAGGGTACAGCAGTCTCTGCGAGCTTCTTCTGAGAGCTAGCCTCATGCAAGGACACACAGGTGCTTACGTGCCAGCCACATGACCCTGGAGTGCAAGCTTCTAGACTCATGTCTCTTGGGAGGAGGCTGAGAACATTGGAGGTCCATGTGACTTCGTAGGGGAAATAATCATACCATGCTAACACAATGCACACGCACACATGCACACACACACATGTATGTATGCACACACATATACCACCCACATGCACACACACTCCATACACATACTGCACATACATACATGCACATATACACCATACACACACCACATACACACACACATGTTTGCATGTACATACCATATACATCACACACATGCATGCACACACATATACCACTCACATGTGTGCGTGCGCACACACTGCACATACATATATGCACATACACATATGCATGCATGTACATACCATATACACCACACACATGTATGCATGCACATACATATACCACTCACATGTACACACACACACATACCACACACACTCCATACACACACCACACATACATACACACATGCACACTCTATACACACACCACACACACACACCATACACGCAAGAACAAAAGCATCCAAAAGTATGCATATTAACATGACAGCAGCTAGTGTGACGCAGAGCTGGGTGATGGAGACCCTTGGGAGTGGAGGGAGCACCACACGGCACAGGTTGCTCCCTCTGCTCCAACTTCTCCTGGGTGGAGGGAACCTGTCAGGAACCAAAAACATAAGACAGTGAACAGCTCTGTGTCTCGTGACCCAGTAGACGAGAAGAAGGTGGCAGTTACTCCCAGAATTGTGAGGTCGCCAGAACTTGGTTTTCTTCTCTGAGCTCTGTTGTTATCCAACATTGGGTACCGGATCGCAGGCAGAGACACGAGAGGAGAGAGCAGGGCTTCAAGTTCAACACTTTATTGCAATTATTCAAGTCTTTTCTGCTGTTTACAAATGTTTCATTTTTGTGGGACCTTTACAAGTTTGTCTCAATAAGGTGGCCTCTGCCCACAGGCCCCCACATGCCACCCGCCTCACCCTCAGGATGGACGGGGGGAGTGTACATGCACGGGGGCAGGATACTCGATTCATCCTGGAAGTCATGTGATATCTGCATGCTAACAGGACACCCATCCAAATCTGGTTGTCCAGAGAGCCAGTCCGTACCCCAGAGACCAAGACATACATACTCAATTGGTAGGTATGAAAACATACATGTGTACACATTACAAGACAAAAAAAAGCCATCAAGTCCACTCTGTGCCACACATGTGCTCTTGCATGTGTGAGCATGCAATGGAGCAAGGTCAACCTACCAGTGGCTTCTGTTAAAAGAAAACTGACTCTCCCTCCCCTCAGAAGCTAGAGCTAATGATCCATTTTACTATAATTTGAAATCTGTTGGCACCTCTGCCACCAGGGGGCATGCTGCAGTCAGACTGCCTGACCCTGGGGACCATGTGACTTAACTTAATGTAGCATTCTACTGACCGTGGACACTTCTTGTGACATACTGGTCAGTCTCCAATCAGACAGTGCAGTAACCAACCTCCCACACAAAAAAGTATGGTCAGGTGAAGAGATGGCTGAGGTGACCATTGCATGGCAGGATGGGAGGGGGGTACAGACCCCAAGAGCTGGGAGGACCCAAGGGGACCAAAGACTTAGTCCTCATTGTTGGGAAAAGCCGTAGATTCAGGTGGAGGGCGTCATCTGTGAACACGTGGCCCTCATGGTCCACAGAGACTCCAGCTGGCAGGCTCCCATTCAGCTGGCGTGGGACTCTGGGAGGGGGCTGAGCCAGAGGGGGGGTGTTGGCTGACCAAGAGCAGGTGGTGAAGAGAGGGGCTCTTGGGCTCAGTGAGCACCTGGGGCTCAGACCAGCCCATCAGAAACACTAATGGTGTGGCACCCCCCCCCCCCCATGGCAGGAAGGGATGACAACATGTGCCTTTTAGACAAGGGTCTGGCTATGGTCAGTGTAGCAGGGTCACACTGTGTGTGAATTTGCTGAGGGACACTTGGTGGGAACAGATGGCACTGGGCATTTCTTCTGTTTTAGAAATCAAAGGACTGAAACCACTGCCAAGCAGTCACTGACATAATGGGGGCATCTGTGGTGAGTAGACTGGACGCCCCCACCACCATGCACGTCTTCTGTGGAAGCACTTTCCTTAGTGGAAACTTCTGGTGCCACCAAAGGAGTTAAGAGTTAATAAAACATTTTTTCCCATAAAAATCTTCAAATTACATCATTCTGATGGTCCATGATCGAGAGCGGTAAATGGCAGGTAAAGAGAAGTATGGCCACCCCACAGCAGGGCTAAAGAATCAGACAGCAGCAGAGAGAAGAGAGTGTCTCGAAAATCTTCCACGGATCCCAAAGTTCACCAGAAGGCTTTCATTGTGAGCCCTGACTTTACCTTCCTATCTGAGCCCCAGGAGAGCATAACAAAGTCCTTTGTTAAATTCCAAGGCCCTTGAGGAGACACACTGTGCAAACCCCTTGCAAATACTCCATTTGAGCATCGGTACGACAGGCTGACCAGGGTCAAGGAGAAGGTTTGGTGTAAGTAGTTTTCAGCATGGGCATCTGGGTGTCTCTTGGAGCGCTGTGTCTGGGTCCAGGCCTCTGGATTAGCTGCTCCTGCTGTAACTGCCCCTCCAACTGTGTCTACAGCTGGGACTTCAGCCTGTCGGCCACAGATTTGTTGGCAGTGAACTCGGGCCACCAGGCGGCACGCTCCAGCACCCCTCTCTGCTGCAGGACAGCTGCCCACAGGTTTTTATAGAGCTGTGGGAGACACACCACACCACATAGAGGTGAAGGGCAGGGACTAGCAGAGCCCTCAGAGGACAAGTGGTCAGTGTGATGTCCTTTTGTTCTGAGGACAGGAAATTCTCCACTGTCACTTTTTAGGAAATGTTATGATGATGTACGTTTAATTTATATGAGCCTTTTATTTTTCCATGGGAAGTAATTAAGCAAATTTGATTATAAAGTGTCATAAAAGCAATCGTGATGGGAACCATCCCCTTCTGGGATACTCCATGGCATCTACTCCCATGTCTGCACCCTTCCCCCACCTCCACCCTCACCTCCCACATTTGCCAGGCCATGTTCCGTCTTCTCCGAGCCCTGTCCCCAGCTACCCAACAGCTCACGATGCATAAGCCAGGTGTGGCTGAAGAGCAGGAGGCTGGGGCAGGGGCAGAGGCTTGGGTCCATGATGGCCCCACTGAGGTCTTAGCTGTTCCTAGTCTCAACTCCTCCGTGGAAGACAGAATGGATGCTATCTGGGAGGCAGGTCCAGATCACACCTGACCAGATCCTACACCTGCTACTGACATGGACGCCTTGGGCAGAGGCAGTAGGGCAGAGCCACAACAGAGCAGCCGGCTCAGACGGCCCCATGCCGTGAAGCTGCCCCCTCCTGCACAGCAGACCTGGACTGCTCGCCCACGTGGTGTGAACTTGGCCATGGTCCACAGTGCTGAACGATCAGAGCTAGCTCAGATCCCCTGCTGAGCTTGCTCTCTGGAAGCCGTGTCTGTGGGGAGGGTCTCGGAAGAGCCCTGTGTGCGGTCACCCTGCCAGGCAGTACCTCGAGGCCACCATGGACTGAGCTGCAGCACTGAGAAACGGAAGTCCCTCTCCATCCAGGGACAGCTCCTCCCCACCTCTGGCAGTTCTTGACCAGAGGCCTGTGTTCCAGTTCCATTTGCAGGCAACAGACCCCTGCATGTGGTGGTCCTACAATGAAGCTTCTGCTTGCAAAAATGCCTGAGAGGCCGAATTGCTTGGGGGCGGGGGTAGGGGGGCACGTGAGACAAGCCTTATGCCTCAGTGTTCTCGTCATGCTCAGAGTTCCTTGTCCATCAGTCCTACACAGGACCCAGATCTCTGTCCACAGCTGACTCTGCTGTGCATGGACTACACAGCGGGCTTCTCTGCACCTCAGGCTCTGATCTTTAAAACAGTATGGGACATATCCTGTGGGCTATCTGCCCTGCCTGTGCATGCTCCTTGTGAATCTGGGAACTCTCTGCCCTGCTCTGCCTCATATCTGCTCCCTGGATGCCCACTCCAATGTATTGCAGTCTGAGTGTGCCAATCTTGGGGGTTCAGACACCCCCGACAGGACCCTCACAGGCTTATAAAGTGCTGAGTTCAGAGTGCTCTCTGAGGACAGTAGGCTCCATGCCCTCACCACTGATCGCCACCTCACAGAAGGGCACTACGGCCCTCGGGTGGGTAAGATTAAACGTCTCTTACGCTTACAACCATCAGACCTCAAGCACATAGCTGGAACACCTTGCAATGTCATGTTGCCAGAAGAACGGGGGTATAGGCCCACGGGTAGCAAGGCACTGCGGAACACCTGGCTGTGAACATCTCCCTACATGGGCATCACCTTGTGGGGTGTTACAGAGGGCAGGAAGGTGCAGCAGGGGTAGAAGAGGCCAGTTGCATCTTGGGTGCCTGGCTGTTGGCAATGGACAGGCCTAAGCCCACTAACTACTTCTGAACAAACCATTCGAGACTTTGGCAGCAAGTGGATACCAGGAAGCTAAACAAGGGTTGTGGGGCTGTACAGGCAAGCACAGAGGAGCAATGGCCCCACAGTTGGCATGGTCAAAAGATAGTCAACTGGGGTTGACAGGAGGGCAGGACAGAGGAGAGTAACCAAGCAGAAGGACTGTGTCTTACCAGAAAGACCAGGGCCATGGTAGCTAATGGTAGCTGTTATGTCAAATTTATGGCTTTGACACCATGTCTGTGACTGAGCTGTAGGGCCCGTGTGGAGAGTAGGCAAGGAGGGTGAGGGGGGCTGGGACTTCAGTCCCTGCAGAGGAACTGTATGTCACTCCAGGACAGCAGTGCAACTTCCCTGTTCCATGGGGTACAGGTTGGTCAGGAATGGTACCCAAGACACAGAGCTAGGGTGACAAAGAGCTGTGTCACCACCTGATTTCTCTTAGCCCCAGAAAGCTCCCCAAGTATGACAATTTCCAGGAAGGTACCCGAGACTGTACTACCTTAGGGCCCACATAGACTCCAGCCAAGCCTCAGTGGCCACAGGGGATGCTCCCCTTACCTCACCATCAGCTTTGCCAATTGGGGAGCCCAGAACAAAGTCGGAAGGGGCGATCACGTCCACCAAGGCCACCGCATCGTCTTTCAGCTGTTGGGAAACAAAGTCCATCCACTTGGCGATGCCTTACAGTCTCCAGGGCAACCGCAGAGTAACAGAGCCCTGCGGCCGTTGCTACAGAGCGCTGGAAACCTGAGCAGGCATGGAGTGCACTGCGGCCTCGCCGCCTCACTGGTCTGGGTTGTGGATTCCCTGGGTGTGTGTTTGCATACTTCTACTGTGTCGCCATAGACACATGTCGCCATGGACAGCTAGCAATTGCTGTTGCAGCCAGGCTGGGAAGCTGGCAGAGGTGACGAGTGCAGCCTGTTAGCATGTCCCCTAAGGCTCATCCCCAGCCTGTGGCCAAACTGCCGACTGCTTTTCCGAAGCCAGAAAGGAAGTCCAGAAGCCACAGGGGCAGAAAGTGCTCCTGAGCTCCTGCAAAAGCTATCACACTTGCAGCTGGGGTGGGGTTCCGTGGCTCCTGCTTCCTCACACAGACTAATATTGAGCCCCACAGAGCAATCTGCTGTAGAGACGCCCAAGGGCTTTCTTGAAATGCATACAGTTTTTTTTTCCTTCAAATAACTCCTGCCAAGCACACTGAAGTTTAATAATGTTCGGGTGATGGCAGAGCTTGGGCGGACAGCCTCAGGGTGATGGGAGAGGCTGCACGGCATGGACAGAGCGGATTGCCGACAGAGGTGACGTGACTCACCTGCACACACAGCGTCAGGATGGCGTCCTCCATCGCTCTTCCTGTTTGTTCCCCAGAAATGTAGCCACCTGCAAGCACAGCCTTGTCACACGCTCCTCAGCCCTGTGGCCACAGGACATCAGAAACGTCCTTTCCACTTAGCCCCGTGAAGCCTTTTGAACAGAGATGTCAGGGTATCACAGCACTGACCAGCCTACTGTGATGTCTGGGAAGAAACATACTGGCTCTGGACCAGCTCTGAGGCTCCCCTGGGCATGTGTCAGGCCTGGCTAAGGTACCAGGAGAGAGGCAAGGCCCTGAGGCTTGGGGCTGAGTGGACTCTGACCACAGGGCGAACAGAGATACACAGGTAGGCAGGTGTCAGCATCAGACCACACCGGTGCTCGGAAGCACTCCAGGTAGATGTGAGGGGGGCTGGTGGCCTAGAAAGGTCACAGGGCTATGGTGTGTGGGACATGTAGGTCTCTGAAGCTACCAAGGGACAGAGTAAAGGACTGAGCTCACAGGAGCCTTCCTGTAGAATCTCAACAGTGGTCTGTGCGTCTGGGGATGTGTGGACAGCAGGAACTACGCTTAGGATGATTTCTCACCAAAGAGAAAGGTACCTGGTCACGACTTTCTCAGACAGAGGTCCGAGCAGCAGCCTCACCTCGGTAGAGCAGGGCCATGTGCTGGCTCAGGCACCACAGGCCGTAGAGTGTGCTGAGCCGCCCAAGCACGGTGCGCAGAGATGGAGGCACGCTGGAGCTGCGTGTGTGCTCGTGGAACCGCTGCAGCACCGTGAGCTCCATAAAGGCCAGGGCCAGGGGCTGGCAGTGGTACACCTGCAGCGGGAGGGACAGAAGCCTGCTGTGCTGGAGGCAGCCAATCAAACACCTCTATAGCTGGGTCTCCTAGGAGCGTGTGTGTGTGTGTGTGTGTGTGTGTGTGTGTGTGTGTGTGTGTGTGTGTGTGTGGGAACTGGAGACTAAGGTCCATGTTGGGGTGCTAATTCTAGGTCAGTACTGTGAGGCTAAGCAGCCTGGGGACACAGGATGGCACCCACAGAAAGGATCTCCAAGGGAAGCTAAAAGCCCTGTGAAGGGAGACTACAGCATTTACACACTCCAAGACAGCCCACTTCCCTTGGCCCCAGGCCCAGCCCATCACAACAGCACTGTGAGTGGTTCCAGGGCGCAGGGCCTGTCCTCTTCTGTAGCTGGGGATGACGGAGTACAGGCTCTACTGGACAGGGCTAACACTTCACTGTTCTTAAGGGTTTCTGACGTGCAAATCCCCCCGTTCTCGTACAGTCTGTTAAGACTGGCAAATAGCCACAGGTCCTGCAGGATTCCCACTAGCCACCGACAGATCACCTCCCTAAGACGCTTTCGGTGGCCTTCTCTGATACCCAAACTGGCTGCTCCCCGGTGACTGCCAGGACATCATTCCCTGCCCCCTGTGCACTGCCTCAATAGAACTTTTAAACCCACAGAGGAATTGAGATCCACACAGGTGCTGCTGGACCATGAGTCTGAGCACACGCAGCTTCTGAGAATGGGAGATGCCCAGCCAGGAGGGCAGAGATAGGACCTACTATGGGGCCATTCCTACCAAGGCACACTAAAGATGGCGACTGAGGACGGCTGAGCGGAGGGGTGAGAAGGAGGGAGGAGTGGGCCGTGGGAGGTGCTGCCCCATGGAAAGCCCCTACAGTGGGCCCATGCTCTTACAACCAACACCCCACTCCAGCAGCGCTGTTCTGATTCCCAGCAGCCACCGCTTGGTACAGTGAATACAGCACCCGTCTTCTCTCCACAGGCACCAAGGCTGGTGCTTACCCTCTATGTTGCAAGGGCAGGGCCTGCCAAGGCACTGACTTTTCCAAACAGACACCGGGGCAAACAGGGCAGATATAAACTGAAACAGACATACCTGGCTGTTGTTCCTTGCTTCGAAGTCACTGCCTCTGGACTTTTTCTCTTGACAGTATCTCCGATGACTCTCTTGGAGCAGGTAACACACAAGCCAGTGGTAGGCTGCCAGGAGGGCTTGGGGGAGACACAGGAAACAACTGAGAGTACCTATTGCCACATACGTAGCCCTGGGCAGACAGCACCACTGGCCAGGTGTGCCCTGGTGGTCTTCGCAAGGACAGCAGAGGATGGGGTGGTTTTGCAGATGGGGGAACCCAGTCACAGAGGGGAGCTGCCTGAGGCCCTTCACCAGGTGGAGCTGACGGGGTGCGTGTGATTGACAGCATTTCCACACTGTCATCACAGCTTTGGGACAGCAGATCACAGAGCCACTCGGAACCAGCTAAGACACAGTGGCTACTCTTTCGGGGACAGAAAGGACAGGTACCACCTGGATTCCCACCTCAGTCTGACTGGTCAGCTAGGGGGCTATAGGTTGGCACTTGCCCTGGCATGTCACAGTCTGGCATGCTGCTCCCGACAGCTCTCACTAGCAGCAGACAGCCAGTTACAGAGAGGGCGGGGCCAGGCATGGGCTGCTGGCACCTTGCCTGCGCATCCTCCCTGCCTTACCTGAGCAGGCTTCCCACACGGCTCAGGATGCAGGACACTGATGAGCAAGGACACAGCCTTGGATGGGAACTAGGTTCTGACCAGACATATGGTGGAGTCCATGCTCTCCGTATCCCACATCCAGGGGGAAGAGGCCTAGGCCCAAAGGACTTGCTGGTTTCAGGGACAAGGAGCAAGGGGACCTCTGCTAGGCAGCTGGTCATGGCTCAGAGCTCCTGGGGAGAAAACAGGGGTCTGGCACAAGTGGTTTGGACCTCTGGTGTCACACAGCCTCTTCCCATGGAAATGATGCCACGGACTCTTGGGCTGTGATATCCTCACGGCTCAATTGAGAAGCCCGTTAAAAAGAAGGGCAAGTGCACCTCGCAGGCTCAGAGAGGTCTAGTGGCTCAGCCATGGTCACGCAGGACGTGACTACAAAACCATGTATGATGGAGAGCTGCAGCGGAGAGGCAGGTTACTGTGACATCAGCCATAGGTGCTCCAAGGAGCAGGTGAGGCAGGGCTGGGTATTGGGTGGTACACCCTCCTCAGGGTCCTTCCAGGTGCGGTGTGGACAGATGGTCCCCAAATATCTACCAGGTTCAGAACCCTGGAATTTATGACTGGTCTTTTGAAGAGGGCCTATGCAGGTAGGAAGAAGTTGCCGCTAACAAAGTGAGATCACTCTGGGATGGGGCAGGCCCCAACTCCTATGACAAGGGTCCTTATTCAAAGACAAAGAGGACATCCTGAGACAACAGAGGCAGAGGGTGGTGTGTTACAGTCACAAATGGAGGGTGCCTGGAGCCCCCAGGGTCAGGGAGAGGCAGGAACAACTTGACACTGGACGACTTCTTCTGCTCTGTGAAACGGTGGTGTCTGCTACTCTCAGAACCCAGACAGCCCAGGACAGGAGCCAGGGCTGCCCAGTGTTCATCCATGAACCTTAAATGTCATCCTCAGCATGTCAAAAACCCTCAACTTCTGGAGGCCAGCGCGGAGGCTGGAGAGGCACCCACTCACTCTTGGGTCATGTGGGTGGGTCACTGCTTCCCAGGCCCCTCCCAGAGAATCAAGTTGTGGGCCACAGGACAGGCGGGCGCCCCATAGACCTCCCCAAGATTAATGTATGGCAACAAAACCAAGGAAATACTGCAAGCCAGAAAAGCAGCCATCCCTGTGAACTGTCACCCCAGCCTATGCGCTTCAGTCCCCAACCCTGTGGATAGGCACCGGGCAGTGGAGGGGAGAATTCAGTACCTGCTGAGTCCAGCCAGTCAGCCTTGCTGGAGCCCGTGAACTTCTGGCCCAAGATCCCAGGATAGGCTTCCAGAAAGTCCACTGTCTTGAGAGGGCTCGTGAAGTGAGCTCCGTCTAAGGAATACGCTTCTGTGACTTTAGAGAAAGACAAAAAGTCCCCACCCACAGAGCCTGGCCTGCTGGCTCCTCCTTCTCTGGCTAGGCGTCCCTACTTGGCTGGCCTGCACCTAGGAAGTGTCCCTGCCACCAAGTGATGACCTTTATTCACCCTGCAGATGACCCACATCTTATTTTTGAGATGGTGTCTTTATTGCGGGGTTTTGGGGGGGGGGGCTTCAAGACAGGTTTTCCTGCCTCTGCCAAGTGCTGGGATTAAAGATTTGCCACCGCTGCCTGGCAAGACAGTGCCTTGCTTCACAGCCCTCTGACTTGAGGTGTTCTCACCTTGGCTCTGGGCTTAGATTATGGGACTGTGCGACCATGTCTGACCACAAGCTTGGAACCCCCAGAGCCTGAGAGAGTCCTGCGCCCCGCTGAACTCAGCCTCCCGCGGAGGTGCCCACCTTGGAAAGGATGATCCAAGAAGCTGAGCAGGTAGTTGCTGGTCTGCTGCAGCAGGACGTTGTTGTCACCTTCATAGGTACAGTTTGGATCGTTGTCGTTTCGGAGGTCACCCAGACGATTCACTGGAAAAACCACCAGGGTGTCACTGGAGATGCTCTGAGAGGTGCCCCTCCCATAGCCCCGCCCAGCAGGGGGCAGGAAGTACTCTGTCCCCTCCCTGCTCCCCTGTGGTCCACATTTGCCAGCTGTGCTCTGTTGCATCCTTAGGGAAGATTAGGAGCCTCCAGGAAGGCTGTGCGGTGACAGAAACATTCAGCACAGAATTGGTGGCAGTGAGGATTGTCACCTTCCTGTTGGTATTAACAGCAGTCTCTCTCTCTCTCTCTCTCTCTCTCTCTCTCTCTCTCTCTCTCTCTCACACACACACACACACACACACATACACAGCCACACAGCCTGCCAAGTGTGGGGACCACTCCAGAGACAGGACATGGGGCTACTCTCCTATAGCTAAATGAAGCCTTTAAAAGGCAATTTCTAACTCTGGGATGTCTGTCATGTTGACACGACTCTCCTGCTACGTGAGCGGCTGGCGCCTGCGTTCTCTTCACCAGCTGCGCTTTGCCTAGGGCCTGCCTGAGGTGAACTGTCCAGAAGCAGCCTCTCAGCCTTCCTCTTCTGACAGAAAACATTCTCTCTGAGGCGGATGGAGGAGCCAGCCCAGCCCCTTCATGCTCTAGCTAACCCACTAGACAAAGAGCTGGCATGGGCCTGATGTCGAAGCAGAGAGCTGACCTTGAACCTTGGTGTGGTTCTCTACACTGCTGTGGACCATCTCCGCATCCTTCCTGGCAGGCTGTGAGCTGTGGGTCGGTCACGTGCGTGTCCACAGTACTCCAAGATGTAATGTCCTTATTCTATTTAAAACCTGAACAAAGCTACACTGCCTATGCCGTTCTATGAGTTATAACAACAGATAAAAGCTCTACCAAGAACACTGCAGACAGGATGAAAACATGCAAACAAATAACTCAGATACAGCCATGGCGAGCCAGGGCCTGTAAGAGACAGCGTGGCAGTAGTGGAGGCCAGGCCAACACATGCCGAGTGGCTGGGCCAGGCTACTGGGGCACCGAATCCAGAACACCCACTGCTCCATAGGATCCTGAGTCTTCTCTTTGGCCACTAAGGGGTCGGTGGTTCTGCGCGGTCTGCGCGGTCTGCAGCAGCAGAGGCCCTCATGGGGCGGCCAGTTATTACTAATCATTTACGATGTGTACTATCTATATAGTGCTACAGGCCAGGCCCTATAACCATTCACATGCACTGACTCTCTTGGAAGAACCTATATGCTGTGCATATAATTCGACCTACCTGCCCAGTTACCATGGAGACCACACCAGGCGCTGACCTGGCCATGTACTCACAGCCATGTACTAGGTGCATGCCTAAGTGGCTATAGCTGGAGGAAGTGTGTGCCTGGGTGGGTCTGGCTGTGTCCCAGGAAAACTTTATCGGAAAAATAGGCTGCACTTTGTGGGCCCCTGGCCCAGTAGCCCATGGGAAGACCGAGGATGAGAAACTCCCCCAAACTAACCCAAACTTACTGGACAGATAGCCGTGTCCCCCACACGCCTCACGGCACTCCTGAATTCCCCGCTGGGATGTCCAGGACGCTAGAGGCTTGCCAGCCGATGCCAGTGCGTGGATCTCACGTCCGAGTTCTGCCTGTGGGGGAGAACCCAGTAAGAAGCAGCAAAGACCAACCGGCACTGCAAGCCAGGCCCCAGCCTCAGCACTAGTGTCAAAGAAAGGAGGGGCAGCTGTGATGAAAGGGGCTGGGAAGCACAGGAGAACAGAGCCAAGATGGATGTGCGCCATTGCACAGCTTCACCGCATGAAAATAATCGATCTCGGCTCTGTGGGAAACACATCTGGATGTAGCAGCCCATCCACCGCAGGCAGACTGCTGGAGAACGCCTATTAGACTTGGCTCCTACCACGTTCGTGGGTATGTAGTGAACATGACTTTCTGCAGAGAGGTCAGCAGGGGCACAGACTGGTACAACACGGGAGCCAGTGCCGCCCTCTGAGGACCATGGCCATGCAGATGTTTAGTGATGGCTTGGTGCCATGGCACCCCTGGGCCTTCTTTCTGAGGCTCACATCTGTTTCGTATGCATCCTCTTCTCTGCTTCATTGGGTACAATGGCCGCTACCCAAAATGATCTATTTAGCCACCCAGTATCCGTCTCAACTAAGGACAGTTTCAGCTGTCATTGTGCCTGGCTGGGTTTCACCACAGGTTTTCAGAAAGAAGAGAAACAGGAGAACCATGTTGTCAACAGGCAGGTCATGGACTCACTGGGGGAAGCATGTTTGGCCCCTTCGCCTCAGCAGCGCCCCTCAATAGCCTGTTCCTCTCAAGGGATCCGTGCCAACTTCTGCGATGCTCCAGCTCTCGTTCCAGATCTGCTCTGGGAATCCCAACGCAGCTCATCTGACAGGAGGTTTAGGACAGAGCACGTAGTCCCTGCCTGCAGCACTAACCACGTCTTTTGATTGACATCTGATTTTCACTTGGAGGCGGGGGCGGGGGCGTAGCACAGGGAGGGGTCAAACACCCACCCGTAGGCTACCGGAGGAGCCAGCAATGGCCGCCCTTGTGCAGAGCAGCTGACCGGCTGACCTAGCAGAGCTGCAGGCTCACTTCTGGCACAAGGCTCCTGGGCTGTCAGCTCAGAGAGAAGGTTCAGACCTCTGTGGGGTTGTTTATGAAAAGACAAGAAGAGCGGAGGCATCCTCTGAGGGAGGCAGTGTGGGGTGTGGACACCATCACGCTCTCAAAAGAAGCTGGCAGTTCTGCTCTGCCAGCACATCCCCCAGATCAGGGCGGGGGGAGACACAGCCCAAACTGCAAGACACTGGGCAAGCCCAGCCCTAAGCTGGTGGACAGCTGAAGGAATTCACACAGGCTCCGTTCCCACAGCGAGCGGCTTTTGTTTGGCCTCAGTGCTGAAACAGAGTCGCTCAACCCTGGCAACAGCAAAACAGATGCCTCACCTGCCTGTCACTGTGGTCTCCCCTGAGCCGGGAGCGCTGCAGCTCCATCAGGTCCAAGAAGATTGTCTTAGCAAAGTGATCCAATGCATAGGCAGCTGCCAGGTATGGAAGTAGGCGCCATTGCTGGGGGAAACAAGACACACAACAGATACCCAGAGGAGCTGGCACAGAGAGAGCCAGGCTTGCCCCGACCACGGGAACCTGGAGTCGACTTCCTTAGGAATGAAGGATACCTGGTGCCAATGCGGTCTGAGACAGGTGCTATTTTTAAATGCTAATTTATTTAATGTGTATGAATGCTTTGCCTGCATGTATTACATATATGCATTTCCTGTGTGCCTGCAACTCAACGAGGTCACAAGAAGGTGTCAGATTCTCCAGGAGCTGAAGTTACAGATGTTTGTGAAGCACCCCGTGTAGGTGCTGAGACTCAAACCAGGTCATCTGGAAGGGCACCAAGTGCTTTAAACCACCAAGCCATCTCTTCAGCCCTGGCACCGTATTTCCTGTGAAAGGCGATCAATCGCCCTGGGGTGGGGGGACTCACACACCAGCACCTGACACACACGGCACACACCCACTGCTGGCTGGACAAAGAACGAAGAGACAAATGGACTGGAGGATGTGGGTGTAGCCTGGAAGGGACCCAATAAGCCACCACCATGGCTGTCAGGTGTTACCATGTGCCATCACAGCCCCTTAGGCAGTGGCAGCACCAGCAGGAACCTGGGTGGCAGCTCCTTAACCACTGGGCTCCCCTGGACACTCAGAGCAGCCATTATGTTGTCACCCCGAGGAACAAGGATGATAACAGGGCACATGGGCCACCCAGGCACGGTGAGATACTACGTTTCAATTTTCACTTCCTAACCAGGAAAAGCTGATTGCCTCAGGGCCATTTCTTAGGGATGGGACAGACAAGTTAAAGTCTGGAGCAAAGCCTGCTCTAGAAACGTCTCTCTGCCAAAGCAAGGGGACCTCATCTGCACACTCAGCAGGCCTGGCCCTGCCACCAGAGTCCTGGCTCTCCTCCCCCACGTGCCTCCATTTGAGCATACAGATGCCTTTTTAATTAAAAACCACCCTGAGGCCCTGGTGCCTGGCAGGTGAACTCCTGCCCACTGTCCTGTTCTCGGGGCAGTCCCTGAGATCTCTCACCAACTCCCAGGGGCCAAGAAGAGCAGAAAGCAGAAAACTATGCAGACGGCCAGTACCTGCAGTGGATATTCAAGGACGGGAATCTCTTCCTTATCCGTGGGTCCAAACTGACACCGTGTGGCCGAGAACCGGATGGCTATGGACACGGCCAGCTTCAGGTTGACCACAGACATGCTAATGATGGAGATGCGTCCTGAGGACAAGCTGCCCAATGATGCTCCCAAACGCTGCCGGACATCCTGGGTATTTGGGGAAGAAAAATGGGTGTTGTGCATCAGTCAGATGGTGTGTGGACTCAGAGAACGTCCCAAAGAAGAATGTGTACACCCAGATGAACTGAGAAAAAAGGGCTTCAGCTGCCCAAGGAGAGAGCTTTGAGTAGATAAGCACTGTGGCTCTTTGGCCACCTGGGGGCGCTGTGCCCTGCCTTTTCCTAGATGGGCACCAGATGCAAGCGTGGTCCAGCATGGGGCTCGCTCGGCTTCCACTAGGCGCTCTGCTGGTCGCCAGCTGCTGAGCTCCCAGGGACTGTGTTCTAGCCTTCAGTGTCAACTCCACATCTATCTGGCCCTTCACTATGTTTGACAGAAGGTGGGCTCAGGCCCCTCTGTGGTGCTCTGGGACAGCCTGGTATCTTTGCTCCCTGGCCCCTGCTGCTGCTCTGCAGATACTGTTTAGGTCCTGCCTCCAAAATAGGGTGTTGTGTGCATGGCAGTCTTCCAGACGGGACATCTGTCGCACTCTCACGTAGAGAGGACAGCTTTGTTGGTGTTAAAAATGTTCAAATTCAGTGGCATCAAGGCATTGAGGTAATAATGGTGGTTACACACCTGTATCAGAAGAACGATTTCTAGCCGGGCGGTGGTGGCGCACGCCTGTAATCCCAGAACTCTGGGAGGCAGAGGCAGGTGGATTTCTGAGTTCGAGGCTAGCCTGGTCTACAGCATGAGTTCCAGGACAGCCAGGGCTATACAGAGAAACCCTGTCTCGAAAAAACCAACTCCAAAAAACCAAAACAGAAAAAGAAGAAGAAGAAGAAGAAGAAGAAGAAGAAGAAGAAGAAGAAGAAGAAGAAGAAGAAGAAGAAGAAGAAGAAGAAGAATGATTTCTGAATCCTCTAATGATCTTATTTTCCCCTTGCATCAGTAGATAGCTTTTCCTCTTTCGAACAACAGTGATCCTTTATATCAGTCTTTCTTTCTCTAGCTGGAGACATTTGGTTGTCATTTCTCTGAATCCCTGCAGCCATAGCAGGACACTCCAGGGCCTTCCTGCTGAATCCTTCCTTTCAAGCCTTTCACATCATGGTAAATTTTAATTGGCTGTCTTCACATTACCACATCCCTATGGCTTCTCTGCTCACGGGGCTAATTCCTCTTAAGGACCTCTGCTGGACTCATTCTTGTTTTCCCATAAGGCAAAGGGTAAGGATTGTCTGGGGAGTGTCCTTCCTGACAAGTCCCTTCTGGGGGCCTGTTCTCAGGGTCAGCCAAGAGTCTGCGTGCTCACCACTCCCTAGGGCTGCAGGCTGCCCCCTGGCTCATCTCCGCCTACAGCCTACAGCCTCAACACTCCCAGTTACCTGCACGCCTGGCTCCCCATCTGTACACAGCTTCCCACGTGACCCTCCTGTGGTGCTATGAATGAAAATGGCCCCCACTGGTGCCTATGTTTGAATACTGTCAGTGGAACTGTTTGGGAAGGGTGGCCTTGCTACAGGAAGTGTCACCGGGAGGCTTTGGGGTTTCGAAACACCTTGCCATTCCCAGCAAGCCTCTTTGTCTTGTGAGTCAAGGTGTGAGCTTCCCGCTGTTCCTGCAGCCATGCCTCTTCTCTGCCACCTCAGACTCTGACCTTTCGAAACCACATCACCTTGACTATGGTGTCTCATCACGGCAATCGTAGGTAAGACAGTTTTCCTCTGTATGCTGTGGGAGAGCAGCCCCCACCCACGCAGTCATGGATATCCAGGCACAGGCAGAAAATGTTGCCAGACCCAGGCCACCCTTGCCCACCAACACTGTGGCTAAGTCCCTTCTCCACGGAGGGCACCAAAGCCAACCAAGAGATCTGTGTGGCAATCCCAGGGCCAGCTGCTCCTGGGGTGGTCTTCAACACCACAGGAGCAGACATGTGGGAAGTTCTGTTTGCAAATGCCACTGGTACCTTAAAGGGTGTGTTGTAAGTGCCCTCAGAGGTGACATTCCCAGTACGGTCCAGCAGGTTCTGGCGAGGAATCCGAACTTTGTTGAACATGGCGAATCTGTGCAGGAGGAAAGGTGGCCTTCCATCATGTAAGTCCTCCAGGAGCCTGTCACACGACTCCTGGGCTTTCTCCCTCTCCCCAAGAGCAGCTGAAGGTAACATCGCCCCCCAAAACAATGGGCATGTGATGGGCCATCTGTGAACCATCACCGCTCACCCCTTTGCTTCCCAGGGCAGATGTGCTCTCAGGTCATTAGCAAAAAGAAGCTCCAGGCCCACCACCTGCCTGTACACAGCAAGGGTCACACACCAATGACAGGAGGACAGGAGCTGGTTCTAAAGCTTGACACCTCTGAGTCCCAGTACAGAGAGCTACAGACAGCTGATGGTGGTTTCAAATGCTAAGTCAAGTTGGCAGTGGTGGTGCACACCTTTAATCCCAGCACTCGGAGGCAGTGGATCTCTCTAAGTCTGAGGCCAACTTGGTCTAGTGTGAGTTCCAGAACAGCCAGGGCTACACAATAAAACCCTGTCTTGAAAAAACAAAACAAAAAATAAAAATAAAAATAAACAAGCAAACATATAAATAAAATGCTGAGTGAATTCAAGTAGCCTGTAGCCCAGTCTCTTCCCCTGAGCAGCAAGGGAAACGGTCTAGTTACTATGGACACCAGGCACTGACAATCCAAGACGTTTTGTAATAGATTAAGGAAGAAGCTGTACAAGGCTACGTATCTATGTCAACTGTAAAGTCCATCACTGAGAGTCTCAATGGTTCGGATGGCAGTGTGGCTGGTGGCTAAGATGCTCTGCAAACACAGAGAGCCTTGTCAGTTGACAGTGACCGCCTGTGCTCTCAGCTGGACAGCCTGCCTGCTGCTCCTCGCCTGCATCTGACCTGCAGTCTCTGGCTGGCAGCAGCCTCGCTCCACCAGAGTTGCTCGTTAAACAGTGGGGGAGAGCACCCTACTCAGGACCACCAGGTGGGTGTGAAGTGATTTTTCTGCCCGTCCTGCAAGGATCTGGAGGCAGACCCCTCTCCAGGGTAGCCTATTCAGAGCAAGCACTCAGTTGTCCCTGTTTCTCAGCGAGTCATTTTCCCGCCCGCAGATTCTTGGAGCTGTTGTATTTTTCGTACAAGTCCCCAGCACCTGGTCCCTCCCAAGCACTTAGTGACCAGGAACAGAGGTGATGGCATAGGATGGAATCTGTCAAGGTGACAGAGCCATCCCCCAAAGACCGTTTCCTGGGAAGACACGGCAGCCCTTCCCAGTACCCACAGGGCAGGCCTAACAAGAGCCTTGGGATGGCCGAATCTAACACAGCGCACCCAGCTGACCGCACACTGAGTCTGACGGTGGCCTGGCCCGCGCCCAGCCTGCACACAATGCCCCATTTTTAAGGAAACCCAGCCAGGGCGCCAAACCCGAGGTGCTCCAACTGTTTCCTTGAAAGCCAAGGAATGCTTTTCAAGTACAATGTTGTCGACGGAAGGCACGCTTTTTAAGGAGTGGAAAATCCTCACCCTTTTTTGCCACCAAGGAGTGGCAAAAAAATGAGTCTGAGCACGCTCGCGCTTCGGAAGTTTCTGCTCTAGCTTAAGTCTCGCACATCATCTTTGGGTCACTTTTATATCCACAGAAAAGTCAGATGGGTCCAGCTGGTGAGCTACTGGGCAGGCACACTGTGATTATGGTCTCCAGGGATCGGGGATGTGTGTACAGCAAAGTGTGACACAGGGAAGTGTGTAACACAAGGCATGTGCACACATGTGTGGTATGGGATATGTGTGTAACATAGAGCATGCAGAGGTTCAAGTAGGAATATCTGTTTGGAGGGGTAGATGAATGGGGGGGGCTTCGGGGTGTGTGTGTGTGTGTGTGTGTGTGTGTAAATGATTTACAGGACAGTGACATGGGATATCTGTATGACGTGAGGCATGTGGTGTGGAAGCAGTGTGGATGACACGAGCATGTATACACCTTGAGGCATGTGGATTGAATGTGGCAGGCGTGTTGAAGGGGTGTAGAGGGTGTGTGTGTTGCAATAACTTCCACCCTAGTCTCCTGCTGCAACTTCCTTTCCTGGAGGCCTCCTCCAGCAGTCGATCCTCCCCTTCCCCCCCTCCCCCGTGCAGATCCTCATTCTGGGGATCCCTCTCAGCCTTGTCAAGGAGGAAGGCCCAAAGGCCCAAAGGCCCAAAGGCCCTGCCTCATCATGCAAAGTACCGTGGGCATGTTTCGGTTGGGCTCAGAGGCCCCGGGGAAAGATCCTTATTATTAGAATGTTTAGTTGAAAGTGATCCATGCAGCTGACTCCGCTCTGGATCCCTAAATAGTCATGGCAGGCTTCAGAACGACAAAAGTTAACTCAGAAACGGTCCTCAGTCTAAAAGTTCACTAACTTATGGTGCTGCTCCTGGAGTTGAGGCAGAGCAGCCACTCAGCTCTGGAGCTCTGGCGTCCTCTGCTGGTGGCCTGAGGTCAGTGCAGGCAAAAAGCTTAGTAGTTCGGTCTACTAAAGACTTAGGTCCAAGAACTCAAGGTCAGCCTGGCCTCTGCTTTGCTGGAACAGCTGTTCAGTGACACTCACCCGTTATCCAGGCCGTTCTGCCCCAGCTTCTTCCCCATGTCACCGACCATCACCCCTGGCATGGGAAGCAGGGTCTTCGGGTCCCGAATCTGCACAGAGCCACAAGGAGTAATGGCTAGTTAAGTCTGTCAGCAGACCAGAGAGCAGGTCCAGACCAGCTGACCACTGACAGGGCTGACTCCGAATAGCTGAGTTACACTGGGTCCCCTGAAGTGATATGCCCAGGTCTAGAGGTGGGCCCTTCTGTGGAAAACAGACCTCTGCAGCTGTCATGGGGCAGAGACCTCAACACAAGATCATCTGGATCCCGAGTGGGCTGTAAAGCCATGGTCAGAGTCTTTACAAAAGAGAGGTTTCATAGAAAGGCAGTGTGGAGGGGAGGCAGAGGCTCACAAGACACGGCTTCCCGTGAAGGAGGCCAGAGCTGGGGCAGGTAGGAGGAGCTTCCTGAGCTCTCAGAGAACACCCCACTCATGGCTGGAGCTCTGGCCGCCAGTGGCTCTCCTGACTTAGTTCCGGCTATGGTGTGACACTGTTCATAGCTCAGACAGAGGACCTGCATAGGGCTCCCGATATGACAATGCTGGCTGAGCACATGTGTGCTGTGGGAAAGACAGCCAGGGCAAGCTACATCAATCTCATCGTTCCCAGTGGGTGTCCACTGAACATTCCCTACAAGGAGTGCAGGCATGGCTGGCCAGAGACTCCTGACCTAGGGGCACTGTGCAAAAGCAGGTTTCATTCCACATAAAGCAGGACCACCAACCTCGAAGCAGAGG
Organism: Apodemus sylvaticus; assembly: GCF_947179515.1. NCBI lineage: Eukaryota > Metazoa > Chordata > Mammalia > Rodentia > Muridae > Apodemus > Apodemus sylvaticus. The sequence continues at coordinate 75,468,215 of NC_067482.1, forward strand.
CCCCACTGCCTCTGCAGTAAAGCTGGGTAAAAACTTAGACACAAATTTCTTTTAAACCCCTTTTTAAAAATGCCATAAAAACCAGACAGCTAGAGAGATGGCGGCAATGACCTTCTAGGAAGTACCAAGGTTTGAATCCTGGACCCCAAGGTAAAAGGTCTGGGCTTCAGCCACTGGCGCTGTGGGGGCGGTGGGACACGGGTGGGACGAAATCAGGCCATTGAGAGTGTGCCCTTTTCAGGGGGCTATTGAGACCCTGGTCTGTCCGTTACTTCTCACTCTGTCCCCAGACACAGCTTACTCAGTCACGGTCTCCGGCCGGGGCACCTGGGCTGCCACAGGCCCACAGCAGTACCAGCGTCAGGGCACCGTGGACTGACCGAGACCTTTCTGCCTTTGAGGAGTGGGGATTCTGTCACAGCAGCAGAAAGCTAACACAGGAGGAACAACCAGCAGGGTAAAGAGGACCAAGCAAAAACCCGTGAGCGGTGGCTGGAGGAAAGAAACCCGCGAGGCGAGCGGTGGCAGGAGGGAAGGCCCAGTAGTTCTTGCAGAGAACACAGGCTTGGTCCCAGCACTGACATCAGGCAGCTCACAACTGGCTGCGCTTCCAGTTCTAGGGCATCCCACGCCCTCTGCTGGCCTCCACAGGGACTGCCTGTGTGCGGTACGCAGCCGTGTATTCAAGCCCTCTGTACACAGGCATAAAATAAATAAATCAATCTCCAAAAATAATATGACTAGTGGCAGCTTCCAGTTCATCTGAAGAGAATTTCAAAGTGAAAAGCAAAAATAGCTAAGGCTATGCTTAACTCAAAAATATTAATCGTGCAAATTCACCTGTCCATTTCCTATGATGTACCCCAGCCCCGCAGGGCAGCACAGGCATCCAGGCAGGCCCTCAGATGGAGGGGGATGGTGCGGGGTCACCGAGGTGTCCTGAGTAAAGATGTGTGCCGTGACAACAGACCTGCTGGGTGCTCTGAAGAGCCGCTCACAGAGACTCCAGCAGTCCTGTGTCCCTGTGAGCTGAAATGGAGGCGCGCTACAGGAAGCCTGCAGGAAGTTGAATCAGCACAAGCATCTTCCACAATAGTACAGATCGGCCTGAAGACATAGTGTGAGTGGCTACAGGTTAACTGCCAATCGGTATCAGCCATGCCCAGGTCTTACCTGCACCAGGAAGGAATGCAGCCCTTGGCACTGGCCATCTGGCATGTACAGCTGGGCAAACACTACTGCGTGAGTTGCTGTCTTGCCCAGGTTGCCCACCCAGAATTTGGCAGCCTCGAAATCCGGGGAATGTAAGATGAATTCCTGTGAAGGGGAGATTGGCAGCCTTGTAATCAGCAGCTGAGATCGGCGAATGGCTTTCCCTCCAAAGCAGGCTAACCCCTATGCTCCAAGCCTCGGAGCCAACAGTATAAATGGGCTGAACGCTGTATTTCCTGCGTGGGCCAAGTTGGCTTTATTTTTGCTTCAGGATCACCTTACAGAGGAAATGGACCAGTCTTACACAGTGAGCTGTTGGCTGCACTCCCCTGCAGAGGCTGACACTGGCCACGCTGTGCCAGGAGAGTCTGTCTGACTCTTGCCACATCCCCTTCTGACTGCTAATGCATGGTGCCTGCAAGGTCGAGTTCTGCTGAGTCAACAATTGCCCCATAGGCTAAGGTAAGGCCATGGGGCACTGTCCTTGGCCAGCAGCCAGCACAGACTCCCCACAAGTCTCACAAAAGCCTCAGGCACCAAAGTACAATGGGAACAGATAGGGTCAAGGAACTGGAAAGTCCAAGACAAGGCAAGACAGGCCTCAAGGCTGGGGATTGGGAAGAATTACCCTCCTTGTGGGGAAACTCTGCTAATTAAGGTCGAAGTTGACCATGAGAGGATGACCTTTGACAATTCTGGATGTTTCTACTTGCCGAAACCTACACAGCTATGCAAGTGACATAGTTTCCACCCCTGGAACAGAATCAGCAGGGTGAGAGCCTCCATGAGCATTCACAGTTATTGTGGGTATAAGGTTTGTTTGTATAATATTGTACATATCTTCATGTTCCGCTTTTGGGGATGTTCACTCTGTAAAAGGTTAATGAATCCATGATAATCAGAGGCAGCGCAAGTCCAGGAGGCAAGGTCTTACAAATGGTAAATACTGAGACCTTCAGGACAGCCCTTAAGGCTGTGGGAAAGAACTCTGAAAACATAAGTTCAAGAATATACAATTTCTCAACTATGTAAAATACACTCTGAATTGTATAAAGAGGTTCATGGACCTAAAGACAGCTGCACTATGAGCCAGCTTGCCAGAAAGACATCAAGGAGATAAAGAAATTTAGGGAATGATGACCAAAGAGCAAGATCCCACCCAGCTAAGTTTATTGTTTGTGTTCACAAAGGTAGGCAGATTCCTGAGTTCAAGGTCAGCCTGAAACAGGGCAAGGTTAGGCCCAGGCATGGTAGGAATGGCAATTTCAGAGTAAGATTCCACCCAGCTAGTTTGTTGTCTGTGCTTATAAAGGCAGGCAGATCTCTGAATTCATTCGCAATGTTAAGGAAAAAAATAATGTATTTGCTGTCTTTTTCTAAGAATGGGGGGTGGGGGTCTGGGGTCAGGGGATGCTGATTCATAGACTAATCAAAGGGGAACCTGGGGTGAACAATTCAATTGATATGTAAATAAAAGACTGAGCTTTTGGTCCAGAGAGATTTTAGATTGTTTTTTTTCCTAGCAAGAGAGAGCTGCCTCAAGCAGAAGGCTTTCTGGAAAGCTGTCTTGAGCAAATTACAGGCTGTCAGCTTGCACTCCATGATTGACTTCACATTGTTCTCACTGCTTTCAAACATCCCTTTCCTCAGAAACTGCTCTTCAAGCTGAGACTGGTCATTGGCACCTACCCTCAGTCCCCCAAAACTTTATAAGCCTTGAATCACCCTAATAAAGTTGATCTGCCCCCTAATAGCTGGTCCCAATGTGGTCTTTCACTGAATGTACCCACAGGGCTTCGGAACCCCCGCTCACCCATCTCTGCTCCTCCCATTCTCATGGACTGAGTCAGCCAATGAGCCACGAGAGCAGGGAGACCCACAGAGTATCTGACCCTCCATGAGTTCCCATGCCTGCTTGCTTGGTGTAGAAGGTAAGACCTTCATGCCTCAGGACAAGGCGAGCTTTCAGCGGCCTCTCTAATGAGGGCGTGTAAGGGGGAGACATTCTTGACTAACTATTGTCCATTTACATTTCCCATGTTCCGTCCACCCAGGGCCCAGGGGAACCCAGAACCTACCTGGGTAGCAGGATCATAGTGAGCTGTTGTTCGCATGGCCTTGGTATTACTCCCATGACTCAGTTCAGTGAGAGCAAAACAGCCAAAAATCTAAATGTCAAAGCACACAGCGATGTCAGGTAAGAGGTGCGTTCCTGTGTGTGGACCTTGCCTCCACTGGACACCATTCCCACCTGCTGGCACAGATGCCATAGCATGTGCCATGTTGAGCATAGGCTACAAAGATCTTTACAGTCAGAGGAGGCCACAGGGTGTTCAGTCAGTCAGGAAAGCTAAGTCCACAGGCAGGCAGGGTGGGCAAGGGAAAACACCAGCCTGAGAGCACTCCTAGGAGCAGGGCCTGGCCTGCCAGGTCTCTCCTGTAGCCTTCCCTGTCCACAGCTAAGTCTGGACATGACACTGGGCTCATAGCGCACAAGGTCAACTTACCTCCAGGCTATAGATCTTCTCAAGGTACTTGAAATGCTGCTCAGAACCAGAACTGAGAACTGTGGATCCAAAAACCTGAAATGTAACACAGGTGCGGGGGTGGGTGCGGAGGTGGGTGGTGCTGCTCCTGCGTGGAGCAGGTATACCTCACACCTACCCCACCCCTACCCCACCCCTGTCCCACACACACCCCACGCACACCTCTTCCTACTGGACTGTCCATTATGAATAAACATATTTTCCAAGAATCCAAGAATGCGTGGGTGCAAATTTACACCGAAAGCTGAAAATCTGATCTTGTCACTGAATCTTAAATGTTGTATAGTTTAAGAGCCATGTGGCTGTGGTTTGTGTCTGATGTGGGTGGCCCTGTGCGGACATGGGTTCCCTGCCCTCTGTCACACACTCACCAACATGTGGAGGACACATTTGTTGGCCAGGGACCAGTCGTACATGCCCAGGCAGTTAATCAATACTAGAATCTTCAGGGGGTTCTTTAGCAGGTCCTCTACTTTGAAGAAGCCATATTCAAAGACTCGCTTGCAGCGAAGAAAGTTCAGTTCTCGTAGCTTCTCTAGAGGCAGATCGGCCCCATATGAGCGGGCAAAGAGAGGATCATTCTCCAAAGCTGAGAAGATGGTTTTCTGTAAACACAGAGCACAGGGTGCTAACATGAAAGCCAAAGGTGGGATGTCACATGTTTCTATGCACTTGGCTTCTCTCATTGACTGCCTAAGACCTAGTCTGACCCAGAAATCCCAGCTGAAAGGAAGACATGGGGATATCAGAGTCCTGTCCATTCCTTCCCCTGGCATCCTGGGGACCATCCTGGAGTAAGGGGAGACAGACCCACACTGTCCCAAGACCCACCCATCCTACAGAACCATCAGGGCCAGGAAGGCCACCAGGCTATGTCAGGGAGCAGAGACACGACCAGTCTCCACACAGACCTCACCTTGAAGTGGAGTGCATCCTGGCCGTCCCAGAAGAGCTGCAGCTCCTTGGAGTTGAAAGAGGCTCTTGCTCGGTAGGCACTAAGGGGGCCCTTGGGGATGTCTGACCACAAAGCACTGTCTCTGTTTTCTGGTGGGGATCCCATGGTACCGTCACCTGCACAGAGAACCAAACCTACTGTGCATAGCTGCACAACGTCAGAGCAAGAGCAAACCCAGGGGCTGCAAAGCAACAGCGGCAGGGACGGCAAAGCATCAGCCTGGAGGCACCAGGGTTCAAAAGGAAGGGGAAGCAGCTCCCGTCTCCTGGATTGCACTCCTGAGCAGGCAAAGATGACACAGGGCAGAGCGGAGCCATCTGCTGATGGAGTGGGAGAGAGGGCCAGGGAAACAGGTTGTAATAAACCTGGAACCTACAGACAGGCTGGCCTGAGGCTCACTCTCTTGTTACAAGTGCCTGCCTGAGGACACTGTGATCTTGCATGAGCAGGAAGTTCAAGTTCCTCATGGATCACTAGGCCCAGAGGCAGGGAACTGTCCCTCTGGGATCCGGCCACTCACAACACTCAATGTTTACCTGCTCACTGAAGCTGTAACTACAGGTTCCAGTGTTGGTCTGCACTCAACACTCAGGGATCTCACTCACAGAGCAGGTAAGTCCTTTCCACTAAAGTACTGTTCTGGAATTCTCTGAATCAACTGGATCCTCTTCCAGAGATCTGATTCATTGTGCAATAGAGGCAAAGGGCTTTTGCTCTAACCAACAATCATCTGAAAACCAAATCCAGGCAAGGAGGCTCTAAGACCTTTGGAATCCACTGAGGTAACTGTTCAAATAGTCTAGGGCAAGACTGCTGTAGTCACAGTGCTGGTGGTTTGGTTTTTGTTTGTTTTTCTTTTTCAATGTGCATTGGTGTTTTGCCTGCATGTATGTCTATGAGGGTGCCAGCACCTTTGGAACTGGAGTTACAGAGAGTTGTGAGCTGGCATGTGGGGGGGGGGGTGGGGGGGGGAATTGAATCTGAGTCCTCTGGAAGAGCAGCCAGTAGTGCTCTTAACTGCTGAGCCATATTTTCCTATGTGACGGGGACATCAGGTACATGGTGGGACTGAGCACCCACCCTCTGCTAACCAAGTCCTACAAGGTCCTCCCCAACTCTAATCCAAACAGATTGTCCCACCGAAACATGAGACACTAAATCCAAGGCCAGAGGTAGGAAACTGTCAAACTTGGGAGCAAGGGCCCAAAGCAAGAGTAGGACAACAGACAAAAACTCCAGGAACAAAAGCTATGTCCCTATAAAGACTGACAGGACTGGAAAACACCCGCCATCTGCTCCCAGAAAAGAGAAAGGCCAAATTCCTATCAAGAGGCAGAGGGGACATCAGCACCGATCACAAACCACAGGGACTAAAGAAACACACAAGTGAGAGTTAGCCTACAGAGGTAGTAAGCAGAAAGGGGCCCTGCAGACAGCTCTCAGTTACCCACATATGCTACGGTGGAAAGGGGCACCAGGTAAAAGGGGAACGTAAGGGTTAGAAGACTAAAGCCACAGCTGGAGCCACAGTCCGGTGTTTAAAAGTGCTTACTGCTCTAGCAAAGGAGACATATTTGATTTCCAGCACCCACATACTGGCTTACAATTGTCTCCAGTTCCAGGGGTTCTAAAACTTCAGACCTCCTTGGGTTCTTGTACACACGCATCACACAGACATACACACAACCAGGCATGCAAAATTAAACACTTAAACAAACAATGAAGCTAGCAGCACGGAGGACAGAGACACACATGCCTTATACTGAGTTTGAGATGCCACATGATTTGTGAGAGGCCAGAAAGCTCTAAGAAGCAAGGCCAGTGACAGGGACCAATGTCTAGCTTTCACAAGGCTTCTTCCCTTAGGGAAACAGCCAAGCACTGCTGCTTGCTACAGATTCTTGCTTCTAATACATTGCTTCTCATGCAGACAATTATAACTGACTACACTGCAAGTAAGGATGGCTTCTATCAATCTGCATTTAGAGATTTAGAGATTCGTAGTTACTGCTGTGAACAGACACAAGGCAAATTTTATAAAGGACAACATTTAATTGGGGCTAGTTTACAGGTTCAGAGGTTCAGTAGATTATCATTAACGTGGGAGCATGGCAGCATCTGGGCAGGCATGGTGCGGGCAGAGTTGAGAGTTTGCTACATCTTCATTTGAAGGCTGCTAGTGGAAGACTGGCTTCCAGGCAGCTAGGACGAGGGTCTTAAGCCCATGCCCACAGTGACACACCTATTCCAACAAGGCCACACCTCCTACAGTGCCACTCCCTGGGCCAAACATACACAAACTATCACACAATCCTTCCCCAGTTTAAGAAAGATATTCAAGACCATCCTATAGACCAATGGCTCTCAACCTGTGGGTCTCAAACCTTTTGGGAATCAAACAACCTTTTCATAGGGGTCTCCTGAGATAACTGGACAGCACGATATTTACAATATGATTCATAACAGTAGCAAAATTACAGCTATGAAAATAATGTTCTGGTTGGGCATCACCACAACATAAGGAACTGTATTAAAGGGTCACAGCATTAGGAAGGTTGAGAACCAATGCTCAGATGGATAGATAAGATTTTGGGACATGTAAGAAGAGAGATTAATTTAATTAATAGTACTTGGAATACCTTCAAGGTAAAAATGAACTACCTGATTTAATCAGCCTACTGGCAGAACCAGTCAGTAACTAATGGCTGGTAAATAAGATCAACAACTAACAAAGCCATTGTCAGATATAAGCGATGGGGACTGTGACAGCCACAGTACGTAGGCAGAACATGAACAGCCTCAGGCAAGCTGGTCACCTTCTGGGATGGTCAAACCTTACAACTTGACTGCATCTGGAATCTTGAAAAAAAGAAAAACTTGCCGGGCAATGGTGGTGCACGCCCTTAATCCCAGCACTTGGGAGGCAGAGGCAAGCGGATTTCTGAGGCCAGCCAGATCTACAGAGTGAGTTCCAGAACAGCCAGGGCTATAAAACAAACAAAGAAACAAACAAAAAAAAAAAACCCAAAAAAAACAAACAAAAAAAAAAAAGAAAGAAAGAAAGAAAGAAAGAAAGAAAGAAAGAAAAACCTATCTCTGTGTGTAGCTGAGGTTATTTCCAGAAAGCTTTAACTGAGGGAAGACCCAAGCTAAACATGAGAACATCATTCCATGGGCTGCAATTTTAAAAAGTGGGTGGGGCGGGGCTGGCAAGATGGCTCAGCCATAAAGGTGCTTGCTGTCAAGCCTGGAGACCTGAGTTCAATTCCAGGGGCTCCACATAGTGGAGGGAGAGAACCAACCCTCCCAGTTTGTTCTATGACACACACCCCTACATGCATGCTATGACATGACCATGAGTGAGACTCTGTCCAGGGGATAAATGAATAAAACAGAATTTTTAAAAAGTTTAAGGGGGTATGGGTCCAACACAGCCCAGCACGTAAAAGTGCTAGCTGTCAAGGCTGATTCATAGAATTTTATCTACATGCATGATAGGAGAAAGCTGACTTGGACAAGATGTCCTCTGACTGTACACACACACACACACACAGGTACACACACAAGCACATGTACACACATACATACACACACATGTGCGCACATATAAACAGTGAGCTAAAACAAAGCTTCCTTAAGTCATTTCTGTCAAGTGTTTTATTAGAGCAACAAGAATAGTAACTAGTGCACCCATATTTCTTTTTTAAAAATATACATATTTATGGGGGCTGGAGAGATGGCTCAGCAGTTAAGATCACTGGCTGCTCTAGGAGGGGACCTAGGTTTGGTTTTCAGCCCCCACATAACAGCTCACTACTCCAGTTCCAGGGGATGCCACCCTTTCCTGGCCTCTGTGGGTACTGTACCCACAGGGTCATATATATACATACATGCAGGTCAACATATAAAATAAGCATATATGATATAAAATATATATATCACATGGAGATATATATCACATGTATATATATATATATATGATATATCACTGTATATATGGTTAATATATATATTGATCATACCCATACTATATGGATGTATACCATAATCAAAACACTTCTGAGGCAGAGCAGGAGGATCAGACATTACAGGCCAGCCTTGATCACCTAGTGAGTCCAAGGCCAGTCTGAGCTACATGAGACACTGAATAAAAAAAGGAACCTTTGTGCATGTTGTGATTGCTGTGGCATTCAACCTCACAGACTGAGCAGCTACTGGATTCCTGGCCTCTCCAGAGTGAGGCAGCCATTGTTATACTTACCTGGCCACATCCTGTAAGCCAACCTAATAAATCATACATATAAATAACACATGTGCATGAATATATGTGTGTGTATTCATTCTATCAGTTCTTTTCTTAAATTATACATATAAATATCACATATGTATGAATACATACATATAGGTATATATTCATTCTATCAGTTCTTTTCCTTTATAGAACCCTGACTAACACAGACCATCAGAGGCAATGAGAAAGTAGATTTCTTCTTAATTAAAAACATCTGCAGCAAAGGAACAAGGTGCTTTGGTCTAGATCCCAAATCCTTACCAGCTCCCAAAGATCCCATGCCACAGGAGGCTACCAATCCATCCACAATGAAACAAACACAGTCCACAAAGCCAAGTTGCCTTTGCTCCAGTCTCAGTGATACTGTTTACCAGTCCAGTGAACTTACTGAGTTACCTTGTCTCCCCCTCTCTCAGAAGCAGGGATAAATCAGGCACTTGTGATGCTTCCTGGGGTAAATGCCAGCTTCATTATCACTGTTCTGACACAACTTCCCCCCAGTCCTTTAGTCTATTAAAACTAAAAAAATTATGAGGCCCTAGTTTTGGTCTGAAGTCCTATATGGATGTCCCCAACAGACCCAACCAAGGTAGAGTCATTAACATCACACACTGTATTATCAGACTGAAACTTTCAGGACTCCTGGGAGATTACCACCTGGCCTTATGGTAAGGCTTTCCTCTCTGCTTCAGTCTTACTACAAAGTAGCAGATGGCCCGACCTCCACCAGCTTCTGTTCCTTGTCTCTGTTCCTCTTCTTGTTCCCCACTTTTAAAAGACAGTGTTATGTTGGGCATAATGGACTGGCCTGTGGTCCTGACGGATGCCAAGGCTGAACCAGGAGGATAGAGTTCAAGGCCAGCCTGAGCATCTGAGACCGTCTCAGATGTAGATCAGCGGCAGAGCACTTCCTAAGAATTCGCTAGGTCTACAGTTGAATGCACTTGGGAAGTATAGTGTCCTGCCTGGGCAAAGTGGGGAGAAGTCCTCAGACACTACAAACAAATTCAACTTACAGCTAACTTTGTTCTGTCTTGGGATACCTCCCCGCCGCGGGGCAGATTCTAAAAAGCTGCGGCCAGTTCGTTCTCCTACTAGCGAGTACAAGTCGGGCAAAGTGCAAACTCCAGCAGTCACCCCAGCCTGGGCTCCTGCAAACCCTGTCCTGTCTGGAATCTCCCGGGCCTGGCGTGGACTCACCTCCCGGATCCAGCTTGGGATTTGTGGTCCTAAGTCAACCCGGCGGCGTAGGACAGACTCTATTGATCAGGAATATCCTGACCTCTGAGGGCGGAGCAGGCTGGAGGTGCCGCCCCGGCCCCCACCCACCCCATCCCGGAACGTGACGTCATCCCTTCTTTGACTCGGGTCGCTGCTAGTTGAAGCCCTGCGTCATCACTCTGAGCCGCCTCGTCGCCAGGGAAACGCGGTCGCTTCCAAGAGCTCAGCTCAAATGCGGCTCCGGGTTTGGAGTGAAGGATTTCATCCCGGTTGCCTTCTGCCTGGTTAGGGGCCTCCGGCTTACTCAGAAACTCTTCGGTCAGAGCTGTCACGTTTTGGTCCCGGCCTCTCATGGCTCTGGGAGCACTTCCTGGAGAGTTGGACCGCGGCTCCTTTAAGGTGCACTTTACTCAGAATTGCTCCTATTTTCCCAGGTGACCTCCTTTCCAGAAACTCCTAAATAGTGCTCTGGTTGGTAGATTCCCGAAGTCACTACAGAACTGCTCAGCGCACCCCTGGCTAGGCGTTTCTGAGCAAGCAGCTGCTGGTCCAGCCAGGACTTTCATTGTGGTATGGCTGAGAGGAAGTGTGTGCCTGAGTGGGTACGGCTGAAAGGAAGTGTGTACCGAGTGGGTACTGCTGAGAGGAAGTGTGTACCGAGTGGGTACTGCAGAGAGGAAGTGCCTTTGAAAGGGACTAAAATGATGGCTAATGGAATTAGGGGAAGAGAAAGATGCTGAATTCCGTTTCAGAGACGGGATTAAGGCATTGGGACCAGACACAAGTGGACTCTGCCGCTGTCAGCTGAGGCTGGGAGCTGCTTGCCTAATTGCATAACTACTTTGTCGGCAGCAATTATCCCATTTATGGCTCCAACACAGAACATACTTGCAGTCACAGGTGTCAGTGGGGCTTTCTAATTGGAAAGTAGGGTGTCCTGCACGTGCCTCATCAACTCATAGTGGAGAGGACTGACACCAGAAAGAAGTCCTTCAACCTCCAGGAACATTCCCTGGTACATTTGTGCCTGCACACATTACATCATCATCATCATCATCATCATCATCATCGTAAATAGTACTAATAATAGCAAAGGGAAATGACCGAAGGGAGGGCAGCCTAAGGAAAGTGATTGTTCCCACCATAAACGCACCCCAAATATACTCAGATAAACCAACAACAAATGCATCCTTCCCACCTGGTGTGCAGTTGTCACAGTGCTTCCCATCACCAAGCAGAGGAACCTGGCATCAAAAACAGAAGACGGCAGCTGCCAACCCTGGCTGTCCTGCTCTAGTCTAGCCTAGAAGTTTACAGAATCAGAGAAGCACTCCTACCCAGTCACATTCATAGTGCCTGAGCAGCTTGTAAGAATGTCCTTTGCGTTACTAAGCAGTTAGAATGGACATTCAGTCTCCACTGTCATTTACAACCTGAACTCTGTCTTTGCAAGGACTTCTTGAGTCCATAGGGCCGCCCAGAATGGCCTGCAAGAATACATGCTATTGTTTTTCCAAACTCAGAGAGTAATAAGGTACCCATTCATTACAGAATTCATATGTACTCACAAAGTTTTGTCCAAACACAGCTAATAAGAGGTCAGATTCATGTGTTAACATGAGGAAAACATTGCTTCCTTGGGAATTATCAGTCTAGATGAACAGTGGGAAGATTGACTCCCTAAAGTTAAAGCTTACTTCAACAACAATAGAATTGCTACCTGGGATATGTAAGCCGTGATGGGTCATAGGCGTATGAGCAGATCAGGAATATAAGGATTGTTATATGGTTTCTTTGGGAAAGTGGGTTCTTACCCCCGAGGACAGATAAAAAGGGTGGTGTCCCTCTGAGGCTGATGGAAACTTAGAAAGGGTGGTCTAGACCCATCCCTCCCAGTGTGCATGTTCTCTCTCTGTCTCTTAGGCTTCTGCTCTCACAGTTCTCCAGTTCCCTGCCTCTGCCCCTCCCTTCTTCTCAGGGCAGGCTCAGCAAGTTTGGATTGAATTGCTCCACTCTTTATTGAGTTCTATGGTAACTGGGTTAAAGACTTGCCCCAATCCAGTATGATGGTGTTGTTACTTGCAATACCAGCATTAGGCAGGAGGATCACAAGTCTCAAAGCAGGCCAGCTGGCATAACAAGGTCTTGTCAAATCAATCAATCTTTCTCAGCTCTGGTCTGGTGTTATGGATGCTGTTCTTGTGAACCAATCCCTAATGAATAAAGGAGCCAATCAGTGGGTGAGTGGGCGGGACATCCGAGTTGGATGGAAGAAGAGAGGAAACAGGAGAGAGTTAGGCCTCTTTTGGAAATGGGACAGCAGAGGGGTAAGATGTAGCTGCTAGAGTTTCCCAGTGTCATGTCAGATTCACAAGGATTCGCCACTGGAGGAATCAGATTTTAATAAGGCTTACAGGATTAGGTTTTAGTTGTTGTGCCCAGAGACTGAGTTACCACTGTTTCTGAACTAAGTTTGTGTTGTGTTTTCCTTCCTCTGAGTTCAAGAGAGAAAGGTGTGGCAGCAAAGCATGGGTTTGCCAGATGTGCACCACAAAGACCATGGAGGATTTCAAGCACAGGTTGGCTTGGTAGTGACCTGCCAGTGGCAACCTAGGGAGCTGGGTGGAGAGATTGTGGAGTCCAGAGTCAGAATCTCCAAGATTAAAAGCAGCTCAGCCATTGCCCACCAGTGCATGATTGGCCAGCCCACCAGGGCAGAGGCACAAACGCCGGAACATGACAGGTTGATCCTTTTTTTAATATTTCCTGCAACAGCCTTCAAGATCTCTTGGTGACATTTGCCTATGTTCCCCAGCTTCTTTGCAACTCCAAGGCCCCCTTCCTGGGTCTTAGGACACCCCCAAACCTGTGTGTGACAGAGAAGTCATTGGACATCTCTGTGTTGAGCCCAGAAGGCAGTGAGACTGCAGGATGGTAATGAGGGGAGGAACTGAACAGAGACATCCTCAGGGGCAGACTGCTAGAATCGGAAGTGTTTCATGTTACAGGAAAAAATGGGGTTTTCCCTTGCCTCGTTAGCTGCTTCCTGAGGTGACTGCCAAAAGGAAGCTCCAAGTGCCACAGTGGCACACAGCTCCAAGGGAGCTGGGGTGAGACTGGAGCCCCCGCCAGCAGACCCCACCCCTGCTGTGTGGTTGCTACCTCTGCCCCCACCTCATTCCAGTGCCCTGCCATCCCCTGCTGGCTTTTTAGTCATTTGTTCTGTTGGCTGTCACTGACACCCGTAAGTATTTTCACATTTTTGTTTGTTGTTGTTGGTGGTGTTTGAAAAGGTCTCATGTAGCCTGGGCTGGCATCAAACTTGCCATGTAGCTCAGAATAGCCTTGAACTCCTGATCCTTCTGCTTGGCATACAAGTATGTGACAACACACACATTTGACTGTCACAGTTTATTCCCACACTCTAGTCACTTGTCTTTCAGCATACTTTCCCTGTCACCACCACACCTCCAAAATTAGTTCAAGATTCCCAGGAAAGTGATAGGGAATAGTCATCACCCAATGAGAACATGAGGTGAGGATTTAGCAGCAACCATGGCTGCCGACAGCCCTGCCAGGACCACCCACACCAACTCCTGTACAGCAGTGGGCCGCCCAAAACAATGCTGAGCTGTAAGATACACACACACACACACACACACACACACACACACACACACACACACGGGTTGAAACATTTTAGTCATGGTGAATGTTCCTGGTGTGAACCAGTGGAGGGGAAAACCCCAACCCTTCAATCCGAAGGGTTTGTCAAGCTGAAAAGGGAAGCTGCCAGGAGTCCAGAGAGCTCCTGTGGGAATAGGAGAGCATTGCAAGCTGCGTGTACGGCCTGACCACAGCTGATCTGATGAGCTGAGGACCACAGGGAACTTCCCATAAAGCCTCTTTTACGAGGACCTGCTGCAGGGCTTGGCATCAGCTCATTGGTGAAGACATACAGACGGGTTTGTGCAGGCTCCTTACCTGGATTGCTGCAATCACTCGGAAAACACAAGGTGGGAAGTGGGAAGCCATGCCTTTAAACAAGGAAGTCCTAGGAACCATGAGAAAGCCCAGAGTGTCGGAGAAAGTGTGCTTAGGCTTTTGGCTGGGATCCGAAAAGAGAGAGAAAGAGGGAGCTGGAGAGATGGCTCAGCAGTTAGGAGCACTGACTGCTCTCCCAGAGGTCCTGAGTTCAATTCTCAGCAACCACATGGTAGTTCACAACCATCTGTAATGGGTTCTGGTGTCTGAACAGAGTGACAGTGTATTCACAAAGATAAAATAAATAAACCTTTAAGAAAGAAAGAAAGAAGGAAGGAAGGAAAGAGAGAAAGAAAGAAAAGAAAGAAAGGTAAAAAAAACGGAAAGAAAAATGCATACAGCCAAACCCCAGATATCAGTTCAGTGATCACAGGGGTGCAGTAAGGACATGTGGTCAGAAATACAGTCCATTTATTTTTAAAAGGGAAAGGAGCTGGCGAACTGGCTTGGCAGTTAAGTGGATCTCTTATCTCCGGACACTTCTGGTAAGTGGCCCAGAAATAATGATATGCAAGGAAGAATGTGTTGCTAGCTTGCCCAGTGGCATCTTTAGAGGGCAGACAGAAAAACAATTCTCACCACCGCTACCATGGCGGGTTCTAGTCAGGAAGTAGCTCAGACCTCTATCCATCCTGGATCTTGCTGGTTCCTCAGATGCTAGGGCCTGCTTCTCCAGGACTTACTGCAGGGCATCTCTGTGCTCCGCAGTTTCATCGTACTTCCTGACCTTGGTGAGCTCCTGTGTGCCACAAAACGTCCTAGCGCTATAGTGCTGCAAGTTCATGGTGTCCCTTCGTGAAGGAGGCGACCGGAAGCAAACAAAGTTGGGTGCAAGAAGACACAACAGTAGGTGAAGTGTCGGGAGGGCGGGTATCTAGTTGGTGCTGGGAGCCCTGCCTGGGGAGGGATAATTTAGCTAACTCCAAATGGGAGAGAAGAGCTGGAAATATGTAACCCTGGAGGAAGGTCCTAAGGCTGGAGCTGCCCTTTGGTTTGAAGAACCAAAGACCTTGTGGCAGGATTCAGTGGGTGAAGGAGGAAGGCCAGGGGGCGGGGTTGAAGCCTGAGATGGACTGTGTGTGGTGCTGGCGGGGAGAGCCATGGGCAGAGTAAGCAGACACCTAGTTCAGTGGGATAGTTTCCCATAAGAAATCTGCAGGACAGCAGCCCGTATCAATAGATGGCTCTTCCTCTTCCCCAGGCGGTGGCTTCTGGATTCCCCAGCTTTGCTCCAAACCTAAGCCTACAGGTTTCTTAGGTCTCTTTAATACCCTCATGATATGTTTCAGTGAAATGGGAACTAAAAGGTGGCATGGTAACACACATGTAATCCCAGGCGCATGCCTTTAATCCCAGTGCTTGGGAGGCAGAAGAAGGTGGATTTCTGAGTTCGAGGCCAACCTGGTCTACAGAGTGAGTTCCAGGATAGCTAAGGCTATATAGAGAAACCCTGTCTCAAAAAAAAATGTGTGCTTTTGTTTTGTGTGTGTGTGTGTGTGTGTGTGTGTGTGTGGTGTGCATGCACAAGAACATAAGAGCAAGTGTACATTGAAGACAAAAGGGGGGACTGGAGAGATGGCTCAGCGGTTAACAGCACTGGCTGTTCTTCCAGAGGTCCTGAGTTCAAACCCCAGCAACCACATGGTGGCTCACAACCATCTGTAATGGGATCTGACGCCCTCTTCTGGTGTGTCTGAAGACAGCAACAGTCACTCATATAAATAAAATAAAAAATAAAAAAAATAAACGTTAAAAAAAAAAAGACAAAAGGGGGCACCCAATTCCTTGGAGCCAATGACTAGTATTTTGAAGCCGCTAGATATTGACACTGAACTCTGAACCCCAGTTAACATGATTGAGCATCAAATGTTCTTTTTGTGGGGTTTTGTTTTGTTTTGTTTTTTCCGAGACAGATTTTTCTCTGTGTAGCCCTAGCTGTCCTGGAACTCACTCTATAAAGCAGGCTGGCCTCAAACTTGGAGATCTGCCTGCCTGCCTCTGCTTCCCCAGGGCTAAGATTAAAGGTGTGGGCCATCAGCACCCAGCAGAGAAGCATGTGTCTTCAACAGCTAAGACATTTCACCATCCCTCTAGGAGTGAAGATATTCAAAAGAGACATTGTGCCCTAGAAAAGATGGTACCCAGCTGGGCCTGTAAGCCCAGCATTTGGGAGACAGAGGCAGGCTGATCTCTGAATTTGAGGCCAGCCTGGTCTATGGAATGAATTTCAAGTCAGTTGAAGCTACATAGGGAGATAGTGTCTCAAAGTGTGAACTGGGGATTCTAGCTGCATCACTACAACATCTTTTAATTCGTATTTTATTGATGTGTGTTACGAGGGTATAAAAGAGACCCAAGAAACCTGTAGGCTTAGGAGCAATATTTGGAAAGCCAGAAGCCATTGCCTGG
Organism: Apodemus sylvaticus; assembly: GCF_947179515.1. Classification (NCBI taxonomy): domain Eukaryota; kingdom Metazoa; phylum Chordata; class Mammalia; order Rodentia; family Muridae; genus Apodemus; species Apodemus sylvaticus. Next base: position 75,484,893 of record NC_067482.1, read on the forward strand.
GGAAGAAAAAGAGACATCCAACAAGTTAGTATCCATGGAGCCTGGAAAGAAAGGTTGTACGTGTGTAGGGGTGTGTGTGTGTGTGTGTGTGTGTGTGTGTGTGTGTGTGTGTGTGCACAGACAGAGAAGCTAGTGAGTCACTGTGGCTCCTCCATTCTCAGATGTGGAAGTGTCCTGGCAGAAGATTATGCAGGTTTCCTATGGGAAATTATCCTACCAGTACCACGCTTTACTGTGCTGTAGGGAATAAATTATATAGTCTCTGACTCCTTTTCCCAAGCCCTGACTTGAGCACCCACCAATCTTGGTCTCCTAATTTGTTCTGGTAGATGTAGTAGTGCCAAGTACCACCCCAGCTGGGTATGAGAGCCCTCGAAGTCTAGGTGGGTAAGGATTCGGTGGTGACAAACAGAAACAAACACAGAGGCAGTTTGAATCTGGGTGTATTTTGCAGCTCTCAAGCAGGGGTTTTTATATATTAAAAAAATTACAACTCTTAGAAAATCTGTTTTGTGAAGTAATCACAAATACCATCATTATCATTTGGCATAGTAAAGCACAAAAATCAAACAAACATTACAACTCTGAAAAGATGTATTCAGCAGATCACAAACAGAACAGATAACATCATGATTAATATAAATCTTCCAAGTGTAACAACTCTGAAAGGATGTATTCAGTGGGCAGTCATCCAAGGCTAGTGGCATATTTCCAAGAGCAGGCTAATAAATCTATCTATATTGCCAATTATTATTTAACATCTAATGCCTGATTTTTATAAATCTTCAATGCATCAATTTAGCCTTAATTCTTTTTAAGGCTTTCTTTAGCATATACCAAAACCCACTTTGGATGACACACGTGTGGCCATATGAAATTTTATTGTTGGGAAAGTTTTTAACCTATCAAAATACTATTATATAATTTTGTAAATGTAAATCATTGGTTTTATAAAGTATTGATTTTATAAAGTAAATCATTGGTTTCCCCGGGGATAATGTCATGCTAGTGACCCCATCTCAAGGGATGGCTTCTTACCTATTAGTTTTGGCCTAGGCTACCAGGAACATGTAAATAAGAAAAGGGATGAAAGAACAAAACAGATAAATTGCCATGAGAACTACAGCTCAATATGTTTGCTCCAGCCGAGAGTTCCACAACTGATTCCAGGAAACCTCCTTTTGAAGTCTAACGCCTCAGTCAGTGGAACTTGTCACATAGATTCTACTGGGGTTGGTGTGGCATAGTAGGACATCTAGGTCTGGCTAACATGATCTGTTGTGGCTACCAGGGCCCAGAAAACTTTGGAACAGAAAGACCCTGCCTTAACAACAAATAGACAAACCCACCTCCCAAATAACAAGTAAGTACTTTATATTCTAATAGCAACTAAAATGAGGAATGGTATCCAGCTTTATGCCAGCAGCCCTAAGCCGGCAAAGTCTTTCCTGTAAACATTCATTCCCTGTGGAAAATGTTGCCCTTTACTCTGGCAATAACAACAAATATGTGTGCTTGCTGGCTTTCCCCACTGTGAAAGCTTCAGTGGCCCGGGAACTATTTTGCTGGGTCCTGAGACCTTTATTTTGGACAGTCAGGTCTTCTGGAGTCCAACTTTTTGGAAAAGGCACAAATCAACTCTAAGCCACATGTCACTGAGCTCTCGCCACTCCTTTGAGATTGGAGGCCCCGCAGTGAGTCACTAGCTGCCCTGTCTCTGCCCCCCGCCCAACACACACACACACACACACACACACACACACACACACTGCCTTCCAGGTTCCGTGGATACTGACTTGTTGGTTTGCTTCCTCTGTCAGCTACCAGCTTCTCAGAGACAGGGTCTGTTTATCCCTGTACCCTCAGTCCCCACAAACACCTACAGTTAACACTGATCTTTGCCTGCTGTAGCACCACTAAACACCTTTGAACAGGTTAGTATTACCATTCAGCAGGCGGAGGTCCTTTGCTCTAACTGGATAGAGGTAAAAGGAAGCTCTTCAAGGGCTGTCTGGCTTTTGATGGCTTTTGTATCCCTCAGCTTAGGCTAACCTTGAGTTCATGGCAGCACACGGCATTAACAGAGCCATTTGCGCCCTCTAGCGTTACATCTGTGTAAGTTTAAGGTTATGGGACCCTTGGTCCTACAATGGCAAGTGTTACAGCTCTTCTATAGAGCTAGCATGTCGGAATTCCATAGCCTGATACTGCACAAGTGTTAACAGTTCCTGGATGTGGGGTGTCTGAGTCCCTTGGCTCTCAAGTCCTGACAGCTCTCTGGAATTCTTCAAGCTCTTCACAGCCTTCTGTCCTTCAACCTCAATTCTCTGCAACACCCTCCCCTCCCCCGCTGGTATAGTTCCTGCTCTGGCTGGCCTCTAACTTTGCGGCTGCCTTTCTTGCTATGACCACTGCCATGGCTGTCGCCACTGCTCTGTTTTGCTGCTTCTCGTGCCGGCCTCACTGCTACCACCACTCTAACACCCAAGGCCAGCTCCTGCCAGCCCTCTATTGCTTCCACGGCTCCACTATGCCACTCCTGAAGTCCCCGTCACTTCAGCAGCAAGTGCCTGTAGTTGTTGTTTAGCTGCTGTGAAGTGTCCCTGGATCGGCCTGACTCCCTAAGGGGCACAGTGAAACCCAGGAGCAGCAACAAGGTGAAACTTTGGCCTACGTGGGAGTTGCCAACAGGTTGGGAGGTGAGGTCAAGGGATGAGGGTTTGGCTCTTTGGACCACACAGCAGAAACATGCCGCTGAATGTGCTGATATAAAAACACAGTTTTTTTACCTTAAAGGGAATAAGGGATAGCTCAGTCTGGAGACAGACATGTTTTAAACTATGTTTTTAACGTGGTTTAAAAACTATGTTCATACGTGGTGACAGTTTCATTTTTAAAAAATAGTAACAATAAAGTATTTTAAAAATACATGGGTGGGTACCATCAAGTAGGTGGGTTAGAACAACAAGGGGAACTGCTGGAGCCTTCATGTTGATGGAAGTTAATAATTTGTACATTCCATAGGATTTAACAAATACTTCATTGGGGACCTCAGGTAACAAAGTAAGAATGTCTCTGCTATAGGTTTCTTACGTTTTCTTATGACACCTTCTCTTTTGGGTTGGCAGGAGGTAATGTTCTGGCAAGTTAATATATTCCAGTCAAAGAATTTGGAATCAGACACAGGTAGGTGACACATGGCTATGAAGGAGCTAAACAATCGCCCAAGGTAATGCTGGCTTTGGGTCCTTATCCCAACTCTTCACAATCATTAAGCTGTAGCCAGCCAGTTTTGCAGACTCCTCCACATAAGTGTGTAGCATGCTCGGGCTTTCTGCTGAGAGCATCAGTTACGTCTTGTTTGCTCAAGTAATAACGCCCTCTCCGTATTACTAGCTTTGCCGTGGGAGAGGTAGAACCTATGGGGGGAAACTTCATTTTGGGGGCGTGAGATAGATGTACCGCTTAGGAACTCTTATTTCCATGCAAGAAAGCAAGCTGAGGAGAGGCTGTACGTTTAGCCTTTGAGGATCGCAGGAAGCTGTCTACACCGCGGCCCACACTGCTCAGCCAGCGTCCCAGGATCTCACTACTCCTAGACGCCGGAGGCTACCCGCCAGAGAACAAAACAGAGGGAAGACCTTCCGGCTTCCGGCTCTAACCCCCGTAAGTCAATGCGCTTCCGGGTGGCGTCATCCCAACGCGCCGAACGCGCAGACATGGAGGAGCTGCGGCGAGTGCCGCTAAGCGATCCTGATGCCCTGCTGCCTGCTGGCTTCTGGGCCGCCGTGACCGTGTGGCTGGAGAGGCCACAGGTCGCTAACAAGAGGCTGTGCGGCGCCCGCATGGAAGCCCGCGGGAGTATTTTGCGGCGCCGCGCCCAGGCGGAGTGTAGACCGCCGCAGGGACAGGGACACGGGCTGCAGAGGGAACCCGGGCAGGCTTCTCCCAAAGGAGAGCCAGAGTTGGAACCTAGGGCGGGCCGCGAAGGTACGGCTCCCGCGGCTGACCTGGACTCGGTATGGGACCGAGTCTCCCAAAGCCTCGTCCACGCCAATCCGGAAATGCTGGCCTTTCTCTATGGCCCCTCGTTGGGTTCTCAGCCAGAAGCCGAGCAGGAGCTCGACCTGGTTCTCAGAACCGTCATCCCGAAAGCGAGCCCACACTCCCCGCTTACAGAGCCGAAGAAAGAACTGGTGGTGCAAGGTAGGAGAGTTGTGGGAAAAGCGCAAACAGACTGAAAAGCGTTCGCCTTTTGAGACAGGGCTTTATATGGCCCGGAATTCGCTATGTAGAGCAGGCTGGCTTCGAACTCAGAGAGACACCTGCATAAGCCTCCCAAGTGCTGGCCTTGTATTTTCTTAAGTGCTGGCTATGGTGTGTCCAAAGTATAGAACCCGTCTCCCCAGCTGGACAGCCACAAAGGATTGGAAAGCATCACTCTCCTGTCCCTTGCTGCTCAGTTCTACTTCAAGGGATCTGTTTAGAGCACCTATGACCTGGTGGCCTTGTCTTTCCCCCTCAGATGTCTCCAGTGGGAGTGTCACCTTTTTGCCCTTGGAAGAAGATAATGAGGGGAATTTGGAGGTTAAAATGAGCAACGTGTATCAGCTCCGTCTCCATCACAGCGAAGGAGAATGGTAAGAACTGGATATTGCTCTGCTGCACCACTATGTGATGCCTGCCCATCAGGGACGTCCTATCTGCAAGGTCTCAGGTTTTAGTTTGTGATCACTCCCCTGTTTGGTTTTGGGGTCTATAGTGAGAAACTAGAAGCTTGAGTCAAGCCTCTCACTCAAGGCAGTCAGAAATTAAGAAGGGGCCATGGACAAATCCTGCCCTTAAGAGCCCATCCACTACCCTACTTTTTCCAATAAAAAACTCACTCACCCTCTAAGCTCCCACCACTCCCAATATCCCATAAGCTGAGTGTGTCTACGAGTCAGTCTGTTGATGAGGTTGGACCTGTCATGGTCCAGTCACCTCCCAAAGGCCCCACCTTTGAACTTAGCTGAGTTGGGGACCAAGCCTTCAACACAGGAGTCTTTGGGGGACTTTTTAAATCTAGATCAAATTCACATGAACTCTATCCCATTATCATGCTGCTATTTGTATATCTTGGTCCAGAATAGTGGGTGGCATATACTGTCATAGTTTAGAGTCCCTCTTATCAAGTACAGGTTTGTTATTCAGTAGTGAAACACTGCCCAGTTTTTGCCTAGCTAGGCCCTGGGTTTGATGCCGGCAACAACGACATGCACATAACGGGCACATACATGTCCACACACTGAGAGAGTGTTACTTCTCCCTTCTGGGAAATAAACATGTGTCTTAGGAATGAGAATTGAAGCCAGTATTTCTCATTGATATTTCTCTTATTTTTGAAGGTTCATATCTGTTTTAATTTTCTGTCCAGAGAGATGGCATTCAGATGGTGTTGTCTACCCCAAGCCCGCCTGGCTTGGAGAAGAATTGCTGTCCAAGCTGGCCAGGTGGGCGGTGGAGAACAGGAAGAGCGAGTTTAAAAGCACACTTTCCCTGGTGTCCGTCCTGCGCTATAGCAGGCTGTACCAGGAGCTCAAAGAGAAGTACAGAGACATGGTAAAGGTAATGCCAGAGGTGTGTCCGTGGACCCTCATGTAACAAGCGACATGGCCCGTGCTTGCCAGGGAGACTATTGCCTGTGGGCTTCCTGTTAAGGTCAGATACCACCCTGAAATCCAACTATGGGTACAGATAGTGTAAACCAAGCAGATGTTTGGGTATATTTTTAAAACCAGAAGTAAACTTTTTTTATATTTTTTTTCAAGAACTCAGAAGGGGAATTTTAATCTAAAAAAAAAAAATCTATTGATTTGTGTTAGTTACCTTACTATAAAGTTTACATTTTATTGAAATTTCATTTTTGGTTTTTGAGACAAGGTCTATATGTAGCCCAGGTTAGCCTGAACTCATGGTCCTTCTGCTCACCCTCCAAGTGCTAGGGATGCATGCATGTGCCACCATGCGTGTCTAGCTAGTTTAAAAGAAATTATTTTAGTTTTTTTAATTTATGTGTGTGTGTGGGGGGGGGATGTGTTCGTGTGCATGCAGTTGCCCATAGAGACGTAATAGGGTGTCAGATTCTCCTGGGGCTGGACCTGCAGGCAGTGGGGGTAAACTGCTCGACCTCTGTGCTGAGAACCAAACTCAGGTTCTTTGCAAGAGCAGTAAGCCCTCAACCATAACTGTCTCTCCAGCCCTGGCCTCACTCTAAAAAAGAGTGTACTTCATGACAACATGAACTTGGAGTTAGTCCTTGCATTATAAGGCAAAATAGCCAAAGCCACAGGCTTGGAGCCTCAGTGATTCATTACAGAGATATGGTTCAGAGTTCAGATCAGTACAACAGCTGGGCTCCCTTCCCCTGAAGACCCTTGCAACTCTAAGTACCTTTAAGGAGGTCCTCCTGGATTTCAGCTTTTAAACTGTTCCCAGGACATGGTTTATGCATTGCATCATTCACTGTGCCTTTCCATTGTGTAGATGGCTGACTCTCAGGGTGTCTTAACTGTTCTGCCTGTCATCAGAGCCTGGCCCTGAGCAGTGAGCCCAGCCTGTGGCCATCTGCACCACTCTCAGCATTTCTTCATCTAAGTGCTTGCATGAGTGTGTGTGTGAGGGGGCCTGCTCCATCGTGAGGGTTCTACACTGAACTGGGAGCTAGGCGGCAGTCAGCAAGCCCCAGTGAGCGTTCTATTTCCACTGACCCAGGGCTGGAATACACATGGCTTTTTATGTGGGTACTGAGGATTGAACTCTGATCCCCAGGCTTGCAAAGCAAGCACTTTACCACGGAGGCACCTCCCTATCTCTGCCTTCTCCCTCATTTCTTTAGTCACTGTCTCTATCCAGATAAGCTGACTAACATCTTAAACTGTATTGTTGATGCTTTGGATCACTTTGTGCAGGACACAATCTGTTTTGTTATAAAGCACTTACAGCAAGAAATCAACTGTGAGCTTGCCTTTGAAATGAAAGTGCCTTTATTATGTGATTAGTTTGGTTTGACCTAGGCTGTTTAGAGAAACTTCAAGTTGTTGAGTTTACAGCTATTTACATATTCTCTGAAAACATTTTAGGTTTGGCCTGAAGTAACAGATCCTGAAAAGTTTGTCTATGAAGATGTGGCCATTGCTACGTACCTGCTGGTGAGAATGCTCTCACTGCTCACACCCACGTGGAGTGTGTGAAGCTTGCCTCGGGAAGATGCTGCTAGTCAGAGGTGGACCAAGTCAGGACTTGGGTTTTGCCCTGCTGTGAAATGACTTCACATCCTGCCTGACTCTTGCACGAGCACAGAGCACATGCGAATCAGAAGCTGGAGGGCAAGAGTCAGTCAGTGAGACACAGTTGTCCCTGGGAGGCACCAACAATCTAGTGCTGTCCAGCTGTGAGCTGGGCCTCTCTCCCCTAACCTGTCCTTAACTTGCTGGCTGGCCAGCTGAAGAATACACTTCTTTTTTCAGCACTTTTGATTTTCTATATAGTGTTTAAACTAGAGCTTCCCTGTTTCCCTTTAACTTGTAGTTTTCTTAGTTTAGGAAACAGGGTTATTTTGGTTGTCAGGGCATGCAGAAGTTAAAGGACAAGGAGAAACTATGAAGAAACCCTAAGTCATCTTGGCGTGCTGGTGCCTAGAGGTGACCACTGGCTGTAGATGCCCTTTTTCTAGTGGATGGAAACCAGGGCTTTATATGTGCGGGGCTTACTCTACTGTTGGTACCACTAAGCTGTACCTCAGCCCTGAATGAACACAACCTCAGGGGAGAACAGTGTGTGTGTGTGTGGGGGGGGGGGGGTCCTAGTGTCCCTGGGCCCAAAGACCTCACGTGTGCTGCTCATTTGTGTCACTTTCCTGGGAACGCTGGGGTCTTGGAAAAAGTTACTCTACCCCACCCCACCCCCGTTCCCATTCCCCGGTGGCATTAGTGTGTGAGTCCTTTTCTTTATAATCTTTGGACTGGAATCCAGGGCCTTACACATGCCAGGCAAGTGCTCCGCCACTGAGCCGCTCATCACCAACTCATTTTCTAAAATTTGAGACAGGATTCATGTCTTCTGGGCAAGCCTTGGGCTTACAGTCCTGCCTTATCTTTCTAGGGAGCTCGGGTCACAGTGTGTGCCTTTACCCTGTAAGGATTGTTCTGGAATAGATAAGTCAACATGTGAGTTGGCTTTCATTTGTCTCTTTCCTCAGATCCTATGGGAAGAGGAAAGGGCCGAGAAGGGGCTCACCGCCAAGCAATCTTTCGTGGACTTGGGCTGTGGAAATGGCCTTCTGGTCCACATCTTGAGCAACGAGGGGGTGAGCATAGCTCTGATGCCTTTTCTCAAGGTTTTTCTGGGTTGGGTAAAGGGGCCCCCATGTTTCTTACTTTTGTTTTTAATTATTTTAAGGCAATGTCTTAGTGTATAACTTGATTAGCCTAGGACTTGCTATATAGTACAGGTTAGCCTCAAGCTCACAGAGACCTATCTGGCTCTGCCTCCACCATATTCAGCTACACCCAGCTCCCACAGCATTTCTGGATGCTCGCAGCCTGGCTCAGTCAGCCTAGGTTGAAGCCTGGGAAGCGGGACCGTTCCCATGTGTCTACAAGGGCATTCGCTGTGGCATGCCTGACAGGACCTGGAGGCTGAGTATAGGGTTGATAGGAAGGTTCCGTGACTCTCGGGCCAGGCTGGGGAGAATACGGTTGTAGTCATGGTGCAGAGACCTTGGTAGGGCTGATGACAGGCCTGCCTTCCCCGCCATGTCCCCTGAGCACTGGCCTTGCAGGTGTTCTTAGGGCGCAGGCTGAGGTCCCATTTGAAGGTCTATGGTGACTGCTGTGGGGTGCAAGTTCTCACCAGCCATGCAGGTGTGCAGTGTTGCCAGGAGTTGAGAGCTGTGCCTCCCACAGACGCCAGGCACACCTGCATTTCTATGTGGCAGTGGCAGTGCCTACATATTTGTATTTTTCTAACTTACTGTAGTTATCCAAACTTAACCCATAATTTCAAAACTTTTCATTTCAGCACCCAGGCAGAGGGATTGATGTCCGAAGAAGAAAAATCTGGGACATGTATGGACCCCAAACTCAGCTGGAGGTACTGCCCTCCCCTCTCCGATCCAGCAAGAGTTGACCCCTAGAGTCAGCAGGAGTGCTTCTCGATTTAGCCCCCAGTGTCCCACACGCTACCCACAGCCATTATTGCTCTGGCTGCAGCAGAAAGTAAAGCTTTAGAGATGCAGTGGGTGGAGCCTTAGCATAGGACCTCAGAGCCAACCCCACAGTGATGCACTTCCTCCAACAAGGCCATACCTAATAGTGCCACTTCCCATGGGTGTATTCAACCACCACACAGCAAGTCCTGACTGTTGGAAATGCTGGCTTCCCATGGGTATATTCAACCACCACACAGCACTAAGTCCTGACTATCGGAAGCACTGACTGGGGTGTAAAGAGCTTTTAGGAATTACACAGAGCTTTGAGCTGTTCCTTAGGGATCTTTAGCACCTCCCCAAGCCCCTTCCGTGAGTCACCTGACTTGGGAACTCCGTCTGGCCTCAGTATGTGAAGTGGAAGCCAATGTGTTGTGTTGCACTTTCTGCCTGAGCCTGTGGCCCTGCAGGCTTGATGGAAGTTGTGTGCTGTTGTTTATTGTGTGCTTGTAGTTTATTTCCAGCTGCAGTAGTGGGGTTTCTCTTATAGCCCTGTCTAGAAATTCCACCCATTGTGACTTAAGCATCCCTGTTTAGCGGAGTGTATTTGGAATGTCTGAGTACAGTTCGGTGGTGATCCCAGATTGTCTTAAGTCTGCGCATAGAACGGGGTGGTTGCAATTTGCTGTCTTCAGAAGGCCCTTTGTAAAGCACGTCTGCTTTCCAGGCCTCTGTGGCCTGGGAATGGCAGTCCAAAGTATAGGTTCTTGATTCATGAAGACGAGTGTGCAAATGTGCAGAGTGCTAGAGGTTTGCTTTGCCTGTGTGGTTATGTACTTGGCAATTGGACTGTGTACGTTCAATGTCTTAGCATCAATGTACAGTGTGCCACCAGCACCTTGGTAGCTAGGATACTCCTTCTGCGAGGGCTCATTAATTCGAGACTGGCTGCTGACCACCAGGAAGGGTAGTATACAGAAACTAAGAAGGGTGGTGTGGGTGAGGTGTCACTGCTGAGAGTTCCCTGACCATGGTGACAGAATAGCCTAGAACTGTGGACTCACTCCCAGTCACCAGCTGTCCCTCTGTTGTGTTTGTGCAGGGAAACAAGTTTAGTTAGCAGAAAAGTGCTATTTTGAGGGACCTAAAAAGTTGCCAGTCATTTTTGTCCTTAGAGACCAACGATGGGCAAAATAGTCACCTTCTTTTAGTGGGCTAGGCACAGGGCTGGGAGCATCATGTGATAGGTGGACTGTGGCCATGGGTGATGGGCCAGAGCTTCTGGTGCATGGACTGACTGGTTCAACTTGTGTGACATTCTTAAGGAAGGTTCCATCACTCCAAGTGACAAGACCCTGTTCCCTGGTGTTGATTGGCTGATTGGTAACCATTCTGATGAGCTCACCCCTTGGATCCCTGTCATTGCAGCCAGGTGAGCAGGACAGGGGGGTGGCTGTGTATTCTGTGCACGTGTCCTTGATAGCACCCTAACCACTGCGGCACTGACACGGTAACTCAGAGGTTTTGAAATGACGGCAGCATATATACTTGAATACATTTAACTCTACCTCCTTTCTTTTGCAACTGCGCCTATTATAAAACCTAAACCACACATGTGGCTCCTCCTATGTCCTGTTGGCCAACATCCCAACTGTATCATCTCTGTGGCGTTTTTAACCCATGTCAAAAGATGTGTGGGGTTTTTTTGTTTTTTGTTTTTTTTTTTTTTCTTCAAATGTGCTTCTGGTTTTGGAGGGTTGGCTTCCAGGGAAAATCACTCCTTAGACAGACCCTTTGTAGCAATCCGTACCTTACAGACCACTCTGAGGAGTCGAGGCCCTGCCTGTGCCGTCAGCCCCGCTTCCCTTACTCTTAAATTGATTCTCTCCCGCCCCGGAGCTCTCAGAGTTTGCCGTCTGGCTCCACTCCAGCTGCGTCTGTCTTGGTTTCTGATTCCTACCTGAAGTTCCAGCTCCAAAAGGCTGAAGTCACAGTGAGCCAGAGTAACTGCACAAGAAAATTATTGAAAATATGATATGCTGTATAGTGCTTAGAGACCCATGGGAAAGAATCCCATTGTGATGGCTGTGCCTTTTACCCCGCACAATGAAGGCAGAGGCAAGGAAGTCAGGAATAAGTAGTGCGTGGACAGACTCGGCCACGTGAAAACTTGTCTCAAAATAAATAAATAAATAAAAATTCTGCTCATTAATCGATGTAAGAATTGCCAGGAACAGCCAGGGAGCTCAGCCTTGTGCTGCCTGTGCATGCTATGGTGAGCCTGTCTGCCTGGGTCGGGCTGGGCTGCCTGGGTCTGCCTGGGTCTCTGTGGGCTCCTGAAGATTTCCTGGGTTTCTTCTCCAGGTCTTCCTACACCTGTCGGTTCTTCGTCCTGCCATGCTGTTTTTTTGACTTTGTGGGGCGATACCGGCGGCGGCAGAGCAGGAAGACACAGTACCGTGAATACCTGGACTTCGTCCTGGAGGTGGGGCTCTCCTGTGGCTTCCACGTGCAGGAGGACTGCCTCAGGATTCCTTCTACCAAGCGGGTATGTGCCAGGGCAGGCACAGGGCATAGGGCCAGGAGCGCTGTGTGTTCTGCCTGGAACTTCTTTAAAAGTCCCTGAGGGCCTGTCCTCAGACTGGCAGCTTTCCCCCAGATGTGTCTGTGTCGGCAAGTCTTGCTCCTCTGAGTGGGCTAAGGTTCAGTCTGAGGTGGCAGAGACTTGCCTTTCATAGCTGCAGTTCTAGTGCTTGTCATTAATAACCAAGGAAGCTCATGCAGTCTCTGACCCGATGTTACAGCTGGATGGTATGCATGGTGCCCAGTAAGTGCTGGGCAGACACCCAGCAGGTGAGGGCCAAACACATCAGAAGCTGCTCAGCTCCAAATCCAGAGCACATGGTAGGACTAGGTGGCTGTAACAGCTCCATTGGCTCCCTTGCTGGCGTGCACTCTAACTCTGGAGTTGATGGTCTGATGAAAAGTGTGGAGGAAGTTCCCTAGATGCACTGGGCACCTACATTGTACTGAATGTTATGCTAGCAGGTTAACACACAGCTCACTCTCACAGGCCCCCAGAAACCTTCAAAGGTCCAGGGCAGCTCTAGGAAGGACCCTCCCCCCACCCCCAGCGTAATTTACACCTTCCTTAAGTCGGCACTCATGTTCTTCACTAGCTTTTTGTTGTTGTTATTAAATCATTTCTGTTGGTATCTGTTCAGAAGAATAAGGTGTTTGGGGCTAAGAGTATTCTTCAAAGGGAATGCTTCCCAGCATGCACTAGGCCTTGGATTCCATCCCTAATAAAACCAAAAGGCTTAAAATAAGGATTTTTCTTCTCATGACAGATCTCTAAAACTTTGGTATAATTTGTACTTCAGCACAAGAGGATTCCAGAAATGTTGAAATTCAATGTCTCTTCAAATCCAGGTCTGCCTCATTGGGAAATCTAGAACATACCTGCCTTCCGCAGAAGTCTGGATGGATGAGCAGAGAACACAGTACCTGCACAGCAGGCAGGGCTATCTACAGAGCCCGCCTCCACCCCAGACTGCTGCTCATGATGCCGGCCACCAGGACAGTCGCAGGACCCTTGATGCTGGGGCTGAGAGCATGCTGGAGGGCCTGACTGCCGAGCGAGGAGCAGGGGCCCCAGCCACAGGACTCTGGGTGCCCGGGTTCTGCCCAAGAGAAAAGGCTGAGCGTGTGAGAAATTGTGCTGCCCTCCCCCGAGACTTCGTCGACCAGGTGGTTTTACAGGTGGCAAGCTTGTTGTTAGAGGGAAAGAAGTTCAACACGGGAAACTCTGAAGACGGGGATCTGAAGACCTGGAACGGAGGAGGTAGGCCCGCCCCACAGAGGCAGGCTCACTGGCCCTGTGGACTCCGGGTCTTCTGTAGCTCAGCGCACTCAGTGGGGGTGAACACCGTCCACAGTTGCCATTCCGGAGAGGACAGCAGAGGCCGGGGCTGCTCATGTTTAATCCTTAGAAATGATAACAGATGGACAGGTCACTGAGTCAGAACAGTCCCACTCCCTTGAATGCAAATGCATTACTTTCATTCTCTGCAATCCCTAAATGCAAGACTGTTGTCATGGGAGACACAGTAGCATCTGATTGTTCATTGGCTGGAACCTGCACATTGGAGAGTAAACAGGCAGAACAGGGTTGCTGCTACATGCAAGGCTGTCAGAGCCTTCAGCCGCACCCCTTCCTTCCACCCACGGCCACCAGGGTGCGGTGTGGGGCCCTCTGCTGAGCAGAGCCAGGGTTACCCCTGAAGCTGAAAGCATTGCCTAGATCTCTCCCACACGGGTGCAGGTGGTCCCCAGCGTAAAGCAGAGCGGCAGTGCACCTTGCAGGTCCTCATCTGTGACTTCTGGGTCCAGGTTTCTTCCCTTTATCCTCTCATTTCCCGCATAGGATATGGCAGACCTTGTATGTTCCCTTTCAGAGCTAACCAATCCCGGGAGCCTCCAGGACTGGCCAGAGTGGTCTCGGCTCAGGTGGCTGTGTAACTTAAAGACTCAGCACTCTGTAGATGATAATATGGGGTTTTTGCAGAGGGAGGCAGGCAAGGTTTCCCACCAAGGCTGGAGGAGCAGAGGGCAGTGCTAGGATGGCAGCAGGGTCTGGACACTCCTGAGTGTGCTGGGCAGCGGGACTCCTGGGTTAGCAGAGGAAGTGGTAGGAATGGGGGGGGGGGGCAGGGAGGGTCTGTTGAGCTGCGCCTGGGCTAGACAGCCATGATCAGGATGGGCCCTCCTTCAAATCTAGGTCCTGAGATGGCTCTAGGGGCTTGGGTCTCATTCTGCCTGCTACCAGGAGGAGTGCTGGGACCATCCCTTCCCTGATGGCATCTGGAGCCTGGGTTTGTTAGAGACTGATTCTCAGGTACCTCGGGAGTGTGAGGAAGGCATGCCGGAGCCTCTGAGGCTACCCATGGCTCCCCCTATTCTGCCTGATGGATGCCTGAATATATCCCTCAGTAAGCCATTGCGGGGCACTGAGAAGGAGGCCCTCCGGTCTCGGTTAGGCAGTGCTGCTACTGCTTAAGTAATAAGGCTGTGGAGACTGGCCTGTCTTTAGCTTCCAGCTCTAGGAAGCTCAGGTACACTGCAAGGTGAGAGTCTTGGCAGATGTACCCAGGGACACCCATTGTTGTCTTAGTTGGAATAGACTTGATTGTCACTGGGTGTCTGGTCAGGGTGTTTTCATGTCTGAGCAGGGTATTGGGCAGCATTGTGAATGGGAGAGACCTCACTGTGATATCTGCAGTTCTGTGTTACACCTCCCATTCCAGCCTCACCTGCGTGCCTAGCTCACGTGGGCAGGGTCCTGCCAAGCTCTGACAGAGACACAGCTAGAAGCTTGCTTGTTGGTCCTACTCCCTCAGCTCTGAACCATATCTCATGGGGCTGGTCCGCCCAGCAGGCGTTGATAGACTCCCTTGATGCTCAGCCGGCATAGTGGAAGCCTGTGGCCCTCCGTGCTGGCACACCGTCACTGAGGCTGGGGCAGGTGTATGGTATGGATGCATTAGCCTGCCTGCACTCACGGGGTCCTGCAGCTGACACACACTTTGGCTCCGGGACCCAACAGTCTCTTTTGGCTATAGACTTGTAATCTGGGCTATTTGTGGAAACCCGCTTTCCCACAGGGAGCCTTTCCTTGGCAGAAGTGGCTGCAGAACTGAACTCAGAGACACTGCAGAGGCTGAAGCGGGAGTGTGGAGGCCTACAGACCCTACTCAGGAATAGCCATCAGGTGTTTGAAGGTAAAATCTGAGGTCGTCATACATTGTCCTTCCTGCTTGTCCCCAGAGCAGGTTCCTCCCGGTGCATTCTGTAGCACTTGCTTTCTGTCCCCCAGGGAGGGGCTTGTGATACTCAGGGGCATTCTAGATGTTCAGAAGAACCAAGTGGCAGTATGGCATCCCTGTGCCTATCCAGGTCACCACCAGCTTGTATCATAGGGTGAGGCCGTAACTCTCCTCTCTAGACACTCTCCAGCCTCTACTCAGATTGGCCCAGACAGCTCCTGTCTAAGATTTGCCCCTGACCTCCCATTGCTTCTGTGATGCCTGTTCCTCACACAGGGAAGGGGGTTAGTTGCAAAGCTTGCTGGCTGCATCTGTGTCACCACAGAACTGTGTTCACCTCTGCCACCTACAACAAGAAGCACATGGAGCTGTAGAGGCCATCAGTCAAGTTGGGGACATGAGCCTCTAGTCTCTGCTTGATAGCGTCAACACTGGCTTCCATACCTCCAGAGATAAAAGGACCCATTCTTCCTGGGTTGTGGCTCGGTCCCTGTCCTGCAGGAGTGTGCAGTCTAGGGATGGAGACTGGAGTATGACACTGGCTACCCCGAGGCCTGGAGTGCAGAGACAGCACTGTAAATTCATGAGTGTGTAGAAATAACACAAGGCGAGGAGCTGCCGGAGCCAAGTCCTCTTACTAGCTCTCTCCACAGGCCACTCCTACTTCATGGGGTGGGGTGTGTCTCTCCTAAAAGTATATCTTAATTATGGTTGTTATTGCTCTGATAAATACCATAACCCAAAAAACAATTTGGGGAGTGTCTTAGGGTTTTACTGTTGTGGACAGACACCGTGACTAAGCCAACTCCTATAAGGATGACGTTTAATTGGGGCTGGCTTACAGGTTCAGAGGTTCAGTCCAGTATCATCAAGGTGGGAGCATGGCAGCATCCAAGCAGGCATGGTGCAGACAAGAGCTGAGGGTTCTACATCTTCACCTGAAGGCTGCAAGGAGAAGACTGGCTTCCAGGCATCTAGGACAAGGGTCTTAAAGCTCACACCCACAGTGACACACTTCCTCCAGCAAGACCACACTTAGCCAACAAGGCCACACCTCCTAATAGTGGCACTCCCTGGACCAATCAAATCACCACAGGGGTGAAAGAATGTATTTGGCCTTACATTTCACAGTCCATTGAGGAAAGCCAGTATAGGAACTCAAACCAGTGAGAACCTGCAGGCAGGAGCTGATGCAAAGTCTGTGAAGGGGTGCTGCTTACTGGCTTGCTCTCCATGACTTGCTCAGCCTGCTTTCTTGAAACAGGATCACCAGCCCAGGGCTGGTTCTACCCACATCAAGCACTAGTTAAGGAAATGCCCTACAGGCTTGCCTGCAGCCCAATCTTCTAGAGGCATCTTCCCTTGAGGTTGCTTCCTCTCAGAAGACTATAGCTTATGTCAGGTTGACATAAGATGAGTCAGCATACCTCACCTGGAGTGCACTCATCCCAGGTGCGTCCACATATATCATTATCACAGTGGGCGTTGTCTTGCTTGACCAGTATGCCATCACTACAGGTAACTACTCAGGCTCAGTTACTCAGAAAGGCTTTTCTTAGGAGGTGGTGTTCCAGTCAGGACCAGAAGGAAGTAAGTCTAAGAACTCAGGAGGTCCAGGAGGAGAGTAGTCTGGGAACTGAGGCGGTCCAGGAGGAGAGGAACCGGGAAGTGAGAAGACCAGGAGATTAGTCAGTGGAGTGGTGTGTCTGGGTGGGGTACCAGACTGCTGCTGCAGTGCCCAAAGAACTGTGGCTTCCATGACTAGCACACACGGTTGATGCCCAAATAGCCTGGGAAGGAGCGGCCTGGCTACTGTGTCTCTGCTTCTGGGACCTGTGGCACACGGGCCCAAGATCCCTGTCATGTCTCTCAGACTGCAGTGTTGAGCTCCGTGGATCTCAGTGATGGTCTGAGCTGCTCTCAGATGAGCACTGGTTTCTCTGCGGTGTGCCACCTGAAGCTCAGAGGCCAGCAGAGTGCACCTCATCCTAACAGCCTTGGGCTTGGAGACAGGTTGGGATCATCCCTAATCCACGAAGGGCCATTGGCTGATGATGATAGGAAATTGGTGGGGAGACACAGGGGTTGGAAAAATTGTCCCAAGCTCACCCCACAGACCTTAAACCTAAGGACGAGAGGATTCTGTCTTCCTCTTCCATGTTGTGAAAGACAAGGTGTGTGCTCCCTCATATATTTGAGCATGGATGTATGCTCTCCCATGCACATGAGAACATGGCTGCCAGGTGCTCCTGAACAATGTATTTGAACATGTATGTACTCGCTGCCTGTGTGTGTACACATGGGAACATGGGTGTCTGGTGCTCTCTCATGTGAGGGTGTGACTGTCGGTCTACACAGCTGCCCTTGGATGGTCCAGTTGTCCTTGAGAAGTTGACTGGTTCTGTCAACTGGCCCTCTCTGGGTGAATGCTGAGCGTGAGCAGGTGCGGAATGGCCTGATGTCCCCTGGAGGCATTGTGAAACCAAGAGCTCCACCTCCAGACGCCCCCGCCGCACCCCCTCCCCAACTGCCGAGTGCCCAGGGGCTGTGCTTACTTGGAAAGCCTTAATCAGTTAAAATACTACAGCCCGAGGAGCCCCACAGCGTCTTTGACCTTGTGAAGGACAGGACGATCTCTCCCAGCTTGTGTAAATATGCGTGTATGGGGTTAGCCACTTTTCTGTGCGGTTCGCTGTGGGGGGCAGTTATTTTTGAAATCATGTCTGAGTAGAAGCTAGGGACTCAGCGCCACGTGAGCATCTCTTTGCAGTCATGCAGAAAGTATGTGCTGAAGGCGGGCCTTATCTCTGGCTGGTGGTGTGTTTTGTTTTAAGCCAGTGTGGCTCTGGCTGATCTGGAGGCGAGTGTGCTCCTGAGGAAGCTGGCTCTCTGATGCTTTAAGGTCGCCTCACGTGCACAGTGTCCTCCTCTATCAGAACTGACCCTGTCTTGGCTCCGCCCCTTCCAGGGCCCTTCATGGTTGTTTCTTCTGGTCAGCTGGGGAAGTGGCCTTGGACTTGGACATAGCTTAGAGGAATTGGTGACCTGCCCGAGGTCACCAGTGAGTTTGACAGGCAGGCCAGGAGAAGCCCTAGTGCTGGCACTCCTGAGGACAGGGTACCTTGGTGTTCTTTCTGTTCCTGGTTCTCAGCTTGTGCTAATGAGAAGCCATTGTGGAGCAGCTGCTGAGTGGAGCCGCCTTTGCTTCTTTGCAATCCAGCAGGAGGCAAGGGTTGGGGGTTGGGAAGGCAACAATGTGTCCCTGTGATTCCATTTTAAATTACTAGCACATTTCCCAGAGGAGAGCTGTTGGTGGTCTGACTTGGATGGACGACGTGCCCTGGAAGGCTACCCCTCTTGGTGCCTGGCACCGTCTTTCCAGAGTGAGAGCTGTGGAGCCGCCGGGACTGCCTGGCATCCTGGTATACACTGAACAGCACGCTGGCATGCCAGCTGCCGAGCTGCTCTCTCCAGGCTGCTCCTGTTGTTAGTGCTCCCATCTGGACGTTCTACTGACTGACTGGGCCTGAGCGCACGGCCCTTGCAGACAGTGCCCCGGCGTGTAGCTAGGCAGGCTGCTAGTTCATAAGCGCCCAGGGAGCTTCTCCTGCTGCCACCATGCCGGTAGGGAAGGCCCAAGCCAGCATTGAGGCCAGGTGTCAAGGCCACTTTTGACCTCAGATTGCTTAAACATGTCAGAACTTGCAGCAGGGACAGGGACTTCTGGCCACTTACAGACAAGTGTCCTGGTGCTTCTGGAGGATGCCTTTGAGGCTCTTCTGAGCACAGTTCAGAGACTTCTGTCATAGTACAGCCCTTTGCTGTGGTGGGAGGCTCTGCTCTGGGAAGCTTCTTTCAAAGTGTCCTGAAGTGACCCTAACCTGGGCTTTAGTTCAGGAAAGACAAACCTCAGCCCAAGGGAGGTAGTTGCATGTGGTGTCACTTGACTCTGGGGGCTTCAAGCCATCCCTGAAGACACACCCCTCCCTGCGTCCTGTGCCATAGGGTCCTCTCAGGACTCACTGCTCAGGGTTCCAAGGGAAATGTTTACTTCTGGCAGCAGCCAGGCTCACTGGGGCCATCGCACAGGGGATCCCAGTGGCGGCAGGAAGCTGCCTTCACTTGCACACATTCGGTTCAGTTCTGGAAGTCAGTCAGTGAGGCAGACTTCCTCAATGAGGCACTGTTACTCGCCCCGCCACCCTGGCTACAGGTAGTTTTACAGGACTGGGGAGGACCAGAAGGTTTGGTTGCTTTGGCTGAGTTTCACACGGAGCTGTTGGCTCCTCAAAATGAAATGGCTATGACTATTTCTTGACTACACTGTGCATCCAGGTACCCTGAGGCAGGCAGGACTTATGCCTGGAGGCCCTCACCTTGACCCTGTGACAGGACTCTCCACCAGGTGGCGCTTGTCAATCCCTATATACTAATGACACTCAAGCCAAAGTCTTAGGCTTTGTCTTTTTGTTCTAAACCTCAGTTCTGAATGGACGAGTTCATATCCGTGATTGGCGGCGGGAGCTGCAGAGGGAGAGGCGTCCAGAAGCCAAGAGGAGCCTGTCTGCAGAGGCGTTCAAGACTCGAGTCTGCTGGTTCTTCACTCACCACCCTGATGGCTGCGTACTGCCTGCTGCCCGTTGCCCCTATGCCCACGGGCCCGAAGAGCTGCGCCTGCCTCAGACCTTGAAGAAGCAGAGGCAGGCTCCCTGAGCCACCTCTTCAGTGTTCTTTAGCTGTTGGTTTCCCTTGTCCTGATGACATCATGCTGGCTTCAATATGGGCTGTTGGTGTGCACAGCCACTGTCAGTCACTGGAACGTGTCTGCAGGCTGTCGAGCCTGCTCGGCCCTTTTTGGACTGCTCTGATGCCAGAGCCACCACGTCAGCCTCTGGAGACATGACCTTCTCATTCTCGGGGCTGTGTGCCCCAGGTCTTGTCTGCCGAGGAATTCTCTGCAGACTGCTCACAGGATCCCCGGAAGCAGAGGCACGGGGCTCTCTGGGGTCCTTATCAGAGTCCTATAGAGAGCAGCTTCCAGGGTCGCATCCGGCCACCCAGTGTTCAAGGCATGACTCAGAGTGAACATTGCCTCCACCTTATCCTTCTCTTTAGAACCTTCTCCCCAGAGGTATTGGACAGGTTTTCCTTTCAGGAAAAATTATTTCTATTTAAATTTGTTTTCAGTCTTACCTAAAAAGAGTACTCACTGTACTCAGCCTAATGTCCTGGGGACCAGTCTCTGAAACCCCGTGTGGTAGAAGTGTTTCTGGTGACCAGCCTGGTGTCATCTGAGTGGTGAGAATAAAGTCAGTTATTCTGAAGACCAAGGGCTCTACAGTATCCTGGAACAGGGCAGCCAGCATGGGGTCCCAGGCCAACAGTTTGCTCTCACCTCTTCCCTTGACACTTTAGGGGTCCCAACTCCCAGAGCAGTGATGGCAGTCTGCCTTGGGCGGTACTGCCACCACTCTCTTGGGTGGACTAGGTTGTGTGTCCTCAGGAACTCAAGGGGAGCAGTCCCTGTCCTCACTGGCCCTACCTATAATTGCCTTTTCTCCCATGTCCATAGGGGCCTTAGAAACTGTAGAGCCCTTTCCCAGCCTGGCCTCCTGTCTGAAAGGCAGTGTTTAGTTTCGGACCCTGTAGGTGCCTGAAAATCTAATGGTTCCCAAGAGTTTAGTGATGCAAGGTTTCCAGAGGTTTTGGGTCTGGCCTTCAGATTTTTCTGGAGCCCATGTGAAGGTAGCTAGACTGAGGTGGGGCAGCCTTAGATTCCACCTTTTCTAGATCACTGAGCCTCATGCTGAAGCTCGCCTGGGTTACTGTGGGAGAAGACACCACAGAAGCATCCTAAGTGAGCCAGGGCCTTGCTCTTTCATTGGCTCACGCCCTCCCCAGGGCCTGCATGCCGTGAGGACGACTTCCAGAGCCCCTGTATGAATATGAGCAGGGTTAGTTAGGGACAGGCCCATGGGGGAGGTGGCCATACCTGTCGCTCTGCTGCATTGCTGTGCTGTGTTCTGCCGTGTCAGTGACGACCAGAGGAGCAAGTGAGCTCAGCTGAAGGACTGTGCTACCCACACTGCCACAGTGGCTGCCTGGTGACCACCATCCCAGGCTTGCTCCGCTTGCAAACACACTTGTTCATCAACGTGGCTTTGTCTGGAGCACGGCCACCTCGGTCCATTTGGTTTCTGAGTCTTCAGATGGTTGTGGCCCTCAGGTTAGAGCTCGGGGTTGGTGGAGAGAGCTGCTGTAGTTCCAGAGCGCTTGCAGGGAAGGCCCTGGCCGCATCTCTGCTTTGGGCGATGGTTTGTGTTCTTTTGAGAGGCAGCAAATGGCAGTGGACCTGGAGGCTTAGAGCACTGCCGTAGGACAAGCATAATGTTGCTGGGCCTTTATGCCCAGGTCTCTCCTGGCTGCTCCATGGTATAGCCTAGGGCAGAGGTCTCAGCAGAGGCTAGACTGGGGAAGGAGCTGTGCCCATGCTCTTGTGACCCTCTACACAGGCTAGCTGGTACCAGCAGCAGGCCAGTTCCCGCCTGTGTCACATCACACAGGTGCCCTGTCACTTCTGCTGATTTCTCCTGATGGGAAGCAGGCCACAGGCCCTGCCCACCCTCAGAACAGGCTGGTCAAACACGTAAAACCAATGAGTAAGGACCGAGGCCCCTTGTTGCCAGCCACGCCCCATGTCCAGACTTGCCTCCCAAGCAGCATGACCAAATGTGAGACACAAGCTTTGGGGGACATTGCACATTCACAGTCTCCTTACCTTTTGATGCCACCTTACTCCCAAGTGAGTGAATCATGACACCCCCACCCCCGCCCCAAAGCTCACATGCCAGAACTTGACTCAGCCCGGTTTGAAAATAGAGCCTTCACAAGCTTGGACTGTGTGGGGGACAGGGTACACATCTTAGTGAAGTGACAGGCACAGGAAGAAGCCACCAGACTAGAGGCAGAGCTGAGTGAAGGTCGCAAGCCAGGTATCCTGAGAGAGCGGGAGGAGCAGGGAGGGCACTCGAGTGGAGACAGCCCCAGAAGTCACTTGGTTTCAGACACTGGTGGCTCTGAGCTGGCACAGATAGGCCTCATGGAGCAGGACACCATCTGCCGAAACAGTCGAGGGCCAGAGGTCATTCTAGCATCAGGACGATGGCCTCAGCCAATAAAAGGGCCCTGGGTGTACCTGGCAGTGCACCTGGTTCTTAGGCTCAGACTCTTTGGACCTTAGGAAAGCAGGAAACCTGGTCTTGCCCATTCCAGACTTAATGCTGAGCCACCTAAATGGCCCAAAAGATGGTCTCCTCGGTTATCCTACCTGGTGACAAGTTGGGAGACAATGGCAAGGCCTCTGCCCAAGGCCTCACAGTAACCTACATCTGCAGAGCTGGTGGACTGACGTACTCGGACACTCAAGTGAATTGCTCTCAGAGCATCCCCAACACCACTGCAGGCACTGGGCACAGAGGTGGCTTCAGCAGCACAGATGAAACGGGTTCCTCAGAACCTCTGACTGATCCTGTTAGCTAGTACCCTGGCTAGATCAGCTACAACCAAAGTACAAGCCAGAGCCATTGCCACCCCAGGCAGAAGCAAGACGTGTTGAGAGCACACACTGAGCGAACTTGGATTCTGTTCTCCGTCAGATTCCAGGGTCCTGGCCAGTCCCTCCTCCCTCAGCCAGGGCACTTCTGTCAAAGTGCTGAATGTGCACTCCTGCCGTGTGAGCAGGGAGGGCTGCAGGCCTGGCTCCTGGCCTCCAACAGAGAGGCTCCAGTGGGCCCACGTCTGCAGACCTCAAGCCAGTTTTTGGATGAGTGGGGGGGGGGGGGGGGCTGGAGCTCCAAACGGAGAAGCTGCTAGGCTGGTGGGCTAGGGCCTGGTTATCAGCCGGACCACGGAGGCTCCCCTGTAGGGCCAGCTGGGAAGAACTGCAACATTTGCTGGCTTGGGAGGGGGCTTCCACAACATGGCCTATACGGCAACCGGTCAAGGAATCAAGCCTGTGGGCCAGCAGAACATAGACGTGAGACACACCAGCTTCTCCTTGCCTGGCCTGCAGGACTAGCAGTCACTCCATTTCCAGCACGGAGCCTGGAAGGCGCCAGAGGCAAGCTGCACCTTCCATGAGTGAGGCTGGCTTCCTTCCTGCTGAGCCCTTCCTGGTGAGTCCCTAACCATCAACCAGGCAGCATCTCCACTGAGCAGAGAACAGAAAAGGACGTGGGCTTGGCTCTCCAGAAACCCAGTGTCATGTGGCAGTGATTTGTTCTGCTTTGGGCCACGCCAGAGCAAACAAGGCCAAGCCCAAGGAGGGGTGGAGTCTCCAGAGAGCCACCCAGAGCCTCCTACTGAGTTATGAAGCCGTTTCCTCCCACTCCTTTCCATTCCCTCCTCTTCTCTGTACAGAGTTGGACAGGTACTAGAATCAATCCCGTCACAGTTCAAAGGCTGTTCTCTAGGAACAGGACTGGGGTCACGGACAGGCTTAACTGGTGACTAAGTTATGCTTTCATAACTAGGATGAAGTGCAGCTAGAATAGACACGGAGCAGACCTGACTGGCAGGAGCCTCTAAAAATCTGAGCTGGGGTTGCCAGCCTAGTTTTTCCATTCCCAGGGGTGGAGAGGTTGAGGCTGTGCCCCAGGCTGAAGCAAATCTCCAGCTGCAGAGAAGGGAGTCAGGCTGAATGCCTCTGGATCGTCTCAGGAGACCTCATGGTATTCCTTCTTGCTGCCTCCTATTCAGTATTCCTAACTTTGCTAGATAGTTTTACTTCAACACAAGCTAGAGTTATCTGTGAGGAGGGAACCTCAATTGAGAAAATGCCTCCATAAGATCTGGCAGTAAGGCATTTTCCTGGTTGGGCAGGGCCCAGCCCATTGTGGGTGGTGCTCTCGGGCCTGGTGGTCCTGGGTTCTACAAAAAAGCAGGCTGAGCAAGCCAGTAAGCAGCACCCTCCATGGCCTCTGCATCAGCTCCTGCTTCCAATTTCTGCACTGCTTGAGTTCCTGCCTTGATTTCTCTCAGTGATAGACTGTCACCTGAACATGTAAACTGAAATCAACCCTTTCTTCCCCAATTTGCCTTGGTTATGGTATTTCATCACAGCAACAGAAACCATAAGACAAGTTAGTACCAGCAAATAGTGTAGTGTTGCTGTAACAGGCCTGTTGTTTTGGGGAGATTGTGAAAGGCCTTGGAACTCTAGGCTAGAAAAGCCATTGAGCGCTGAGCGCTCATGGGATGTTCTGTAGGAGCTTGGGAGAGAAGAATGCAGAAAGAGTGCAGACAGTGACGGCTTGCGAAGTTTCACTGGGAAATAAAGACTTCCGGGCTATTTGCGTGAAGACTGTGGTGTTGGGTCAGCTGGAGCTGAAGAATCAGCAGTGTTCACCAAGAGACTGGTACCATTGAAACGAAACTTTGTGTTACTGGGACAACTGATAGTGGTTATTTGGAGCTGAGAAGTTAGCAGTGATTAAGAAGAGACTAGGATCGGTGAGGTGACTTCTGGAAAGTGTCTCTTTAGAGTCAATACACAAAATCTGTGCTCCAGAGGCAGCCATAGTTACACCTCACACTGGCAGCTGAGTTTGGTAGTGTGTCACCCAAATGATGTTAGTTTTGAAGGCATGCAGGAGTCATGGAGAGCAGCTGAGGCTTGGCAGTGTGTGGCAGGGTTGGAGTCCCTGAAGAGAGCCAAGGAGAGCCAGTTGGCAACAGAATACCCCAGCAGTTTCGGAGATGCCAGTCCCATGGGATGACCACCAAGAACAGCAGCAGCAGCAGAAAACTGGAACCCACTGGAGCCCAGAGCCCAGAAGGACAAACAGTCTGTTGCAAAGGGCAGAGCCAGAGAAGTGACCTTTCAAGCCCTTTGGGGGACCCAGATCTTGAGTGAATCCCAAACATTGGGCATTGAGTTATTTATACTACTGGAGTTTGGCTTTGATTCAATTTGGTTGTGATGTGTCCTGGTTCTTCCCTCTTGAAATGAGAAAGTATTTAATTAATTTTAAAGGAACTCACAGATGAGAGACTTTAAATTTTAAAAGTCTTTGGATTTTAAAGAGACCGGATTTTTTTTATTTTTATTTATTCACTTTATATCCTGATCGCTGCCCCCTCCCAGTCATCCCCTCCCACAATCTTCCCCATTCCCCCTTTCCTTCTCCTCTAATAGGATAAAGGCTCCCCCTGGGTATCCCCCCACCCTGGCACATCAAGTTTCTGCTGGGCTAGGTGCATCTGCCTCCACTGAGGCCAGACAAGGCAGCCCAGCTAGAAGAACATATCCCCCAGACAGGCAACAACCTTTGGCATAGCCCCCAATCCATTTGTTTGGGACCCACATGAAGACCAAGCTGCACATCTGCTACATATGTGCAGTGTGACCTAGGTTCAGCCTGTGAATGCTCTTTGAGTGGCAGTTCAGTCTCTGAAAGGCTCCAAGGGTCCAGGTTAGTTCATTCTTTTGGTCTTCTGTGAAGTTTCCATTCCCTTCGGAGTCCATAGTCACTCCCTCTACTCTTCAATAAGAGTCCCCCAGCATCTGTCTGAGTCAGCTGCTGGGGGGAGCCTCTCAGAGGACAGCCATGCTAGAGTCCTGTCTGCAGAGACTGAGTTTTTAAGATTTTGAATTTATAAAGAGTGTAGGACTTTTAAAATTTGGAATGTTTATATTGTAATGTTGATACTAATGTGTGATTTTGGGAAGAACAAGAAAGGAAAGGTTATGGCTTAACAGTGGCTTACAATTGTTATGGCTTAACAATTAAATATGATATGTGTGACAGGTTGACAGGGGATCAGTTGTGCTGGCTAGCTTTCTGTCAGCTTGTCACAAACTAGAGTTATCTGAAAAGAGGAACCTCAATTGAGAAAATGCCTCCATGAGATCTGGCTTTAAGACATTTACCTAGTTGGTGATCGATGGGGAAGGGCCCAGGCCACTGTAGGTGGTGCCATCCCTGGCTGGAGGTCCTGTATTCTGTAAGAAAGCAAGTTGAGCAAGCCATGGAAAGCTGCTTCATCTCCTGCCTCCAGGTTCCTGCCCTATTTAATTTCCCATGTTAATTTCTTTCCACGATGAGCAGTGATATGGAAGTATAAGCCAAATAAACACTCCCTCCCTAACTTTCTTTTGGTCTTGGTGTTTCATCACAGGAATAGTAACCCTAAAACATTACTCCAGCTGTCAAAGCAACCATGTGCCACAAAGCACTGCTAACCCTGAGTTTTTCAGATGAATCAATTCAACCCAAGGAAGACGAGGGTCATGCCAAGACTAGATCCTAGTGACCTCTACCTGTGCACACACACACACACACACACACACACACATATCATACACAGTAATAATAATTTTAATTAAAAATTAATGCAACTTGCTACATTAATGCATTAAAGGGGAGAATCCACAAAATCTTAATAATTATAAAAAAACGCTTTGACAAAACAAGAAAGAACAAGAAAGGAGCCGGGCAATGGTGGCGCACACCTGTAATCCCAGCACTCTGGGAGGCAGAGGCAGGCAGATTTCTGAGTTTGCGGCCAGCCTGGTCTACAGCGTGAGCTCCAGGACAGCCAGGGCTATACAGAGAAACCCTGTCTCAAAAAAAAAAAAAAAAAAAAAAAAAAAAAAAAAAAAAGAGAGAGAGAGAGAGAGAACAAGAAAGGAGGAGGAGAATTCAGATTATTATTGATAGGCAGTTTCTCTCTCCTGGTGACACAGATATAGGCCACATTAGATTAGATTAAACGTAGATAAAGTAAAGGCAGGCTTATTACAAGGCAGCTCTCAGGTGGGTTGGCCGATCTCATGGGTAGAGGTCACTGGAGTCACACATCCGGGCTAAAGCGAGGGGGCTTTATAGAGTTAGGGGAGGAGTGATGACGTATCAGCTAGGAGCTGGGTTGGAGTCCACACACGGTCAAACGCTGAGCCCCCCAGGCAGCCACTCTTGGGTGGACTGTTGGAAATAGGGAGACCCGGAGTGATGACATGTTAGCCCAGAGTGTCCTCCGTGGGGCAGGGAGTTTTCTCTGTGTGGTGGGTGTTGGAGGAAGGAGGGGAGATGGGGTGTCCAAGCTTGTGCAGGAGATGAGCAGGGTTTCCACCCAACAGTTACAAAGGAGGAGAACTGGCTTCATGGACATGCGATGTGGTCATCCATATTGAAGATTTAGTAGAATCTTAAAAATAGAAAAAAAAAGGGTTGGACAGATAGTAGGATTTGTGGGATAGAGACTTCCACATGCTTCACGGCAATCTGAAGTTTGAAATGGCCGTTTAGAGTCACAGTGAAATGACAGCATCCAGGAGTGAACTTGACAGTAGGGGAGTGGGCACTGGTTTGCTGGGAACCACCAGACCAGCCGTTCTTAACCCCCATGCCACGTCTTCGCCGCTCACTTGACTTCTTTCCCCTCCTTCACTGCAGCAGCTGCGCCCTGAGTCCAGGGTGACCACTCAGTCCCAGGTTCAAGTCCACGGCCATTCCCCGTGGGCGGCTATGGCGGCAGGAATGGCCTGGGGTCTAGTTTAGCAGCCAGCATTAGGAATTCATTAGTGCTGCATCTGAGTTGCTTCTAAAACCTGACTTAAAAAACCAGAAATAAGTACTCTCTGCTTATTCATGTGCGAGTGGCAGAGACAGTCTTGGGCAAGGCCCTACTGCATACCTGAAGCTACAAATAGTCTCAGTCTTATACATGAACATGGGCACAGGCTATGGAAACAATGATAAGTGAGTGACTAGCAGAAGGATCATCTGTGTAGCATGGATACTCTAGACAAAGCCACCATCCTGGAGGAGTAGAGGAGAGGGGCTGACTATTATTTTGGGGCAGATTGTGAGTTGCCAAGGATGGTAGGAGTGAGCGGGGTTTCCTCTCATTCCTGTCTGCCTATCTTCTGGGTCTCCATGTTATCAAGACAATAAGTATGGCTAGTTCCGACTCTCACAGCACAGTCCACACAACCTTGCTGTGAAGTGGGTGCTGCTCAACTTACAGATGAGGAACGCCAGGCACAGGTGATGCAAACTAATGAGCAAATAAACAGATGGACGGGATGTAACCCTGGAGTCCTCGCTGAGGCTCTCCCAGTGGCCGAGGAGCTGTGTGACAGAGGGACAGGACTGGTGGGCTGTTCCTAAGTGTGCTGGGCCCAAGGGACCTCAGACCTCCCAGAATGAAGGCTGCTAGCCTGTCACCCAGGACTCAGTACCCACAGTGGAAGGCAGGATGGGCTCCCTGAGCTGTTCCTGTGCCAGGACTGGGCCTAGAAAAGACTCAACAGAGCCTCAGAAATCTGACAGCTACAGTATCAAACTCCTAACATCACAGCTGGGGTTCCACGCTGAGCCTACCCAGTGGTAATTGACAGGTGGGGGACCAGGGACACGAGGACAGCTTTGCAGGGAGGCTGTTGCAGTCTGTGATGAGTTCCCCTGCTTTAAGCCCAAGGTTGCTATGGTTAGTTAAGAGCCTGGGACGGTGAAGAATTCCCTTCTAGCTCACCATAGCCTTGTGCCTCCAGTTGGGGAGGAGGCCTGGGCTTATTTCTCATTGTGAGGAAGTTCTGGAAGGGACAGAGGTAGCAGGAGTCTGGTGTCCCTGCTAACCCTAGGCTGCTCCTGCAGAAACATCCTCACCCCATCTTGTGCCTATTTCAGTTAATAAACACTTGACTGTCCATGGCAGGTCCAAGCCGGATCCGGCATCCACCCCCAGAGGGCGCCCAAGATGAATAGGGAAGTTGGTAAGGCCATTGCATGATCTGTGATTGTGTATGAGACCTTCCCACAGGCCTAGAGCCATGTACAGAAGGCTACTGAACATGCAATGAATTTTGACCTGTGTGTGGTTGTCTGTGGTGCCTTTATGGATAAGGAAGGGAAGCAGAGAAGTTACTGGTGAACTGAAGCTCTCAGAAGAAGGTCTCACACATTCTATGCCATTGAGTGACTCGTTAGAACTGTGGTTGTCAAAAGAACGAGTGACGCCAGTCCAGGGCTATATCTTGGATTATCATAATCCCCTTAATAACTATCCATTGCCCACCCCTGTGTAATCTAACCTCGTCACTATCAGGCAAATTTGCAATGACAAACAGACCCCTAGCTTCCACCAACTCAAAGACCAAGGCGTCTGAGGCCCGCACCAAGTTTTCTGACTCTGCTATAACCTGGTGCTCCCAGCAACATATGTGAAGTGTCTTCCTTGACCTATAACATTTATTGTTGTTTCTATACAAAATTTCATGAAACCACACTGGGATATGATATTTTAGGGCAACCTGAATTCATGTCCCTGGGCCGCAGTCATTCATATTTGAGACAGGAGCTGAGCTTCTTGTCCACGGTCCCATACAGCTATGAGAGAAGTAGCAATCAAGTTCTGCTGACTGACCCCGCTCTGTCTGTGGTTTCGTGTCTGGTGTGGACAGAAGGGTGTGGAGAGGCAAAGGGAAGCCAGAAGAGGGCAGACATGGGCCTCCCTAGGAGCTGAGAGAAGACAGCAAGGTTCTGAGGGATGAATAGAAGTTAGGGAGAGGAGGAGAGAAGGGCATTCCAGGCTTCTAGTGAAAAGACTAAGGTAGTGCTTGAACTGACTGCATGTTTACTTAGACAGGTGTCTTTACCCTGCCCCCACAACCATCACATCTGCCTTGGCAACACACTGGAGATATCCATGGCCTTGACCATGATCCAGGTGTATTAGCCAAAAATAATCAGCAAGTTATGTCAAAAATAGGTACTATGCTTTGCCAAAACTGAACGTTTCAAAGTTAACCTTCATATAACTCTGATTTATTTGTGATTTTTGCCTTTGAAAACACTGTAACCCTGAACTTAGGCACCAAGAGATTTTACCGAGTTTCAAGCCACTCTTGGACTGACCATCAGGAAATAAGACTTAAAACTCTTAATTGTCTTAATCAGTGTGGTTGTCAAGAACTACCCCTGTATATTATCACACCAATTAGACATTCACCGCCTGGGCATCCTCTCCCACCCAGTCTGCCTTCTGGGGCATGGGCTGGAGTAACTGCTGTCCTCCGGACGATGCACATGGGACAGACACATTTTACCTCAGGCCCGGAAAAATAAACTCTGGGCGGATCAAAGCCCTGACTGTAAGAGCAAAAATCAAATGTTTAGAATGGTGCACTGGGAGCTGAAGAGAGCTCAGCCGTTAGGAGCACTTGCTGCTCTTGAAGAGGACCCAGGTTCTGTTCCCAGCACCCACATGGCACTCACAACCAACTGTACCTCCAGTTTTAGGGTATCTGATGCCCTCTTCTGGCCTCTTTGGGCACTGCACATACGTGGTGCACATATATACATGCAGACAGACACTTATACACATAAAATACACATAAGTCTAGGCTGGGCAGTGGTGGTGCACACTTTTAATCCCAGCACTTGGGAGGCAGAGGTGGGTGGATTTCTGAGTTCAAGGCCAGCCTGGTCTACAGAATGAGTTCCAGGACAGCCAGGGCTACACAGAGAAACCCTGTATCGAAAAAAAAAAAATCCATAAAGGTCCATTGAAGAAAATCCTTACAACGCTGGCTTAGAACACAATTTCCTATCCAGTACCTTAATGACATCTTCCAGCATTTCCCTACTGTGGTGAATCCTCCAAACCAAGTACACGGGTAACTCTGGATTGCACAATGCCTGTTACACAACTTGGGACAGGCCCAAGTGCAAAGCCACAGTACACATGTAGATAGCCAGGGAATGTGCAGCTCCCCTCCCCCGCCATGCTCCTCAGCATTCTCCTTCTACAGAGCTGCGTCCTTGGGGAGGAGAGGGTGGAGGGAGACATGACTTTGGCACCCCACAGGGCAGGTCCTGTCAGTGTGACTCCAGTTCACAGATGGGTCTGTTGGTTACAGGATCACAAGAAAGGCAGAATCAATGTGAACACTCACACATTGTTGCACATTAGTTACTGGAACTCTTGTTGCAGCTCCTGCACACATCTGTTTGTGTGGAGAACCCCCACCCCCAAAACAAATGCGCGTGCCTGTGTTCTAAGGAAACTTTTGGTTGCAAAACCACATCTGGCTTTAGCTTGACAGCTCCTGTTTACTTCAGTGGAACCCTATGCTAAGAAACAGTTGCAAGCCTTACTTGCTTTGCTAAGAGAAAACTTGCTAGCTTTATAGAGAGGGCCAGGGTTGGGTGTGGAGATAGGATATGGGCATGAGGGGTGAGGAAGGCACTGGCCCAGGCCAGCTGGCTGGGATGGAGATTCCATGAGGGATATGCTGAGGTGGCAGGCTTTAGGATTCTTCCTCATGGAGACTTTCTCCACTTCCAGTGTCCCTGGAGTGTCCCAGGGGCCCAGCTCAGAGGCCCTCCTGTGCAGAGAGAACTCAGGACAGCGGGAAAGATGCATTTCAAAGGAGGTTTAAGAATGTGCTGGGTAGGAAGTTATTTTCTATGAAGTTCAAGGGTGCCTGGTGGAATCCAAAACATTCCAGAGTGAGGAATGCGGATTTGGCCTTCTGAGCCAGCAGCTGGAAGCCTCTGAGTTGCTAGTCTGGGCTGAATTCCTATGAGGTTCAGGATGAAAGGCAGTGGGGCAGTCTGCAGCATCCAGACGCTGCAAATCAGGCAGGCAGGTCAGGGATGCGGAGCACCACATGGAGACCATCAGTGAGGCTGAAGGCGCCTCCTGGCCCTGAACCTCCTCCACCTCCCAAGAACCACGTGCTGGGCTTAGGGGGTCCACCAGTCTCTTAGGTGGTTGGGACAGGCACTCGAGGACACATTCATTCATCTTTGTCCTTGGGACCAGCAGTCAGTCTCTCTCTCTCTCTCTCTCTCTCTCTCTCTTTCTTAATAAGATTTATTTATTTTAGTACACAGTCACTGTCTTCAGACTCACCAGAAGAGGACATCAGATCCCATAGCAGATGGTTGTGAACCACCATGTGGTTGCTGGGAATTGAACTCAGGACCTCTGGGAGAGCAGTCAGTGCTCTTAACCACTGAGCCATCTCTTCAGCCCCCTGGACTAGCACAGTCTTGGGGAAGCTCCCTGCTTCATGATTATCCTTGAACTCCAGACTCTGTTCCTCTCAGATGTTTTCTTGTTTCTATCCCACAGAAGCAGAGAAACTGCTGCTGATGTTACTGTGGCCGTCTGTGAGTGTCCCCTACTCCAAGGGCCGAATCATAGTATTGCCAAAGGCGTTTTACTTTATTTAACATTTATTTATTTATTTGCACGAGTCCCACTACAGACATGTGCACAAATGCCTCAGTATGTGGTGCAAGTCAGAGGACAACCCGCAGGAGTTAGTTCTCTCCTACTACTGGGAGAGTCCGAGGGATCGAACTCACGTTGTCAAGCTTGGCAGCCAACACGTTTCCCCTCTGAGCCATCTTACTCTCCCACCCAAGGTGTTCTAATCGCCACGAGGCATTCTCTTGGCTGCTAATGGGAAGTAGGGTGAATAGACATGGGAAATTGGGTGGGGGCAGGAGAAAGAAGAGAGCCCTCATCCCCGAGTCGGGCTGACGTCTGTCAGTGGCTGGGCATCAAGACAGGCAGCAGCAGCATCAACTGCTGTGAGGGCTGCCAACCCAGTCTGTTTTCTAAGAATGTAAAACGGCGATGGGTGGGGCCCGCAGCCTGAGTCGCATGGCTTTTCCCTGGAGTCACACCAGCCAGCCCATTTACAGAAAAAGATGAGTCCCAAGTCCCTGTGGGCTCTGGTGGCCCATGGTGTCTATCATCTTATCAGATTGCAGTTCCCTCTAAGACACCCCAGAGCCACTTGTCAAGAAGAAGGAAAAGGAAAAGAGAGACATCTCTTTTTTTTTTAAGGTTTATTTATTTATTTTATGTACACGAGTACACTGGAGCTGTATAGGTGGTTGTGAGCCATCATGTGGTTGCTGGGAATTGAACTCAGGACCTCTGCTCACTCTGGGCCTGCTCACTCCTCACTCCAGCCCAAAGGTTTATTTATTGTTACATGTAAGAACATTGTGGCTGTTTTCAGACACACCAGAAGAAGGGGTCAGATCTCATTATGGATGGTTGTGAGCCACCATGTGGTTGCTGGGATTTGAACTCGGGACTTTCAGAAGAGCAGTCAGTGCTCTAAATCACTGAGCCATCTCTCCAGCCAAAGAAAGACATTTCTTAGCAACTTTTTGAGATGTACCTTGAGAGCCACCAAAATAGCATGCATAGCTGACGCTGAGCCCCCTAAGCAGGCCCGGCCTGAGAGGCTGGCACTCAAGCTAGTGGTCCTTCTGTTAGCACCGGTACCAAACATCTAGGTTTAAAATGTTTTTTTTTTTTAGTGATTTGTTTATTTTTATTTTATGTACGTTGGTCCCCTGCCTGCATGTGTCCTTATGGATAGGACTATATGTGGCATTGTAGCATGTGCCTGTTACCCCAACACCGAGGCAGAGATAGGTAGACAGACCTCTAAGGCTTATTGCTCAGTTAGCCCAGTCCGCTTGGAAAACTCTAGATCAGTGAGGCCTGTCTCAAAAGAAAAGGGTCCATGATTCCTGAGGAATGAACCCCAAGATTATCTCTGACCACTAGAAACACACACGCATGTGCATCTATACACACAAGCATAAGGCACTCATTCACGTCACATGCACCAAGCAAGCAAGTGAGTGTGGGGGAGGGGGAGGACCTCCCGAGGACCATGTGAGAAAATGCATGTGAAATCAGAAATATAGGACCCAGTTTTCCTGTCTGTAATGCTTCTCCTCTCCATGACAGGACTGTAGAGCTGGGCATTGTCTAACTCTGGGTTGCAGGGCAGGGGTGTGGAGTTTGGTAGTGGATTGAACAACTGTCTGGAGTTGAGGCCAGGCTGCCTATGTGGCATGCCCCTGTGCCCAGCATGACTGAGTCTCCAGAATAGCTGCTTCCTGTGCTGACTGCTACTCTCCCTCCCACTGGGAAAGCACCCAGCTCCTGGGGTGGGAGGGAGTTCCCGGCCTGGCCCAGCAGCTATTATGGCCATGGACTACAGATGGTAGGAAGTAAGGATCGGGGAAAGTCCTCTCAGCAGTTGTTTGGCCTCCCCATGGCTTTCTGGTTTCCTGGGACCCCACTCTGGGCACTGGCAGGCTTGGGCAGGCTCAGTACTGGCAACAGCTGGTATCTTGGCAGGAAGAAACCTCATGGGCAGCTGTGCAGCAGCTGGGTATCAGAGGCCTGGGACCAGCCAAGGTGACTCTAGAGTCCTGGCCACAGCCCTGCAAGCCATGGCCACATGACAGCAAACGCAGACAGGTCCCAGAGCCAATGTGCTAAGTGCTTTGGGTGGCAGCTGACTGGGATTCAGAGTGGTGCTAGCAAGATATAGATTGTAATAGGGAGAATTCCTAGATGATCTCAAGTTTCTGTTCCCTAGTGTGTATCTGGGATTACCAACTCCCTTGGACTGTGCGTGGGACCCATGGATCTGGGGATTCCAGCCAGGACGTGTCTGGTACTACAGTGACTTTAAGAAAGATGAGGGTCCATGCTGGGTGGGTCTGGCCTAATCAGTCATTTCACTAAAGAACCCAGGCTCCTGCCCCAAAATAGATGTATCCGAGGGGTATTCTCTGTACCCAGCTCTGAGGATGGATTGGGCCCAAGGCCAGGATCTGGAAGAGCTTTTGTTGCTGAGGTTAAGTTCTGGGCAACTAACTTGAGAAACCAAACCCTGTGCATAGCCCTGGGACCCTGGAAGACAACCAGACCACAACTGGCCCTCTCTGACCTGGAGTCCTGAGCCTGGAGCTGGCTGAGTCCCACCCAGACTTTGACCTAAGGGGATGGAGCTGACCCAGTGGGCACTGGCTGCACTTGGTCATGAGCTTCTCAGCTTAGAGAACACTGCAGTACAGTCCAGGCTCTGACCACTGCCGGGCTGAAGGGCAGGGATGAGAATTCTCTGCACAAAGGCAGCATCTGACAGGTTCATGGCATGTTGAACAAAACCTAAATAGGGTAGTCTGTGGGTCTGTCAGAGAGGAGAGCACTGAGAGTCACCCTGGCCAGACAGCTCTGCCTGAAGCTAGTCATCTATACCTTCTGCTGGTCCAGGTCCTGAACCTCTGGGAAGGTGCACAGGGCACCAAGGAGCAGCTCACTGTAGCTCTCAAGCAAGGGCAGAGCCAGGACTGGCCTGAAGGTCAGACTGCCTTGGTGAAGGCCAGGAGGAGAGATGCTGATGGTCACCTTAGACGGATGGGTCAAGGTCAGTCAAGCCGGAGTCCTCAGTCCTTGCTAGATGAAGGTTCAGGGATTCAGAAAGGAGCCACCAGCCCATGTGTTCTGAGGCAGCTATGCCCTGGCACTTCATTAAGTCCAGGAAAATGGGAAGGACATATGTCTGACAGCCAGACAGGTGTCACACTTGTCCTATAAAATGTCAGTAACACTATCACTGGCTGCACACAGTGGTTGCTGTGATGGTGGCTTGCTGTATCACCTTAGGCAGGTGCTTGTCACCCAGCAGTGTGCTTGTAGGTTCCATCACACGTGTCCACGCATGGGTGTGATTAAGGTCTACAAATAACCAGCTTCAAGTTAAAGAGGTCACTCTGGGCCATGTGGGGAGCGGTCTTTGATGAGGCCTCAAGAGTGGATGGAATAGTCTGAGGTTAGCTTCTTCAGCCACCCAGGTCACAGCCTTCATTTAAATTAGCCCCAGGATGCTTCCCACAGTCAACTGCAACCCCAGACACCAATTATCGTGTAATCTAAGCGACTACCTGGCAGTAGACCCCTCAATTAACCTCAGTTCTGTGTTTCTAGCTGAACCGCGAGCATAGTGAGAACCCCTCACCTTAGGTGAAGAAAGGACGGGTGCAGAGCTGTGATTGTCAGGATTCGGTGAGAATGCCTTACGAATGCTTTTTGGTCCAGTGTGTATCCTGTGCAGACTCTAAAAAGGCTCAGAACTCAACAGAGACCTGAGTTCATGGCCTTCACTGGCACCTCAGGGGACAGGCATAATTAGGGAAGACGGGTTATTGGGTGAAGGATAGGAAGGAGCCACTGTGTTGTCTCTGGGCTAAGATTATCTCTGAGAGCATCTGCAGGCATCAGATGGTAATATCTCCTAGGCCTGGGCGGGGCCTGGGCAGGTGGAGTCCCATCTTCCTGGCTTCTGGGATGATAAACAATGTGATATGTAGCAAGACAGCAGCAGAGAAGGGTGGACAAACCAGAAGCAGGGATCCCTGTGGTGGTGTGAATGAGAAATGCCCTCCCCACCTCTCATAAATGCATACATTTAACACTCCATCACCAATAGGTGGCGCTGTTTGGAGAGGTTATGGAACCCTTAGGAGATGGAGCTGAGGATGGGCTTTGAGAGTTTATAGTCTCACCTCACTTCCGGTTCTCTCTTCTGATTCCTGTGTCAGAAGCAGGGGATGCCATTACCTGGGGTGCCTGAAGACATTCTGCCGAAGGGGCTTGGCCATTGTCTGTCTGTCTGTCTGTCTGTCTGTCTGTCTGTCTGTCTGTCTGTGTGA
This sequence comes from Apodemus sylvaticus, assembly GCF_947179515.1. Taxonomy (NCBI): domain Eukaryota; kingdom Metazoa; phylum Chordata; class Mammalia; order Rodentia; family Muridae; genus Apodemus; species Apodemus sylvaticus. The sequence continues at coordinate 75,521,453 of NC_067482.1, forward strand.
CCTTATTGCCCATGGGTGACAGTCTTGAGACAGGTCCTGAAACTCATCACCTCATTTAAGCCTCTAGTCAATCTTTTGATTTTTGGTTTTCTTTTTTTCTCTTGCCAATCTTATAGGAAGATCACCATAATTTCATTTAATACGGTGGCTCTTAACCTTCCTATACAGTTCCTCTTGTGGTGACCCCTGACCGTGAATTCATTTGTATTGCTCCTTCACAACTGTAATTTTTCTAGTCATGAGTTGTGAATATCTGTGTTTACTGATGGTCTCAGGAACCCCCTGTGAAAGTGTTGTAATCCCCCGCCCCACAGGTTTAGGACCACTGATTTAACAGAGGACAGTGGGGTTGAGGACGGCAAAGCCTGCATAGTGAACTCATGCCAGAACCTTCCAGCACCCTTCCTTGAAATTCCCTGCCAGCAGTCCCTGACTGAAGAGTCAATACCGGGGGCCTCCTATCCAGCTCCCACCCAATTGAGGCCTCCAGACTTCCCCCAGTCTCTTACTATAGAAGCCAGCAGGGCGTGTTACCTGAGGTCTGAGCTTCCTTGCTGGGGCTACATCTGAAGAGGGAGGACCCACTGTGCTAGGACCCATACCACCCTTGCTAGCCCTTGAGAGCCAGATGCCTATCACACTCCAGAGCTCCTGGGACCTGATCCAGTTCCTGGTGTATCATAGCTGGGGTATGGTTGGGCCTGCTCCAGGAACAGCACAGCCTGGAGATTTGTTCCACCCACCCCATCCTTCTTATTTAATTACCTCTTCTGGCCTCTCTAGGTCTAATTCATCTCCTTCCAAAATGTCTTGCTATTGGGAAACTGGGACAGATCAGATGACATCTTGGGCTTCCTGTATCTCTACCCTCAAGATACCAATATGCTCAAAGCCACACAACTAGGGATGGGGAGATCAGATAACCCAGCTTGTCATTCTCCAGGGCCCTCTCTCTTCTGCCCAGCCCTCAGGAATCGGCACAGGGACTCCCCCCTCCCCCCAGAAGCTGAGCCCCTCTTCCCCTAAGGAAGAGAAAGGCACACAAGAGCTTTCAGCCAGACTGGGTGTGGAAAGGGCCACACGAGGGAGGAGATGCTAGAAGCTTCAAGAAGCCCTCGCAAACAATGGCTTCCAGGTGTCTTCATTTTATTCTGTGCCTGTCACTTGGCTACCGGGAGTCAAAAAAAGTCCCACACATGACTATGTTCAGACACAGGGAGAGCACGCACAGTGGGCTGGAGAGACGCAGACTCTCGCACACTCAAGGGCATGACCTGAGGTTGTCCCCATGTGGTATCCCTTTGAAAGTGTCCCTCCCAAATCCCTCCCTTCACTCTCTCTCCAACCACTGGGCCACTAACCACTAGACAACTCATCACTGGGACATTAAATACTTGGTCACTGGAGTTTGGTGCCAGCTGGTGAAAGGCAAGGTGTGGGATGAGAAGGAACGGTGTATCCGACTGCGATTCCTACCAGCTTACATCTCAACTGCATGTGGTTCAGAACCCAGCAAACTCAAGGACAGGGAAGGTGGGACTCCCTCAGGGGACAGCCTGATGGGCAGTAGAGGGACACAGAGTTCTCTTCCCAGGGCTCTCAAAAGGGTCAAAAAGACAGGTGGTCAAAAGGTCTGAAAGCAAAGAGACTTTCCTTCTGCGGTCCCCTTTGTCTCCTCACTGGCTTTTGCTTTGGGGCAGTGCCTCAGGCAAAGAGATGGGCAATCGCATTCAGCACCGAGGACAGCACCGCCACCTGGGGCTGTTCCCAGCAGTGCCAGTTACCCAGCACCGCACAGTGTACCTAACACCCTGTCTGGGTGCTTAGACCCCATGCCTGCTTTCCTTGAGCTGTGCTGGATGCTGCCAGGCTCTGAGTCTATGGGAAGCTGCAGTGTCCACACCACAGCAAGCTCTCCCTGGGCAGCGCCTGGATCTCAGCCAGGAGCACAGTCCCACTACCGCCTGCCGGGCTCCTGGCGCAGGGGTGCAGGTGCTGCTGCTGCTGCTGTCCAGTGCCCTAGTGCTGTTCTGCTGGGTCCACAGAGCTGAGCTTCAGGAGAGGCTGCCTCTGGACCACTGGCTGCTGTCGGGATTGGACGTTCCCTTCACAGTAATGGGCGGGCCGTGTTCACTGGCAGCCCTGCATGCCTGACCATTGGCTTTCTGGACACATGAGTGGCGACCAACACCGTGCTGAGCATTGGGGAGCTGACTGTGGACTTGTCACAGTGCTGATAGTTGTCTATCGCTGTACTATGCATGGGGGCAGTCTCTGTCCTTTGCAGTCCCCCACTCTCCTGATCCTGCCCTGCTTGCTGTTGGAGCCGAGCCCCTTGCTTTCCTATCCTTGCTGGTGTGCTTATTGTCACCCGATTTGTGTCACCCCAGGTCTTGCTCTGCTTCCTTACACTCACAGTGTGGTGAGTCGGGCACGCCCACTGCCAGGCACATCAGTATTGTCACCGTGGTGTGGCAGTCATTGCTGATACAACTCATGGACCAGCACCCGAGGTAGCAGGTGGCCCGTCACTCTGGGGACTGTGCCTGTGCACTGAGCCCTCCTGGCCGGTCCTAGCGAGATGGTAGGCACTGTTCCGCAGTGTTTCCATTCTCCGGTCGTTCAGCCACTTTGAACTTCCGTGCTGACCCTTTCCTGGTCTCTGCTTGAGGCCATATACCTGGCAGGCAAGTGCTCAGTATCTGCGTTGCCTCTTGGAGTATATGATGTGGGGAGCTTTAGCAGGAGTCCTCCCCGGTGGGCTCAGTCAGCTATTCCTTTCCTGGTACCTGTAGGTGTGGGTCTGAATACCCATCATGGCTGCCCACCGTTCATCCACTGGCATTGACAACTTTAGGGGGCAAGCCGTGGGAGGGTCTGTGGGGGAGATCTGCTCACTGCTTGTCATGTCCTGTCTTACGGATTGTCCAGCAGGTGTCACTGTTGTTCCCAGTTCTGTCCTTGGGTGTGTGCTGCCCGGCGCCCCACCCAGGGAGTAATCTTGGGTGGTTTCTCCCTCCCAGGGGATGTGTCTCTCTGCACAAACATGAAAGGAGGAGTTAGGAGTTAGCGGTGGATCGGAGAGGAGTGGGGGAGCTGGCCAGCGTGGAAAAGGAGTGGGGCGGGCTGGCCAGCGTGGAGAAGAGGCGGAGCCAGCCTTCCCTGGGTTACACCTGTGACAAGAAGAGAGCTGGTGCTTCCTTTCCACCGTGCCTCCTCTCACACTGGGCCCTGCCATCCTCAGGCTCAGTCTGGGCAGCTTCCCTGGCTCTTCATCTCCCTGTCTCTGGGCTCTGAGATCAGGCTGTGCCTCGCCCACCCCCATCACCCTGACCGCTGACCATGCTTGTCCATGCAGCTTACAGCCATGGTGTGACTGGAAGTGAATAGAAGAGACGCCACCAACCAGCAACAGGAAGACCAGGCCCTCTATGGGGCCATTCATCATTTCCTTCACCTCTACATTGTGACCTAGTGAGTCCCACAGAAAGGTCCGTGTTCTGGGAACCCTCAGGGAAGCAGACGGCTCAGCCTCAGATGACAGGCCTTGGGGGTCTCCCATCCAAGGATATGGAAGTAAGCTAACATCCACGGGCCCGTCTCCATGTCTGAGATGCCAAGGACATTGTCTTGTATGTATCCTGTTACAGGACAGAACTGTTGCCAGCCCCAAATCCAGTCTCATGAATTACAAACTTCCCTGTCCAGAGAAGTGGCTCCGAGCATAGGTCTGGGTAGTCTGTGTGAACAAGCACTTGGTCCTTTCCAAGGCAGGGTGCTTCTAGAGTCAACCAGGCAATGGGGGGCTAGCCATGCTTCCAAGGCCGCATCTCCCAACACACACTGGGGGCTGTGGGTGGAGGGAGGGCAGAGACAAGCCACTTTTAGGGAAACACCATCTTTGCTTCCTGGCCTCCTTCCCTGGAGCCCTTGGCCTGCACACCTTTCAGGTGAGCGACAGGTGCTGGAGACAAGCCTGTGTGAAGTGCCCACTTGTGCTGTTGTCTCATGTGGCCATGTAGGATTCTTGGGGTTCTCGCTTGTGACCAGACAGCAGCCAGGCCCCTTCGTTTCCTTATATCTGGCCACATCTGAAGGCTACCTAGCAGGAATGACTCCAGGGAAAGCTGGTGGGCCTCAGCCTTCAGAGGCTGGGTTGATATGGTGTAAGAGGAAGGTGTCATAGGGCTCCTTGCTCAGTTATTCAGGGTTTAGACGTTGTCACTGAATCTTCCTATCAGGGGCAGGAGGACCAAGGGGCCAGACACTTCCTGTGCAGCCTGTCTCTGCCTTTTGAGATTGTAACGCCCTGTCTCTAAGTCTCCCATGCTGTTAGGGCCCATGTCAAGCACACCCTGTCCTGTCTCCTTGTGTGCCTCACTCCAGCATTCCTTGGGCCTCATCTGGGGTTTTTGTGGATGGCCCTGGGTGACCTCCGTAGATACTCGCTAGTGTAGGCTGGCCTGGAAACCTTCGAGCTTAGCCCGGTATCCTCCATTGCCCAGCCTGAAAGCCCTTCTACTTTGCCTGGTGAACTGAAGTTCCCAGGGGGGAAAACACATCTGTGTTAACAGCTAAAGGTTAAGGATTCAAGGTTGGTTTCCTGATTAAAATTTAGTGATTTTAGAAAGTTGAACTGTTGTAGGTATACAGCCAAATTATCTTGGGCTATCTTTATCTCCCTTGATGGCTGTTTGCTGCCCCACTGTGTCTGACCTAGCAATCTTGTGACAACCACTGAAGCCATATAGGATGTCTTGACAGACCACTAGCTTCCACCAACCCATGGGCTAATAATGTCATCAGACAACAGCTGAGACCTACAGCAGAGACTTCCCCGCTCACTACCAAGGCCCGTGGTCAGGACCTTGATTGGTGAGTCTCTGTAACTGCAAAAACACCATAAGAACTGTTTCTAGTTAGGAGTGTTGTCTGGGCTGCAGTCACTTAAGTTTGTCTCAAGTGTAATCTCTCTTGGGGGTGAGAGCTGTGTTGTGACGGACGGTTGCCCACTCCCAACCTGGCCTTTCTCCAAAGCTCCATGCTCAGGCTTTTTATCCACCCCAGGGGCTCTGACTCTAGCCTTCCTTGAAGAAGCCACCTCCTACTTCCTGTGTGTAGCAAGCTCCTCCCAATGCCTCCAGCTAACCCCACTCAGAGCCCTTAGCCTAGGTTGCCAGCAATGGCATGGACTCCTATACCCCAGCACCCTCCTTGCTCCCTGGTGGCTGTTGTTTGAGGCCTCGCAGCCCTTAGGGCTTTGCTTGGTACCTACCCTGTTATGAGTACTCTGGAAGCCTCACATCCAGCATCATCGGGGGCCGGGGAGTGACACACCCCACCTGTGTGTGCCTACTACCTGCTGTGCCCATCACTTTAAGCCAGAGAAGGCCACTGATGCCATTGTCAGTGGAGAGTGCCCAGGCTGGCAAGCTGGAGGAGGGGCGTGTCCCTTCATGGCTGGGAGGACGGTGCCTGTGCTCTCTGTGGGAGCCTGTGGAGCCTCTCTTCCTGCTCCAGGCTTTGAGTCTCGGGTAGACACCCTCTAGCTGCCCCTGCTGGTCACTCAGCTCAATCCTGGCCGTGCAGAAGCTGCTCTGCATCCTGAGGCCTCTGGCCGCCTGACTGACTGCTCTCCTAGAGCTCCTGGCAGATGGAGAGGAGGCAGTCCCTTCTCCATTGGGAAAGTGTAGCCCTGTCTGTGGCTTCCTCTTGAAGAATAGTTTAATGGGGGGATTGCGTTGTCTCGGCTGATGAGCCAATGTTAGATTAGAGGGGAGAGCCTGGCCCCTGGACATCTGGGGTCTAAAGGGTGATGATGGTAGCTCCGTGGAGCCTACTTTATCAAGTCTGAAGGGCTGTGGTCTCTGAGCTGCATGGATTCCTATGCACTGCTGAGGATGAAGGCCAAGCCCCCACTGAGGGTTGCACAGTAGGTCCCATAGCTGCATGCTTTGCATGCATGAGAATCAGACTTGCTGGCAGAAGGGACAGCAGCAGACCCACAGTTCCCACAGCGTGTAGCCTGCATGCTGCCAGCTGGACTCAGACATGAGGGGTTGAGCCAGGAGCCTCCAAAGGGAAGGTCAAAGGTAGGGGCTTGGGAGGCCGGTGGGCAGACATGAGTACCCTCAGAAGGGAAAGGCTGAGCCCAGGTGGGTGTGGCTGTGCTGCCTTGAAGGGCTTTGACTTGAAAAGCTGAGGAAAAGGCCTGTGCCCCTTGGGAGTGGGTCTGCTTCAGAGAGAGACTATAGCCTCTCACACAAAGCCAAGCGGCTTGCCCGCAGCCTCCAGCTATCCAGGACAGTTGATAAAGGATGCCCATGAAGGCATGTGACCCCTAAAAGTCATCTGGGCCAAATACTTCTACTAAGTGCTACCTTAGTGTCCCACAGGTTCTGTCCCCAAGCTTGTGATGTGTGCACACTGACTGGACCGTAGAAGAGGGGCAGGAAGAAGGGGACAGCAGGCAGGCAGACGTGCATATAGCTAGACGGCTGTGTCAGGGTCTGCCCTGCACCAAATGCTGAGTCCCGGAAGGAGAGCACACAGGGCCCCAGGCCATCTTTCCTTACTTGGGTGCTGGCAGCCTTAGTGATCTACCCAGTAAGTTCTAAGTGGGGAAGGCGAGGGCCGGGGATTGGCTGCATAGGAAGGCGCTACCATTCCCCTAGGTATAACCCGGAGTTCGGTCACCAGTGGGCTGCTACTTCCCCACCTCATGACATTGCCTTCAGGTCACCTTCTGGGGTAGATACACTATCCTCCAGGAAGGCCTAGGTCTGGGCTAGGTCCCTGCTGGGTCCTGCAAGGGGTGGAATCAGAGTTCGGGGGGACTTGTCTGGAACACAGTCAACACAGAGGGTCAGAGCATTGTCTGCATCCAGGCAGGGGTGCTGGGATGCTCCACAAACTGCTCCCCTTGGAGAGAATCCACACAGGGGACAGGCGTGGGCGACCCGGCCAGCCTCATTTAGCTGACTCTGACCCAGGCCTGGCTCACTTCCAGCTGGGGTCAGCTCTGGGCCAGGACCCATCTCCACTTCTGGCGCTGTCTCGACCCCCCACAAATCAAGGTTTTCAGTCCAAATCAGCAAGCACTTGATGATTAGCTCCCCAGAGCCTCCCACAAGAGGGCAAGTCCCTTTCTTTAGGAGGCGGGGTTCTTGGAGGGTTAGGGGGCAGGTTGGCTTTTATCTGCCTTTCCTCCTCCCCCTTAGAATCCCTTCTCCAGTGTCTGGCGTTGCTGGTTGTAACCCGACTCCTGCGCGGCTCCTCACCCGCCCCCCAGCCGCAGGGCCCAGCAGCGCCACTCGTGCTCCCCGAGTGCCACATCACTGCGCCCTCCCGCGCATCCGTGCATCCGTGCCCACCGTGCCTACGATGCCGCTGCTGCTCGCCGCGCTGGCTGCAATGGCCGCGCTGGCCTTTGCCGCTCACCCCAGCTGCTCGCCTGGACCCGACCCCTCCGGTAGGGTCCCAGCCGCCCCTCTAGGTAGATTTAGATAGCCCTCCCTCCACCCACCTGGGAACTTTTCTCTTCTTGTGAATCACAGAACTACCGCCTGGGTAGAATGTCCCGAGGGTACCACATTGTGACCCTTAGCCAGTAGAGAAAACTTTGCTGGGGCGTCGGGCTTTCTCAGGTTCCAAGCCAGAGACCCTTGGGGGAGACAGCAGTGCTGGCAGGCATCCAACACCAGCCACTGCAGAGCAGGCACCTGGACCGGTGGGATCCGAAAGTAGGTCAGAGTGAGCAGGTGCCAGGACTGCGGGACAAGGCGGGCTGAGTCCCCTGTCCTTCCAGGAATGGGGAGGTGCTGGCCACAGCAGACTCCTGACCCGTCCTTCAAGGCTCCCGGCTGCAATGTGGATAAATTTTTATTTCAGGAAGTGGTCCAAAGAAGGATGGAATGTTTCGGCAGAGATAGTACAGGGAGCAGGAGTTATCCCCAGGGTTCACAATTGAGGGTCCTGGGGATGGGTCTGGAGTCCTGGACTCTGTTCTGGTGCCTCTGCCCATTGGGTGGGAATACATCTAGTTCACATTCCTTATGTCCTTATCAACAGCAGCCACCTGAGTCTCGCTGGAGCCCCTAGGCTCTTCAGACCCCATGGGATCAGATGTAGAATTTTAAGAGCTAAGATTTGTGGTCACCTGAGAGCCTGCCTGCTCTAGCCAGGTTGATGCTGGGAACACAATGACCCCTTTCTTTGTCCTCAGCCTGGGGTTTCCTCCCTACCCCTCTCTTTCCATCTCGCTGCAGATTAGACCATACAGGCCAGTTGGTCAAGTGTGTACATGCGCAGTATGTGTGGACCTGTGTGCATACCACGGCTGTGTAGCACTGCTAAAACTTGCAGTAGAAGGCTTTTCTCTGAACGTTGGGTATCCCAGAAAATGCACAGAATCCAAACCTGCTACAGGAAGGTTTTCCTGGTCTGCTTTGTACCAGGAGTGCTAGCCCCAGACCAAGGCTGCCTTACAGACACCCACTTCCTCACTGAGATAGGACATGCAGGTGAGCACTGTCCCTGTCTGTGCCGAGAACCACCACAACACATCAGGAGATATTTCTGGAGGGAGGGACAATGTCTTTGGGTCCAGTCTCCCTCTACAGGGACATGCATGGAAGTTTAAAAGGCTTTCAGATCTGGAAACTTCTGTGTCAGCCTGGCGGCTTCCACCTAGGCTGCACATCTAAGGGTGGACACCCCCATCCTCTCCCTATCTCTCTCTATGTCCCAGGGGCTAGGAGCAAGTCTGGCGTACACCTCTCTGCTCAGTCTTTTCTTTGATGGAGGACTCTGGTCCTTCATTGAGCCTGAGTTTGGGTTCACAGCCTGACCCCTTTACTCTGCTGTGGCTGGGGACAGGCATCCTGCTCTGTCTGTCATCCTGGGGCCGGGGCACTGACAGCTGCTCTGCTAGATGGGCTCTAGCCAAGAGCCAGATGGGCAGTTGGAAAGAGAAATGTTGCACTGAGGGCAGCTTCTGTCCCTGCCTTGAAGAAATGCTGCCACCTTGTGGTCGACGGAGGTAAGCCATGTGGGCTGCTAAGAAGGAAAGAGAATAAAAATCCAATTATCTGGAATACCGCTTCAATATTTCCTCATTGGCATACAATTATGACTGGATTATGTTCTAGGTTGCTTTCTTTTTTAAAAAAGATTTATTTTATTATATGTAAGTACACTGTAACTGTCTCAGACACTGCAGAAGAGGGAGTCAGATCTCGTTACAGATGGTTGTGAGCCACCATGTGGTTGCTGGGATTTGAACTCAGGACCTTTGGAAGAGCAGTCAGTGCTCTTAACAGCTGAGCCATCTCTCCAGACCCTTCTATGTTGTTTTCTATTGCTGTGACAAAACACCATGACCAAAATGAGGAACGTCAAGGCAGGAACCTGGAAGCAGGAGCTGGTGCAGAGACCACAGAGGGGCAGCCTCCTGGCTTGCTTCCCATAGCCTGCTCAGCTTATTTATTATACACAACAGGGGTGGCACCACCCAACAGTTACCAAAACCTCCACATCAATCACTGACCAAGAAAATACCCCACAGACTTGCCTACAGCAATCTGATGGGGTTCCCTCTTCCCAGGTGACTCCAGCTTGTGTAAATCTGATCATCAAAACAAAACATAACAGCGCAGAACACATCACCTTCTTTTAGAACACTAAGTCTGAATTTTGCGGTGGATCTTACCACTTACGGTAGTGGTTGGTTTCCACTTGCTGGTCTCAGGCCCTGGACGCGCACACTCCGTGTGTGGCTATGAGACAGGACGGAGTGGATGTAGAGTCCGCAACAGGCCCCCAACGTTCTAAGGAGCAGTAGGTTCAGGCGTCTGGAGTGTCTCAGTATGTGTTGTGGGTGGCAGGAGGGGAACAGGCAGGGTGACGATTCACAGGTTCTATGGCTATGACACAACGGATGGCAAGACCGAGTGCCATCCATTGGTAAGCGGCTCTGTCTTTTGCTTTGTGCATGAAATCCAAAGGCCTGGAGAGACTCACCCAGCTGGAAGAGGTGCAATTTCATTCTGTAGATGTCTGTGGAACCCCCAGGCACATGGCCTTACCCTGGGTCCCTCCTCTGTCCCAGTTCAACTTTACCATGACCAGAAGAGATCTCAAGTTCTAAGCCCAGGAGCTGTGCATGGATCTCGCTAGGGACAGGGTCTTTGCAGATGACCTAAGCCTGATAGTGAGCACTTTAAGAGGTAAAGTGGGACACCAGGCACAGATTGGAGCGAGGCAGCCATAAATCAAGGACACTGGGATCCTCAGGAGCTAGACAAGATGAAGAGTCCTCTGAGGGCCCTGAGCAGGTGCCTGCTGGTCACACTTTGCTTCTGACTGCAGCATCCAGAGCTTTGGTGGGGAGAATTTCCACCACTGTAACCCACTTAGTCTGTGACGCTTTGTCATGGCAGTTCTACAGACAGGTCTGCCATCTTTGTAATGGTGGAGGCCTGGACATAGTTGGGGATTAACTTGGTGTTTGCTTGCTCCTGGCCACCTCTTTGAGCCCTGATCAAGTGCAGTTGCCTGAGGTCACTGTGGTCAGTACCTCCTTCTACACATTGTGTGCCCGAGCTATGTCATGCTTACACACTGACAGCATTACCATTTTTCTCTTCATATTCAACAAGGACATAGGGGCACGGGGCCTGTGAATCTTTGAATGTGTTTCCTCATCTGTGAGCCAGAGAGAATGGAAGGGCTATGAAGCCATCAGGCCAGTGACTTTGCAGAATAGCTTGGGTACAGCCAGTACCTGGCAGCCTTGGCTTAAGTTTCCCTGAGGCCGGCAGAGGACCCAGGGCCAAGTTCAAGTTGATTTATCTATTCACTCCTCATCACAGTCCCACTGAACACCTAGGCTCCTACAGAGTGAGCCTTGACGGGCACTGTGTGAGCCTGGGGCTGCAGGAGCAAGGGGAGGTGACTGAAAGCATCCCCTTGAGTTAACTGGCTTCCCTCCAGCATCCATCTTGGTCCAAAGTCAGCGTAGAACAAGCAGCACCCAGACTGTGAGTCCCGGAATGGAGTCTCTGGTTATAGTGGTTCACAGGGCCCTGCACAGGGGTGGAAGTCACACCAGGTCCCTCATGGGATCCCTCCTCCTGTCCTAGCATTGCAGATTGTCTTTGCTTCACTGACAGCAGATGATGGTATCACGCTCTGGGCAGAGGTCAGATGTTTCTCTTCACTGTTCTCAACAGTGTTGACACCCTGGGTCCTCCTCTGCCGTGGGCGGCGAGACACGTGTCTTAGCAATCTTCTGAGCAGGGTCAGACAGGTGCTTCGGGATCCCTGCATGAAGAGAGCAGAGCCTCAGGGCATTTGCATGTGCAGCAGGGGGTCTCAAGCCCCCCCCCCCCGCTTGTGCTCAATCCACACGTGTTGTAGTGGGTTTGTTTTGGGGGGTAGGCACCTGCAATCTTTTATATCGGGGTAAAGGCTGTGGACCTCCCCAGTGGTTCCTGCTAAGGACATTCACAAGACTTGACCTATTGTGTTAGTTTGGCCTGAAGCAGGGACAGTGAGAACAGATATTACTGTCTGTGGGATGTTGTCCTTGGGCCACATCATTGTTAGATGTGAGTCATCTTCTAGAACTTTCATAATATATCCCTAAAGTAATTATTATAAGCCTCATATAAAAAACCCATAAGAATAGTAAAGTGCGACTCGTCCGGGGTCCCATTGTGTGCGTGGGTGAACCCAGAGCCATCCAGGACAGAGGCTGGGATCCTCTGTTCTCCACTGCACTGACTCATGGTCAGGACTCTTTACAGCATGGGAAGGGGGAGGAGGAGGAGGAGGAGGAGGAAGAGGAGGAGGAGGAGGAAGATGTGCTGGAGTACCAGGGGCTTCTTGTGGCCTGAGTACACTCCCAGATCTACACCATAAGAGTCTGTGTGAATCTCTCCCTGATAGTTGAGCATCAGGGAGATGCTCATGCCGTGCACTCCTGTAATCCCACCATGCGTTGAGAGGGGGAGGAAGGTCAGGGTTTAAGATCATCTTCAGCTACATGGAGCATACAAGATCACCTGAGCTACGTGGGACCCTGTCTCAAAAACCACCAAAACCACCCCCACCCCCAACTCAAAGGTATTAAAAACCTCAGCTATGCGAGGTGAGTGACAGACAGGTATATGGTGTCTCAAATGCTGACTGTCTCATGAGAGCCTGGACGTATGATCCAAATTGAAGCAGCCCAGCACATAGTAGGTTCACTGAGCACAGTAGGTTTTGGTAACCGGGGGTGGGTTGAGTTTTTGCTGTTTTCTCTATAGGTGGCAGGCATAGGTGGCTCACTCCTGTGTCCACTTGCTGCATGACTTTAGATCTTGAGAGAAGCCTATGGGTGCTGTGCCCCTGCCTGGCTCCTGGTCACTGCCAGGTTCCGTCTGCACAGGACGGAGCACAGGCATTTGCTGTGGTCCCTGTGCTAGCCCAGCAGTCCATCTCCCATCCCACGCAGGCACACCTGTCCCAAGGGAATCCTCTTTTGGCCATGGTCTTTCTACCACACGTCTGCCCCTTCCCTGCACGAGGCAGTGGAGTGCTTCCTGACCCTACGCCAGAGCTGGTCCAGTTTAGACCTGATGCAAAGTTTCCTCCTTGGCTCCTTCTCCTCGTGCACAGGATGCCCAGTAGGCACTTGCCTGAACATGGCTGCTGGTGTCCATGGGGGTTTTACGACCCCTCCTGGAGCTTACTGTGGAGTCCGTGAAGCCCGGCCCTCGGGAGGTCCTTGAGACCCCACAGTTGCAAGGATAGTTTTGTGTGTTAATTTTTGCTGGAAAGGGGGTCCCAAACTCACACAGCACTGAGGCCCCATGTCTTTCAGTGTTCTTGGGACTAGGTAGTCTGCGTGGATGGCTCCTGAAGGATGTTCAGTCTTGAGTACTGCGGTGGTGGGAGCCATGGACACAGTCTGAGGCTGATGTCTCAGGACGCTGTGGGAGCTGATGCATGGCTGGCTATGGGCATGTGGGCACAGGGCTCTCCAGGTTGGTTCCAGGCTGGGCTGGAGCAGGGCCAATGCACCTACTTTCTTAGGCAAGCACTATGGTTTGTCAGATTCTGCTGCTTTGAGCCAGAGGTCAGCAGTGCAAATCAGGGGGGTGAGGGTAACAGGGAATAGAACAGAGCCTGTCATCAGTAGACACCCAGCAAAGGCTGGGAAGGGAGCGATGTGCACCTGTATCTGTTGTTAATCAGGGTTGTCTCTTCCCAGGTAAATGCCAGAGGCTGGTCTCCACACACAGTGGTAGGTACCACCCCACCCCTGATTTGTCTTGTAGGAACTCTACGTTCCCCTGACCCCCATGCTGTCAAAGCAGAGATGCTGACTTCGGATGTGAATAGCAGGGCAGGCTCAGAAGATCCAGTGAAGTGAGGCTAAGCAAGAGAGTAGCCTGCTCTGCCTGCTCTGCCTGCCCAGCTCTGCCTGGGGGACAATGCTAGGGGTCCCTCCCAGGCCAGCCCTGCATTTGTCTCTTGATATAACATTCTTTTCCTTTCCTTGGAAGGGAGATGTTATGCTCAGGATAGAGCCCAGTGCCTCCTGCATGCTAATCACAGGCTGTGTGTCTAATCCACACCCCGTGACAGAGAAGCCATCCTTGGCTTCTGGCCCTGCAGGCCCAGTTGGACTTGTAAACATGGACGTGTCCTTCCTGAGAAGAGGAGAGGTAGAGCATCTTGATTAGTGACTTGAAAGCTATGATTCAAAACTCTCAGGACAGGGCTGAGGACACGCCTCTCTCCCACCAGCTGTGCACATCTGGTATATTCTATACAGAGATCTACAGAACAGGGGAGCATTTCCTCCGTGGGACAACCAGCATCATGGCGGAGCTAGGTGGTTCATGTCTGTCATCTCAGCATTTAGTAGGCTAAGGTAGGGGATTGCCATGAGTTTAGAGACAACTTGGGCTACGTAGAAGTTCTAGGCCAGCCTAGGCTACAGAGTGAAGGCTGTCTCAAAACAAAAACAAAAACAAAAAAAAACCCCAACCCCCCCCAAAAAAACAACAACAAAACAAACAAGGACCTGCTGACAAGGTGGCTCAGGGGGTAGAGGTTCCTTCTGCCAAGATTTACCATCTGAATTAAATCTCTGGGGTCCACATGGTTGAAGAAAAGAACTGACTTCTGCAAGTTGTCCTTTGAGGTCCATGCTCCTGCTGTGGAGTGAACCACCTATAAGTAAATGAAATCTTAAAACAAAACAAAACAAAACAAAACAAAACAAAACAAAACAAAACAAAAAAATCAAGGCCAGGTGGTGCATGCCTTTAATCCCAGCACTCAGGAGGCAGAGTCAGGCAGATCGATGAGAGTTCAAGGCCAGCCTGGTCTACAAAGCAAGTTCTAGGACAGTCAGGGCTGTTACACAGAGAAACTCAAACAAACAAACAAACAAACAACAAAAGCCAAACCCAAAGGAAAAAATCCAAAACTCCAAAAGGCCAGAAAATAAGACAAAAATCAACACATCTGAAACGCTTTGAGCAGAAAGAAGCTGGACACGAGCAGTCGTGTCCTTCCCACACAATGACACGGGAAACTGGCCAAGGATCTCGGGTCAGCACCACATAATGTCTCTGCTGGGGCGAGCAGGAGCCGGTGGCAGGTAGCAGGTGGCAGGCAGCAGAGGGAGAGACTAGAGTGAGGGCCACAACTCTGTGCCCAGCAGCCTCCTGTTTAGAGGTGTTTAGCAGTCTAGAAGGCCCGGCAAATGGTGGTGCCGGAGGTAGGCAGAGGACACGCATGCTGGCCCAGCACAAAGCTCGAATACCAGAGGAGATGGCCTCTTTTGGCCTGCGCTTACAATGTCCTTGTAACAAGGGGGGGATCAGAGTCAGGCCAGCCGGGTCCATTTGAGAGGACGTAACCTTGTGCTGAGGATGGGATATTCCACATTGCATGCGTTCTTGTGAACATCTCTCCTTTGGGCCTGTATGAGGCTGGCCTCCTGCTTTTGCCAATCCACTGGCCTCATCATGCACCTCAGGCAGGGCAGGCTGCCTGCTCCCATTCTGCTCGTGCCTTTGCTATCCTGGCCCCATTTTCTGGTAGGTAACTGGGTGCAGTTACTTCAGAACTCCTTGTTGTGTCTCCTATGAGCCCTGCTTCCTCCACAGCAGCCCTGGCCTTGTCTGTCCCCACAGACTGGGTGCTCCATCATTGCAGGCCCTGGTCTTAGGTGGCATCTACTTGGGCATGGGTCATCATGTGACCTGCTGACTCTCCTTCTCCAGCCACCTGCGTGGACCTGCATCTCAGGACCTGTGCGGACGCGGCCTATAACCACACATCGTTCCCCACACCCCTGGAGCACCGGTCATGGGAGGCAGTGGAGTCCAGTCCTGAGTACATGCTGTTGGGTGTGCTGCACTTTCTCCTGGAGGGCCAGTGCAACCCTGACCTGCGGCTGCTAGGGTGCTCTGTGTTGGCGCCCAGATGTGAGGGAGGTCACACACAAAGGCCCTGCCGGCATGTCTGTGAGGGCCTGCGGGAGGCCTGCCAGCCGGCCTTTGACGCCATCGACATGGCCTGGCCCTACTTCCTAGATTGTGCCCGATACTTCGCACCAGAGGAGGAAGGCTGCTATGACCCTTTGGAACAGCTCCGGGGTAAGGCAAGGCTTTGGGCGTACTCCGGGCTACATATTAGCTCTGAGAGTTACTCTTTGGGCAGGGCAGGTGTCAGGGGTCTGCTAACAGTCACATCCTGGTGTCCTATAGAGGGTTATCTCACTGCTGAGGAAGCAAAGGCTTACCTGATCTACAGACTTGGAGGGAGGGGCCTTGGGATAAAGGGCAGCTTATCAAGAGGGCAAAGTGGCCCATCCAGGCCCATGAAGCATCCTACCCATGGAGAGGCCTGTGCCTAGCAGACAAATGGGACATGAACGGGGTAGACAGAGTGACCAGTTACAGCGCCTTCAGGAGCGCATCGCACTGGCATGTCCCTGGGCGGGGAACTTCTCAGCAGACTTTCTGGCCAGAGCTGAGCCTGAAGGGTGATCTGAGTCAAATGATGTAAGCTGCGGAGTGGAGGGCCTGCTTGTCTCCAGCGCCAGCCTGTGACAGAGGAATGGGCTCCAGGAATGCTAGTGAGCGGCTCCTCAGGAGGTGTGCGGGTCACAGAGGGCTGCTTGGCGCAGTGCCTTAGCGAGCACAGCTCTGTCTGTTCCCATCCGCACCCTTTCACCTGAGTGGTGAGAAAGGCGACCCTCTGGGGATCAGCACCCACCGTGCCATGCTGGCCCATGGAATTTTCTGAGGGACAGACAAGGCCCTCCATACTGCCCCAGGCAGGAGTCACCAAGCACGCTTTCTTCTTGCTTTGCAAGCCCTTAGTTTTCTGTTAAAATGGAGGCCCGGGAAAGGAGATAGAATAGGGGCTTCCACTGGAGTCACCTTGGACAGCCATTGGTGAATGGGTTTGTTTGTACCGCCACTGCGTGCATACTGTGTACCGAGACGCAAAGGCTGTCGGGAGGGCACAGACCTAGCAAAGCATGTGTGAGCGGCCGCCAGCAGGTGTACCAGGATGAGCCGGGTCTTGGAGCCTGGGCCTGTCCTGGAGGGGGCAGGCTGGGTTCATGTGCAGGCGCAGTGGGTGTTGGCCGGCAGCAGTTGTGTCCACAGTGAGCTAAGACGTAGAGGCGACAAGCAAGGCTGGTGAGGAGAGAGGAAGCCGACCTGCTCTGGCTGAGCCTGTTACCCCAGGAGAGCCCAGGCACTGGAGAGGGATTATTTTGAAGCCACCAAATTGCTGGGTTCATCTGCTCTTTCTCCTCAGCAACCATTTTGAGCAAAAAGAAAACCACAAGTAGAGACAACATTAACTCTTTGTGGCCCCGGGCGGCCTGCAGGGATCTGCCTCAAGTTTCTTCTGCCATTAGGGCTGAGGACGACCCCTAGGTTACTAGCCACTGGGCTTCTTCTGTAGAGAGGAACAGGGAAATGGTGTGTGTGTGTGTGTGTGTGTGTGTGTGTGTGTGTGTGTGCGTGTGGTGGGGGGGGGTCAGGTGTGACGGAGGTTACACTCTGACCAACACTGTCCCAGACACCTCTTCTTCCTGGTAGACCTCCCCCTTCAATCTTAGCAGACTACGGGCTGTGGGGAACCACTCTTAGCCACGCTGCCCCCCGCCCTCATGTGAGTGTTGACACAGCATAGGCCATGGTGCCAGTAAGTAGAGAGGGAGGCAGAGCCGTGTCAGGGCCCCCACGGCAGGGTTATGTCAGACAACCGCGGCTTAGAGGCAGGTGACGGCCTCTCAAGGTTTCCTAGGAGCACCTTCTCTTGAACTCTGCTTTTCGTTTTTATTTTTGTTTGTTTTTTGTTGTTTTTGTTTTTCGAGACAGGGTTTCTCTGTAGACCAGGCTGCCCTTGAACTCAGAAATCCACCTGCCTCTGCCTCCCAAGTGCTGGGATTACAGGCGTGTGCCACCACCGCCTGACTGAACTCTGCTTTTCATATTTGAAAGCTCCCAGGCAGGCACCCACATCTCGCTGGCATTTTACACTGCAGTGGAGACATGCCTGGTCCACATGCATCTCCTGGGCGCCATCTCTGGCTGGCTTACGGCAGTGCCATCCAGGAGGCCTATGTGTCATCCTCACACTCCAGTGGGACTGGGCGTGAGTGTGCTGGGCCAGGTTGGCGAGCTGTCTGCGCCACGAGCAAGCATTCAATGCACACCCCAGCCCCAGTTCTAATTCCTTCCCCAGGAGAGCTGGACGTGGAGGAGGCGCTGCCCTCAGACCTACCGCCCACCTTCATCCGCTTCGCTCACCACTCCTATGCTCAGATGGTCCGGGTGCTGAAGAGGACAGCTGCCCGCTGTTCCCAGGTAGCCAAGATGTACAGCATTGGGCGCAGCTTCGAAGGCAAGGACCTGGTAGTCATCGAGTTCTCGAGCCGCCCAGGCCAGCACGAACTGAGTGAGTGACCATGGGAGACCCAGGTGTGATTTCCGCCCCTGGGAACAGGGTGAAGACCCCACTTAGCCTTGGGGTGCACAAGCTGGGGGTGACTGTCTGGTGCCCCCTCTACTCACCCACCCATGATCACCTGCCCACAAGGACAGTATTAAAAAGGATTTCTCCAAGCTGGGCATGGTGGCATACACCTTTAATCCCTGCGCTTGGGAGGCAAAGGCAGGGGGATCTCTGTGAGTTTGAGGCCAGCCTTGTCTACATAATGAATTCCGGGACAGCCAAGAATACGTAGAGACCCTATCTCAGGGGGAAAAAGGATTTCTCCAGAAAAGCCATGTCACTTGAGTTTGGGAGCATGGATATGAGTTGGTCTCATCCCAACAGACACTTGTCTGAGGAGACTGAGTAATAGCAAGAGAATAAGTTACCTAAACAGATGACAGTGTGGAGACTCTGTCTTCAGGGAGAGGGCAAAGTTTTTTGAGAGGTTGGAGACTGGAGGGACTAGGGCAGATCCTGGAGGGGACACTGGGTCAATGGGCAGTGGCTGCCACAGCTTCAGTCTTAGATTTTTAATGTGGAATATGTCACCATCACCACCACGGTGGCCCTTCAGGCTTGTGAGTCCTGGGCCTGTGCAGGTCTGGGTCCTGGTTCCTTTCCCTTCTGCTCTACTCCTCTTCTGAAGCACAGTTTGCTAAGCTGGTGGTGTGGACACAGCGGGTTTTTCACATCAAGGTCCAGTGACGTTAGGTGTGGAGGCATGCGGCATGCTTTAAGTTTTGGAAAATGCTAGATGGCTCAGATCCTTCAAGACTTCCTTGCTATGGTACAAATTGGGAATCAAATTTTGTTACAGTAATTGCTAGTGGTTCTGAACTGGAGAAGAGACACCAAGCTGACTGTATCTAGGGTTCTAGAATGTTCGCATAGAGACTTGGCTTGGACCTTCATCTCCTGTGTGAATAGGACATGATGACACTGAAAGTTCCTATTCCCAGCACTGAGAACATCACTAAGGCTGGGCCCTCCCTTGGTCCCATCCCCCAGTCCATTACCCCATTGACATGTTGGTATAATAAGGCCCATCCTTCCTCCAGTTCCAGAAGTCTCTAAGTGTGTGGACTTAGGACTCTGCTGGGATGTCCACCTCGACCCAGCTTTCACCTTGTTGGACTGAGCAATGTGGACATCACAGGCTCAAAGGCCTGTCTCTCATGGGGCCAGAGGTCATCAGGTCACATCTGGCCTCCTCCATAGACATGGACATTTCCTTGTCATTTATGCCCTGAGATGTGAAGTCTGACGGGCATGGATATTCACACTGACAGCTGAAGGTTGCTGGGCCAGATGGAGTGGGTAGGAGATTCTGTTTTCCAATGATCAATGTTAGATTCAGCAAGTAGGGGTGACTTTCCCAGGGCCACACTGAAGAAGGCTACCAGGCATAGTCGAGAGTGTTTCTGTGAAACAACCTTCATCCACCCTTTTGCTCATTAACCCATCCACTACTCATCCACACCTGCCCTTTCCTCTGGCCATCATTCATTTTATTCATTCATTTATCCATTCAGTCATTTGTTCTTCCACCCAGCTATCCATTCACCAACCCATCTATCCATCAACCAACTCATCTATTTAATCTTCCATCCATTTATCTATTTATTTGTTCTTCTATCTTCTGTTTATTTAACCACCAACCCATAAACACATCCATCCATCCATCCATCCATCCACCCATCCATCCATCCTTCCATCCATCCACCCACCCATCCATCCATCCATCCATCCATCCACTTATCCATCTATTTGCTCATCTATTGTCAGTCAGTCTATCTATCCATCCATCCAGTCATCCATCGATCCATTCACTCATCCATCCATCCATTCATCCATTCATAATCCATCCATCTATAATCCATTCATCTATCCATCCACCCATTCATCTATCCATTCATCCATCTATTTGCTCATCTATCTATCAATCTATCATCTATCAGTCTATCAATCTATCTAGTCATCCATCTATCCATTCACTCATCCATCCATCCATCTATCCACTCAAACATCTATCCATACACTCATCCATCTGTCCATCTACTCATCTGCCCATCCATCTATTCATCCATCCATCCACTTATCCATCCACTAATTCATCCGTCCATCCACCCATGCATCCATGCATCCATGCATCCATCCATCCATCCATCCATCCATCCGTCCATCTGTTTACCCACTCATCTGCTCATTCATGCATCTATTCATTCTTCCCTTCCAGGACCAACTGTTTTACCTATTAAACTCCAATGTGTTTGACTTGCTGCCCAAACATGGGTAGTAGATGTCAATAGAAGTAACACAAACCAATAATACCATATATCATCATAGCATTCTTTACTTATGCTAACAATTGTGGCTAAACACAAGAAATGAGCTTAAGAAGTGAGTGTCTAGATAGCTCATTATGCCTAGAGACTCTTGAGTCGAAACAAGTAGCAATCGGTCCCAGTACACCCGGTGCACCCTTGCTCAACCCTGTCTGCAAGACAACACCCCACATCACAGTCTCTCCCTGCAGTGGAGCCTGAGGTGAAGCTCATTGGGAACATCCATGGCAATGAGGTAGCAGGACGGGAGATGCTCATCTACCTGGCCCAGTACCTGTGCTCGGAGTACCTGCTAGGAAACACCCGCATCCAGCGCCTGCTGAACACCACCCGCATCCACCTGCTGCCCTCCATGAACCCTGATGGCTACGAGGTGGCAGCTGCAGAGGTGGGGGCTCTCGCTGCCTGCAGAAGGGCTGGGTCCTCGGGCTCTCTTAACTTGATTCATTATTGTTGAGGGTCTGTTTGCAGCCATCTCTCTAGGGGACCAGGGCTGAGCAAGCAGTCGCCCTGCAACATTCTGCCTGTTGGATGGTGTCTTGTTTTAGGACAGGGCTGAGGATGTAGCTCAGTGGTAGAAGACTTGCCAAGCATACAAGATAAGAAAAAGAGTCCCAGGGAAAGAGAGTGCCGATGGAGGATTAGGGACGCTCAGCGGGAGGGACAGAGTGGGCAAGAGCCAACAGAGGCAGAGAGGGTTATGGAGGGGCAGAGGTGCTCCATGCACAGAGAACACTCCCAGGCCATGATGCTAGGGGTGAGGGAAGGCTATGTGGAGGCACAGGAGATGGGAGGAAGGGCAAAGGTCCTTCATCCCGGGCTCATCTCCTGAAGCCACAGAAGCCACAGTCCCACTCGAACCTCAGTCCACCTGAAGCCTGGGCTGGGAGACATGGGGTGGGAGACGCTGAGCCTTTACTGGGCCCTTGTGTCTAGGGTGCTGGCTACAACGGCTGGACCAGTGGGAGGCAGAATGCGCAGAACCTGGATCTGAACCGCAACTTCCCTGACCTCACGTCAGAGTACTACCGGCTAGCCTCCACTCGCGGTGTGCGCACAGACCACATCTCCATCTCACAGTACTACTGGTGGGGTAAGGTAGGAGCTGTGTGGCCCCTCCCTAGGGCACCGACCAGTAACTTCACTGAAAGCCACTGTTGAGTGTTGAGCGCGCGCAGATGATGTGAGCCTGCCGGAGCACTCAGGGCCCAGACACTCTCCCAGTAGCCCTGAGTTCTCTCTCAAGAATGAGCTTGGCAGGTTCTCTGTAGCTCCTCTGTGGCTAGTGTAACCTGCTATGTCAGTAGCCCTGCTGAAGTTAGTGGGGTCTACTTAACGCGGGCACTGGACGGTGAGGAGCTGCAGGGGTGGGGTGCTCCTCAGCTTCCAGAAGATGTGACCTGACCAGGAGGGGTAAAGTGGGCTCCAGGTTGAAAGGCCAGCACACATTCTGCAGTGGCCAGGGGGAACTGTAGTGGCTGGACAGGATGGGGTGGGGGTGGGAAAGGCAGTCATGGTGGCCAGCAGAGAAGGCAGAGTCTTGAGAGCAGTGATCCAACCCCGGCAGGTGGCCCCCGAGACCAAGGCCATCATGAAGTGGATACAGACCATTCCCTTCGTCCTCTCAGCCAGCCTGCATGGGGGCGACCTGGTGGTATCCTACCCCTTCGACTTCTCCAAGCACCCCCATGAGGAGAAGATGTTTTCTCCCACGCCAGATGAGAAGGTGAGAGACGGCCGCTGTGCTGAGGCTGAGCAGGTCTGCTGGCAAGGTCATTTCTGTTCTAGGTCATAGGCGTTGCTGAACCCCCAGGACCCCCCTGGCTTGCTTCCCTCACATCCAGGAGATGCTCTGTCAAGCAGAGAGCCCTTAGGCCTTGTGTTGTGTTTTTTATGTTGTTCCAGATTGCACCAGCAGGGGGCAGTGCAACCACATGCATGCTGCCCTTTAGGCTGTGACCTGGGTTCTCCGCTTGGGCTCTGGCTTGGGTGCAGAGGTTAGGGGCGGGGCTCTGTTCCTGCCACTGTTTACCATGCCCTTGGGTAAGGACCCTGATTTCTTAGGACTGTTCTCTTCACGGTATGTGCGACTGAGTAACATTGGGACACTTCCAGCCCTTAAAGCTGTCTTGTTGTGCCACCCAGCCCTAAGTTTGTCACAACAGGACAGGAAGCTTATTCCTTCCCTCTTATGGATGAGAAAGCTGGCAGAGGGAGGGGAGTGGAGGGCTCAGCAGTTCCTGGTGTCCCCCAGGTCTGGGGCCAAACCTCCATTCCCTGTTGTATTACTGGAGGCTGCAAGCTCCTGTCCCAGGTGGGGCCTGTGCAGGTCTGAGCTAGGCCTGGTTTCTAGTCAGGTCTCCTGGGGAGTCAGATAGGTGAGGGGAGCCTGGTGTACCTTCAAGGGCACTTTTCATTTCCAGCCTAGGGGAAGGGACCTGGAAGTAGGGGCCATCAGGACGGACAAGGGCCATACACCAGGCTCCCCGATCTCTGAGCAACCTGTCCAGGGGAACAGCTGCCCCTGAGCCCTGCTGGATACTTGGATATCAAATTGGTCTTACCTAGAACCTTCCATGCTTCTTGGTCACAATGGCAAAGGGAACTTCCCCCTCCTACTCTGTCCATGGAGGAGGCCAAAACAAACAAACAAAAGCAAAACAAGCTAGGACAGGATAGTCAGTCAGCCTCCACGAAGAGTCCCAGAGGCTGGGGCAAAGTGCAGGCAGACATGTGTGAACACGTGTGAACATGTGTGAACACGGGCGATTTACATTCACGTTCGTGTTTGCGTACCATTGGGAGCACATGTATATCCTCGTGTTCTCATGTGTGTCCGGAGAGGACCCTCAGCCTAGCCTAGACTTAGGCCTTCATTTCTCTCGGGTTGCTGCTTTCCTACTAGAACACAAGGGCAAGCATTCCAAAGTATGGAAGGACGATTCAGGCAGGGGCTCTCAGAGACCTCTCTGTAGCCAGACCAGGCTCATAAAGGCACCTGTGAGCTGCAAGGGCTGAGCCAGCGAGGTCCATATCCTCTGGCTTCTCAGCCCCGAACTGCCCAGCAACTCACTCACTCACTCGCTCATTCAGTCATTCATTTACTCATTCATTCATTCATTCATTCATGCACCCACTCTCTCCCCCTCTTCTTCATTCATTCAATCTTTCACTCAGTTATTCATTCACTCGTTTATACATACGCTTGCACACTCATTCAGTGTGGGGTCTCAGATCGTGTCCCTCCTTAGAGCGAGTGCACCCCCTGGGTGGGCAGGTGTGTCCTGACCAGCAGGAGCCCCTCCATGTCCAGCCTCTTCGGCCTCAGTGCCTGGGGATGTCTGGAGCGGGGAGGTTCACCTCAATGGGTCCCACTAGAGTCAGAAGAAATAAGCCTGCTCCCCAGACATCAATCCTCAATCAATAATGGTGCAGCCTGCAGCCAGTGGCAGGCTCTGTGGAAACCACAGTCTCAGGAGAGGTGGGGAGAGTGCGTGAGGGAAGGAGCTGGCTGGGTGTCCCAAGAGACATCTTTACCAGTGCTCCATCCTGCCAGGGAGAGTCCTGGGGCCACATTCACAGCCCGCAGCCCTTCCTACTGGCCGCAGCCATAGATGTTGGCACAGCTGCAGCTCACCATGACACTTACCGGGCAGCTGCTGAGAGGTCAGGGTGCCGTGCCCAGTGACCTGCTTTCCTGGGTCTTTGTAGTTGCTCTGCCCCTTTCCTTCCCCCATCTTCCTTCTCTCCTTTCCTTTTTTTTTGAGACACAGTTTCTCTATGTAACCCTGGCTGCCCTGAACTTATTCTGTAGACCAGGCTGGCTTCAAACTCTGAGATCCACCTGCCTCTGCCTCCCGGATGCTGGGATTAAAAGCGTGTACCACCATGCCTGGCTCCGGATGACATACTCCATCTACACTCCTCATGTCTGCACCCCCGCCCCCACCGCGTGCTCACAGAGCCTGCAGACAGCCACAGCTCTGCACACCCTTGTTCTAAGCCAGGCCTGAGGCTCAAGTGCCCAGGATTTTGGGGACGATGGCTATAGCTGCCTTCCAGCTCCCACCCACAGGACCACGGAGGATCATGGGATGATAGCCCCCAAGGCAGGGATGGGGAAGAAGAGCGGTGGGGGGAGGGGTCAGACAGTCCAGGTACTGGGTCTAACCTTGGAGCCAAGCCCGTGTTTAGATAGATGGGGGAGGGTGGCGGAACGCCCACCTTCCTTCTCCATCTCCATCTCCAGATGTTCAAGCTGTTGGCCAGAGCCTATGCTGATGTCCACCCCATGATGATGGACAGGTCGGAGAACAGGTGTGGGGGCAACTTCCTGAAGCGGGGGAGCATCATCAACGGGGCGGACTGGTACAGCTTCACTGGAGGTGCGGCCTGAGCAGGCGGGTGGGCGGGGCCTCCCTCAGCAGAGCCCTGGCACTCTTAGCAGAGTCTGGTTTGAGGTTTAGTCACCATCTTCCCGGAGAAGGGGCACGGGGATGAGCTGGCCCTGTGACTTTGGCAGCTACTGTTGGATTTCTTTTATAATCAGCTATCTGGTGTGATTCCACTCATGACCCAACCCTTGCTGCTTGTTAGGGGTTGACCAGGAGCTGCTGGGTGCAGTGGCAGAGAGCCCCGGAGAAGCTGACATCTCAGGGCCTAATGGTTGGGGTATATTTACTGTGTAAGATAGCGGGCTGCTTGTACTGTAACACTTCTGGGTTCTCCTGAGCTCACTGAGTCCTCACTGGCCGCCATGTGCTGGTGTCACAAGTGTACTGTGGGAGACACATGTCACGCACACCCTGGAGCACTCATTGAAGGGCCCACACACAGCCACAGCCACCCTTAGTCTGGTTCCTGCTGTACCCCAGCACACTTGGAGTCTTCTGCAATGGGCAAGAGGGCAAGAGACAGGTTCTCAAGGCCTGCGTTAGCAAGGCCGGGGCTTGCTCCCCCTGCCACACTGCCTCCCGCCAAACCTACCCAGGCGGCCGACAGCCGCCTTCCTCATGCGTCCCGAAGCTACCGTTGGGGCTTTCATACTGCCAGGGACCAGCACATGCCATCCTCTGGGGCATGAGAGCACCCCTTCTTCCAAGGCTTCAGGTACATTGGCTTCCCAGAGGCCAGACAAGGTCCTACTGTTGAGGCTGAATGGAGAGACCCGTAGGCTTCCTTCCAGCAGCTGGCAGGGCCACAGGGCAGATGGGCCGTGGCAGCCATGAGCACTGTGGCAGTGGGAGCTGCATCAGCAGAGCCCAGAAACACAAAAGTCCTTGGAGCTGAGGGATGGAGTCCCTCTGACTTGCTCTCCTGGGAAACGATCAGGTCTCTGCTAACTCTGGGCAATTGTGTGCTGTGGTCATTGTTAGACTCCTTGGGGCTCTAGGCCCAACAGCTGGGACACAGAGGCCCATGTGGTACACTGGCTAGTTTCTCCGGGAGAGCAAGATCCTAATCCCGTGCACTCTGCCACCCAACCGTGTGAAACCAAAGTTTACCTCTGTGGTCAGGTCAGGACCTTCTATTCCTGTTCTCGGTTGTGCATGGAAAAACAGTTGCTGGGTAAAGTCATCTCTATGTGCAAAGTGGGGCTGGGCCGAGTCTTGTGCCTGCCGCAGGCTCTCTGCCCCTGATGCTCAGCTGTCCACCCCACAGGTATGTCTGACTTCAACTACCTACACACCAACTGCTTTGAGATCACTGTGGAACTGGGCTGTGTCAAGTTCCCACCAGAGGAGGCACTCTATGGCCTGTGGCAACACAACAAGGAGCCCCTACTGAACTTCCTGGAGATGGTGAGCCCCGCCCACTGGAAGCTTCCCATGGTGGGGATGGAGTCCAGCTCCGCCCTTAGGCTCCCACCTTCTGGCTGTGTCCGGGGTTCGGTGGAAGCATCTGCTGGTGGCTTCTCTAACCATCCATTCAAGACTGGGGTTTCCCAACCATATCTCTTCCCATACACCCTGGGGGATGCCGGGTAGAGGCCCATTGGGTAAGAATCCTGACAAGCAAGATGGCCGACAGGAGCATGGGGGTGCTGACCGTCTTTTGGGGGTGCTGGAAGCCTGGAAGGGGGTGCTGGCTGGCCAGCCTCCAAGCCCTGGGGGCCATCAAGAAGCAGCAAGCGAATCAAATTGAATCTTGATGGAAGAAAAACCAGGCAGGAGCAGGGGGCACTCTCTGGGCAGAGGGTGTGCAGTAGGCGACTTGGTGAGGCACTTGAGACCTACAGCGTCCCTTCTGGAGTTAGGGTAGCTGTAGGAGTGAAGAGGGCGGGATGAATGGGGAGTGTCTCAGAGGTGATGGTTCTGGGATACAGCTTGTTCACATATCAGAGGCCTCCAGGCTGAAGAGTAGACTGACTGTACCTGCCTGTCTGCATGGAGGGCATCTGGACGTAGGGTAGGTGGGCAGGCAGTGATGGGGTGGCTAAAAACACATCCTTAGAGCCCTCTATTGGATCCTGGAGCGAGAGTCTGCTGGGTCAGAGGAAACAGGTGCCTGAGCCAATGCTTCACCCGGCACAGCCCCCACGAGTGCTATAGGATTATGAGGAGGCTCAGAGAGCTATAGGAAGATAACACTTCCCTAGGAAGTCAGCAGATTCAGATGCAGGGAGGCCGTGGCAAGTGCACAGTGGCCCATAGTTGGTCCTATCCCTAGATGTCCCTGTCCTAGGCAGCCCCACCCCTAGATCATGGGGCTTGAGAGAATGATCACTGTGTCCACAGAGGCACATGACTATGACAGAGGGGGACACAGAGCAAAAGGACCGGCCATGCAATGTGGCCTGGCAGCTGCCTGGAGTTTAAGTCTAGACTTTGTGTCCCCAAGTTTGGTCCTTGAGCCCTGTTTATTTTCTGGAGAGATCAGGAACTTTCCACGAGGTAAGGACAGGTGAGCCTTGCTACAGCAGCAGTGACGGGGAGAAGACAAGCCCAGGTAGTGAAGTATGTCTCCATGTGCTTTCTGTGATAACTGGCATGTCATTTAGGCAGGGTGTGTCTCATCCATAGGCGGGGCTTGGGGCAGAGCTAGGTGCTTAGGCCATTCTGTGGTCATCTGGGGAAAATGAGTTAGAAGGGGCTTTGGTGGGACTGGGATCGCTCCGTGGATATTGCACATGAAGTCTCAGTGCATGAAGATTTAATGGCAAGCGAGTGGTGGCCAGTCGGGCAGCACTTGGCTAACTCCGAGACAGATGACCCCCAGGAAAACGGGCTTGGATCCTGATAAGGATCAGGTCTGTCAGGGCCAATCGAGGCCACTTTCACAGTGATCCTGAGCAGGCCCAGGGGTGGGGAGGTGTGGAAGAGGCAAGACAATTCTTCCTGCTGCACAGCTTCAGGCCCCAGGGAGGCAGAAGAGGACCCCAGTTGAAGTACAGATCAGAGACTTGCCAACTGAAGGGAGGGGCTCCCACGGACAGGCCCTGTTCTCTTGAAGGACAGAGGGGACACGAATGTCCACTCAGTAAAGCCCAGCAGGGAGAGAGAAGCTGGGCTATGGGGCCATCAGGAATGACATCCCAGAGGCTGAGGAGTGAGGGTATCTGGGCGTGGGAGAAGGGGTCAGTCAGTGTTGACAGCTAGAGCATTCTAAGAGGGCAAAGGTGTGTGTGTGTGTGTGTGTGTGTGTGTGTGTGTGTGTGTGTGTAGGGGCAGAGGTTACATGGGCAGGGGAGCCAGAGGTTAGCCGTGACCACTGACCTGTAGGATTCAGTGCCTTTCCGTGACTGAGGAGGAGCAATGGGGGAAACTGGGTTGGCACCATGGCCTCCGCATCATCAGTTTTCCTCAGTCAACTTCTCCTCACACTCCACACGATAGTGTTTCTGGTTTCAGCTCCACAGGACAGCAATCCATGCTCAAGAGCGCCCAGGCGGTGGTCACCTGTCCAGGGGCAGCCGCCTACCACTTACATGCTCATGTCATGAGAGTCAAGCTCCCAACCCGTGCCAGCCATATCTACGCACCCCCTTTTCCCGAACCTTCAACACTGTTTTGTTTTGTTTTTTTCAAAACTGTAGGAGAGAAGTGACTGGATTGTTATGTCTGCCCCAGTGCCGCTGGGGGTCAGGAGGGAGGGTGGCAGCCACTGAGAGCCACTGGCTCCGAGCAGTGGGGACTTCTGGGATTATTGGGTTCCGACTTTGCTGATCTTAGAGGCACTGTGAGCTCTAGGTGTTATTGGCAGGTCCGGCCCCACTTAGACCCATGCTGTCACTGAGGGAGCTGAGTGTGAAGAAGCGAATGGTTTGCTGGGGTCAGGAGGCCTCCTCGTGTGCAGAAGGCACGGGGTGTGGGTGGGAAGCGGAAGGGCTGGTTCATAGTAGGGCTGAGTCTGCCCAGCTCCGTGGCTGTCCTCCATGGGTCCTGGGCTTTACTCTGGGGATACCCGCTGGTGTGTAGACAGACATATGCAAATATAACTAGTGGGTTGGGGATTCGAGCCTCTGGTCTGTGTCCTCACTGGGCTTCCTTCTAGAATCTCTGCTCAGAAGGAACCATGAATAGCTGCCTAGGCCAGGAAGGTACTGATGCTCAAATGCACCTAACGGTAGACAGCGGAGGTCGTCCTCAGTGTCTGGGGTCAGGAAGGAAGTGAACACGACCCTTAGGCAGAGCTTCAGTGCCAGTCAAACAACCCAGAATGTAGAGACAGATTGCCAGAGATACCTTAAACAGGAAACAAGGTCCCCAGATTGACTTCCTCCATTATACAAGCAGAATCCCAACTCAGAGGAGCATGGGGGCACTGGTGAGAGTGATATTGGGGTTAGACATTACCTCTGTACCTTCTCTCTGGTGCCTTTAGGTACACCGAGGCATCAAGGGCGTGGTGACAGATAAATACGGAAAGCCAGTCAAGAACGCACGGATTCTAGTGAAAGGCATCCGCCATGACGTCACCACAGGTGAGCAACAGCCTGCAGCCATCTGTGGGTGAGGCCGATGCAGGGCTCCCATTTCACCAGGTTCTCTGTCCATTCTCAGCCAGCTTGGTGGCAGCCTAGAGCCACCTCCCTCTTGCATCCTATTCATTCAGGACCCAAGGTCCACACTGGGACACTGTGTGTAGGATACTTAGTTATTTTGCTTGTGGTTGAGACAAGAAGCAACCTAAGGAAGGAAGGGCCCATTTAGTCTCACCGTCCATCCTAGTAGAGAGGACACAGTAGTAGGCTCTACCTCCTAAAGGTTCCACAACCTTCCAAAATGGCCCCACCGACCGAGCATCAATTGTTCAAACACATGATCATGTTGGGGGACACTTCACAGTTGGCCACAACACTCTGAAAGTTGATTTTGTGGGCTTTGACTGTCCTGAAGCCTTTCTTTCCCTCTTGCATAGGACCCAGGTTAAATTCCCAGCACATCTGATGATTCATAGCCATCTGTAACTCTAGTCCCAGAGGATTCAATGCCCTCTTCTGACCTCCGAGGGCCCTGTGCATGCATGTGGTGCAAATACATACATGCAGGCGAAAGATTCAACTGCATAAAATAAAAATAAAATATTTTAAAAGCAATTTTGAAACTAGATACCTATAATGTGAGACTTGGCAGCACCATTGTCTGGCAGAGGGTAAACTTGTAAATTGCAAGCCTGGGGGCAGAGTGAAGCCTGCCAGGAAGAGGTGGCACCAAGGTAGGGCTTTGAGGAAAGAATAGGAGTCTGATGAAGAGGGTGGAGAACATGGGAGGCAAATGCCCCGCCCATCCTGCTCTAAGGCCCATCTACCCCCATGTGTCATGGAAACCCCTGTCTGTCATACTTCTGCCTCAGCCTGGAGCCCTCTGAGGATTGTTTCTGTTCTCTTTGAAGCGCCTGACGGAGACTATTGGAGACTCCTTCCCCCGGGCTCCCACATTGTCATTGCTCAGGCCCCCGGCTACTCCAAGGTAATGAAGAGAGTCACCATTCCCTTGCGCATGAAGAGGGCCGGCCGTGTGGACTTCATCCTCCAGCCTCTGGGGACGGGGCCTAAGAACTTTCTTCCTGGACCTTCAAGAGTTTTACCTCAGTCCCAGGATCCACAGCAAGAGCCTGCACAGCTGGATTTTGAGCCCCCCAGGGCGCGTAGGCAGCCAGCTAGCGGGGGCAAGCCGTGGTGGTGGGCTTACTTATCATCACTGAGCCCGTACAAGCCACGCTGGCTGCTCAAGTACTAGCGCCCCTCTCAGGCCCGGGCCTCCATGTCCACCTCCACAGCCTGGGCTTCTGTCTGGAGTCTGCCAGCCACAGACATCACACACAGCCTCTTATTAAAGCATGTCCACCCACTGTGACGAAAGGCTCTGTGCAAAGAGGGGAGGAATTGAGTCCTTGTCTACTGAGGGCAACTCAGACTGGTCCTAGTGAAAAAGACCCTAGGTGGTGTCTTCCTGCCCCCAGTAGTAGTACTGGAGCTATCAGGGCAAGGCCCACAGGACTGCTGTCCTTTCCCAGACCATGAGGACTTGAAGGCTGAGCTCTGATCTGTTGCTGCAGGTTAAGTGGTCAGGACTCATCTGGATGGGAAGCGTAGGGAGACACAGAGGTGACTCCAAGGCTGGATCAAGGCCTCAAAGGCAGAAGAGTTAGCACCAGAATCCCCGCAGCTTGATTAAACTCTGCCTTTGTGGGACTCACAGAACCCATGGGGTCTGATTCTGGGGCCAGTCTCCTTGTTCTTCCTTCATTCTTATGTCACTACCAGCTTAGATCCAGAGACCTTCCATGGCCCCATAGGTGGTCTTTCTTCATCATCTCTCTCACTATGAGGGCTTCATAAGACCTGGGATTTACCAGATTGGGAGTTCTAATAGCCTAAGAGGCTCTAGCTACTAGTACCACATAGCATAGTCAAATTGGGAATTTTAACAATAGTAGTTTATCACAGCCTAGTCCTAGAAGGGCTGGATTTTCTCTGCTCGGCTGGTAGGTATCTCTCTTCTCCTCGTGTCATGTGGGGTCATGACAACACGACTGTTACTTGACTGTGGAATGCTTCCCTCTGAGGGGAAGCCCTTGCCCCTCCTAACCTTTTGCCATCCTGGGCTGATTCTGTGACCCCACTTGATCTGCAGAAGTCCATGTCCCCTGTACCCCAATAGACAATGTACAGTCAGAGAACAGCAACCGCACGGCCTCCCTCTGCCCTGGTACTAGATCATGAACCACTCTCCAAAGACTTTATGAAGGTCATTTTTTTCCCTTCCATTTTCGTATACAAATCTAATCTTTTGAGAGCCCACTCCCTTCTAACTCATTCTAACTCACAATATTACAGGCTTTCATCAATAATAATATACGATCAATTACTCAAATGTAATTGATTAGTTAAGAGAACCACATTTCCCCTCTTAGCCTGTGTCTGATTGGACGTAAAGCCCAGCAGTTGCCCCAGAGGGTGGCCTTGCCCTTGGCTGTGGACTGTCTTGGCTTTTTAGCTGAGATTGAATTTATATACAATTTGCTAATGTTAGCTTAAGAAAAACCCAAAAGGGCACTTTATGTCGCAGGCTTACTGATGACACCATCCCAGGGTACGATAAGCTGCCCTTGAGGGGGATTAGCGGCCGAAATTGCCTCCTGAGCTGCCTCTGAGCTCCGTTTGTCTTTATTTGGTTGTACAGATAATTTTTTTGTCATCAGAAAGTTGAGTTCCATAAATACAGTATCGTCCAATTTAATAACGAGAATCAGAGCTGGCTTTGTCCAGTCTGCATCTCTCTTTGGCTGAAACAAGCCCAAGATGTTTCTCCAAGACAGCAGTGATGCAAAGAGAATTTCTAGTCCAGGCTACTCTTTGCACAGGCTACTGCCCTCGGGCTGGACCCCTCTCTATGCTGATCTGCCTGCAAGCTACAGCAGAGTGGCTGGGTACCATAGTGGCTGGGCAGTAGGGTATCTGGGCAGCCTGGTGGGCTAGGGAGTGTAGTGGCTAGAGGCTGTGGTGGCTGAGCACTGTGATCCCACTCAGTGAGGTACTACAGGAAGCTGGCTCCTGGGCCTCCCCACAGGCAGAGTGTGAAAACCATTCTGCTTTCTGAGAACTTTTAAAGACATTCATCTCAGCAAGACCCCTCACCAAAGACTGGGAGGTGACAGCTCCTGCATACAGAGGAAAAAGACAGATGGGCGGTGGCTGTTAAATAACTTACCTCATGAGGCAAGGATGGGTAGGTAAGTTGCAAGGCCTGGGTACGTTGGCTCAGCAGAGCCTCCACCACATTCTTCTATGCCATAACCTTGTGATAAGTGGACATGGAACTTTTGGAGGTGATTAGGTTCAGATGAGGTCATGGAGGCCCTCAAGAGGGGATTAGGGTTTCAGAAAAAGATACACTTGAGGACCTTCTCTTTCTGTCCCCATCACTTGAGGATGAAGATCATGAATGAAGTCAGGTCGGGAACAGAACCTGTCAGCTGTGTGATCTTGTGTAGCCGGCCGCACTTTGAGGGGCAGGTGTCCTTTGTTTGAGGTGCCATCTGTGGCCCTTGGTGACTGCAGCCCTAGGGGACTGTGTCCCACTGACTGAGGTAACTAATTCTAGACTTCTGTGCAGTATGGGCAGGTCAGGTTGGGGCATCAACAGTAGACAGGCCGGCACATCAGAGTTTAGAAGGCAAGTTCAGGAACCTACGGCTGCCTCCATGTTGGCTCTGCAGAAGGAGCCTCTGTTTAACACCCTGTCCTGACAGTTGTCCCAGCCTCACCTCTGTGGCTCCCAGAGACTGTGATTAACTAACTGGCAGGAGTGTGCAGGTCCTAGCTCCTCTGGTCTGCCTTAGACAATGCCCTGCCTGCCCAGACCTGGACTACAGCCTTCAGTATCTGTGCAGAGACTCTGGGCATCAGGACCACAGGCAACCCGAGAGAGAGAGACACCTCTTTGGAATTCTGTGACACTGTAGCTTCAGTTTCGAGCTGCACATTCTGAAGGTGCTGGGAGGCCCGACAAAGGCTCCCCCTCTCACCGTCCCTCTGCTTCTGTTCCTAGGCAGGCCACTCTCTACTCTCTGCTTTCCGCTCCTATGGGCAGGCAGGCGGGTAGGCGGGAGGGCAGGCAGGCGGGTAGGTGGGAGGGGAGGCAGGTGGGTGGGCAGGTGGGTGGGCATCTCCTATGTTTCCTTCTTTGTCCTCCTGGGCTGTAGCTGAGGAGAAAACCTTAGATAGGGAGTGGACACAGGGTGCTTTTCTCCTGCTTGGGGCAGGCCTTCTGCAGGAAGAATGGGCTTCTGTCAGCTACTTTACTCCTGTCAGGGAGATGAGGGTCAGAGGACCCCATACTGTGACATGGGCAGAGCTCCTGAGAGACTCCCCTGCAGACCACCTTGCCCATGGATCTTGATGGGGTGGGATATGTCCTCAGAAAAATGGACTGAAACTCCAGCCCTAGGACTCACAAATGTGACCCACAGAGAGGAGCGGGGATCTTTTGCATCGGGCCTTCGAGGGGCTGAGACTGTGGGTAACTGAGTGTCCACCATTATTCTTCTTCTTCTTCTTCTTCTTCTTCTTCTTCTTCTTCTTCTTCTTCTTCTTCTTCTTCTTCTTCTTCTTCTTCTTCTTCTTCTTCTTCTTCTTCTTCTTCTTCTCCTCCTCCTCCTCCTCCTCCTCCTCCTCCTCCTCCTCCTCCTCCTCCTCCTCCTCCTCCTTCTCTTTTTTCTTCTCCTTCTTCCTCCTCCTTCCTCTTCCTCCTCTTCCTTTTTTTTGGAAGCGGATGTTGAGACAGAGTTTCTCTGTGTAGCCCTTGTCCTGAAACTCACTCTATAGAGGCTGGCCTCAAAATCACAGAGATCCACTTACCTCTTCCTCTCAAGTTTTGGGATTAACGTGTGCACCACCAAGCCTGGCCAACTTCTTTTTAATGGCAGCAACTTCTGTTTTCCAGGACTCATTTGTCATCACAAAAATTATCCTCAAAATGTGACATTCACCATGTGACAGAAGCGTAGATAAAAAGCTACACATTCCCAGGTGGGACTGGCTGTTCTGTGCTGTCCTTGCTGTTAAAATTGTGAGGGAGTTTTGTTTGTTAGTTTGTTTGTTTTGCTATCTTCTGATGTTGCTTGGTGACTAATGGGCCTTCCTTGTGGGCCTGCTTCTTCATGGGAGTGCGGGGAAGCCACTGCTCAAGACTCTAGCCCATCTTCCTCATGCCAAGGGCAGCATCACCAGGTTCCTAACGGGAAATGCTCCGGGAGACCTCTGAAGATGGTGCCGACTCTGCAGGAGAGGGTCTCAGGCTGTGGCCTGTGCCGCCTGCTAGGACCACTGTTGTGGACCCCCACAAAGCTGCTCCTGAGGAGCCAGACACTCTCAGCAGCAGCCCATTTCCACAGTTAAGTCAATTTGTCTCCACTGAGTGGAGAGAATCGCAAAGCAAACAGATTATGCTCACACCATTGAGCCGCTGGCACTTGGCCTCTGAGGCCGGAGGGACACTGCCCTCCAGCCTCCTGAGCAGACAGCTCGCACAGAACAGAGTGGGGGCGGGGATGCTCCCTGCGTTTGAAGGCTCCAAAGCACATTCTCCTTTCTTATGTGCTACAGAGTGAGCCTTTGTCCCTAGGATGTGCCTGGGAACCAGGTGTTTACATGAGGTTACTTAGGGCCCAATTACCTTGGGTTCCTCAACCCTGGCAATTGATGTTGGCTTCTAATTCATGAGACCCCAGAACCATCCTTGGCTATGCCGAAAGGATTCTGATGTCACCCACTGGCAGAAAGGGGCATCCTGGGGCCAGAGTGTGACAACTCCAACCCCAGGTTTATTTTCAAAGGGATCTAGGGACTCGGGAACTTTTAAGAATGTCTGAACTTGCATTTCCAGTGGCTTGAGCCAGCTCACAAGGACACTATGGCAAGGCCAGATAGAATTAATAGTTATTTGAACAGAAACACGAGATAAAATCAGGGTCAGGAAAACACACAACACCACCAGTCAGAGCCCCACATAGGCTCGAGAGAGGACTGGGCTTCACACTGAGGGGTGGTGATGTAGCCCAGCTGCTGCACACAGGAAGTGGGCCTTGATCACACAGGGGAAGATGATGCCCTAATCTTAAGCAGGGAAGAGGTGGACGGGGCAAGTAGTGCCTCACCACTGTATTTGGCAAATATTTAGCGTGTGTCTGTTATGTGCCTTATATTTCCTCAGGATGTGTGCCCGGGGCCTGGGAGGTGGCTGAGGGTGTGCTGGGAGTGTGGTCCTGGGTTGTGGATGGACCGTGAGGCTATGGACAGGGGCTGTGGCTCATGGATGGGTGGGGGTAGCTGGGGACAGAGTTTTGTGGGCATGTGTTGCTCCTTCTCATGCACTATCCTGACCTGATAGTGTCCTGCACTGTCCTCCATCTGGGAACCCCTAGGCTTGCCTAGAGTGGATAAGCACGAGTGTATTGTACTTGCCGATCCAAGGAGATCCAAGAAGATAGTGTGGACAGAGAAAAAAAGTTCTGGGCCTGAAGCTCAGCCTCCGTGCACACAAAGCCTTCGGTCATAGACGTCCCAGCCAGGCCAGGGTCTCAGGGTCAAGCCCATGCTGCAGAATTAATGTGCAAGATAAACAGAGCCCAGAGGGCTACGTCACAGTCCCTGGCAGGTCAGAGGTCTGCTCTTGAGGTGTGAGAAAAGGTTCAGAGGGATAAGGTCAGTTGTCTGCAGCCCAGACTAGCCTGTGGAGGGCTGGCTGAGCCTCTCCCAGCAGGTCCCTGCCCCCACAGCCAGGGTAGACTGATTACTCAGGAAAGGCCAGGAAAGCAGCTGCCACTCTCGGCTGCCTGAGTCCATCAACATCAGCAAACCCCTCCCCCTGGCCCTAGCTGCCCTGACCTGGCATCTCCAGCTTTCAACCTGCTGTAGTCTCAGGGATGAGATGGGGTGAGTGTAAGGGGTTGAACAGTAGGCCAGGAGGACTAGGATCCCCAGGGCTACACTCCTAAGCAGGTACCCCTCACGGGGTACTTTGGGGGTCCCCAGCTGTGCATGAGCTGTTAGGGTTTGATGGGCTTTAGTTCTTACTACAGTGTAGTCAAGCATCAGGACAGGAGATAACCCCAGGTTGGGTCTCTGTTCTCATTCTAGGTCCAGGGACATGGCCAAGCCTTGGGGTCCTGTTTTTCAGCCAGGAAGCCAATGAACAAGGGCGTGTAGGCTTGCTAAAACCATGGAAAGGTCAGACTTTGCTGTGTGGTCTGGGCTCCCAGCTTTAGTCGGAGGAGCATGGGACGCTGGTCTTATCTTCCTGGACCAGCTTTGCCCTGTGTCTGCTGCTCTGCTCAAGCTATTCCTAGGAGGCAGCAGAAAAGAGGTAGGGCATATTGATGCAGCTGGCCCAGGATGTGTGCAGTGCCAGCCTTCCCTGGTCTGCAGGGAATCTAGGGCAGGAGGTGAGGAAGGAGGGCAGGGACATGTGTTCCTGTGACACACGGCTCCTTGCCCATCTTGTCAATGCCTGGTGTACATTGTCACTTGAGAGGCACCGAGAAGGAAGAAAGCATCTCCTGGCCCAGGAAACCCAAGAAGCTGCACCTCTTGTGTCTTCCCAGGCTGTTCACCAGCCTCACAGATGCAGCAGGCATGGGGGACTCATGCACTGCATTCCTCCCTGTCCGGCCCCTTCTCTTCCTCCCAACCGCAGAGGCTAAAGCAGGGGCAGAGATAAGTGTCCATCCATCTCAGCCTAGCCTGGCCAAGAGCTGGACTCTGTGCTGCAGGGCCCCAGGCACTGGCCTCTCCCATCTTCCCCAGCAGACTCCTGGGGAAGGAAGGCTATGAGATCCAGGAGCAGGGCCAGGGTGAGACAGTGGGCCCAGGAGATGGGCCAGGCTCTGTCTGTAGAAGATAGTCGTGGAGTCTGGCCTGGAGAGGCTGGTGAGGGCAAGAGGCGTGCTTCACAGCTGGGTAGCCACTCGAAGGGTCATGCTCAAAATCCTGGCCTGGGGTCTCTGCCCTGCTGGAGCCTGCCCTCATGCCTACCCGGAAACATCAAAGCATCTGCTGTAGGGCTGAGCAAATACCTCCTGCCCGCTGACCAGAATGGCCCTCTGCTTCTGACCCCTCTCATGGGGCCCAAATGGGAAGCAGATTCTGCTCTCCCAGATCAGGGACTCCAAGCTAAGAAGTTGGGGGGCAGGGGGTAGAGGTTGCTCCCAGGAGACAGGGCCAGAGAAGCGCCTGGTTCCTTTCCTGCAAGGGCATCTGGGAGCGGGGCAGGGAGGGGGGCTGTCCATACAGAGCCTGGGGGTGGGGAGGAGCTGGGCTTCCCCACTTCTGCAGTCAGCCTCCTTCTGTCTCCTTCTTGGTGACTCACACACAGCGTGGTGAGGTTTCCACCTTGTAAAGCATGGGCCATGGCTGGTAATGGTAGTTGCCCCTTCTTCCTTCTGCGTGTATGAGCTCTGGGGCACTTAGGGGAGGGCAGGTGCTGAGGGATGCGGCCACAAGCCATCGGAAACCAGCAGCTCTGAGAAGCTGCAAGAAGGCAGGAATAGATGTCCCCAGAGTCTCCATTAGGAGCCGGCTCTTCTGACTCCTCGTTATCAGCTCTGTGAAGATCCTTTCAGATCTCTGGTCAGAACTACAGAGACCGTGTCTGTGTTGTTTGAGCCTACTTCTTGTGGCAGTGGCCATGGGAACGTTTCTGAGAAGCCATGTCTAATGAACTACTTCTTCTTCTTCTTCTTCTTCTTCTTCTTCTTCTTCTTCTTCTTCTTCTTCTTCTTCTTCTTTGGTTTGGTTTTTGAGACAGGGTTTCTCTGTGTGGTCCAGGTTGTCCTGGAATTCACTCTGTAGACCAGGCTGGCCTCGAACTTAGAAATCCGCCTGCCTCTGCCTCCCAAGTGCTGGGATTACAGGTGTGCACCACCATCCACCATGCCTGGCCCCCTAACGAACTTCTATACATCCTTCAAAGCCCAGTGGGCCAACATCACTATCCAGGTTCCATGAGCTTTTTGTGCAGACTGATTGATGTTCACATCTCCACAGTAGCCATAGCGTTTGGAAGCAGCCGTTTGCCTTACCCACACTTGCACAAAGGCACTCTTTAACCTATCACGGAACCTCACCACGCACGCCAGTCAGGGCTTCTGCTGAATAAGTACACAGCCAACTCTAGCCAGAGTGATCGATGGACTGAAGACACAAGGTCCACCCAGGAGTCTCCCTGCTCTCTCATAATAAGCATTTATGGGGAGAGATTTATGGGCGTGGGAAAGATTTATTGGAAGGCGGTATCAGCAGGACCCAAGTCTGCTGGGTAGACCATGTCCTGGGAAAGCAGCCTGAGCCCCTTGGGGAGGGTTGAGGACAGATGAGCTGGAGCCTGCAGGCCAGGCAGAGGTGCCCCCAGCTGCCTAAGGAGCAGGCATTCCGGCAGGGGTGATGGTGTCTTACAGGGCCATCTCCTTCCTTGTGAGGATGGATTTGGGGTCCTTGGGGGTCTCAGAGGCTGATCCTTGTATGACAGACAGCACTTTGCAGCACCTGGTGAGTCAACTCGCAAGCTCCACACGCTAGCAGACAATGCCGGCTTCTTCCAGGCATCAGTGAGAACTAGTTCAGGGCCAATGTCTCCCCCACAGTCAGTCCTCCTCCACCCCCACCCCATGAGGATCACAGCAGGGGCTCAGGATCCTGGTTGCCCAGGAAGAGCTAGGCCTAGATGGAGTCCTTGCAGGGCCACACTCAGATGCCGGAGGCAGCAGCAGAGGCTGAGTAAGGATGAGGAAACTAAGGCGCAGGGTG
This sequence comes from Apodemus sylvaticus, assembly GCF_947179515.1. Lineage (NCBI taxonomy): Eukaryota > Metazoa > Chordata > Mammalia > Rodentia > Muridae > Apodemus > Apodemus sylvaticus. The sequence goes on from NC_067482.1 coordinate 75,560,570, forward strand.
TCAAAAGGCCGCTACTTGGAGAAGCACCCCATCCCAGGGCCTCCTCTGCACTGCAAAGCCAGTCTGAAGCTACTCCTGCCCTCTCGCAGCTTCTCCAGGCTGCATATGCCCATTGGCTTGTGACCGTATCACTCAGCACCTGCCCTCTCCTGAGTAGCCCAGAGGCCATGCACAGTGAGGGAGTATACTTGTCATTGCCTGCTGTCCCAATGTGCCTTCAAGGGTGTTGAGGTCACTCAGGCGTCTGTTCCTCTCTGACATGTCGCAATCACTGTTAAACTTTACCTGGTCCTGATGCTGAGTTGAGGGTCGGGTGGGCTGGGCAGGCTCTCCATCCCTGAGCCATATCTCAGCCCGGGGGTCATTTTATTAAGTGCCAAGCTGCAGGGATGGGCTGTGTAGTGCATGTGGAGGGAGCCGTCCACCAATCTAAAGAGGACAGGCACCTTAGGTCTGCTTTGCTCCCCAGGTTTATTGGGGTCTCCCGGTGCCTGCCATGCTCCCCAGGCCCTTCCCATGGGGACTGTCTTGAGATTTATCTCTGGCTGTTTTGACTTTGCTGTTGCTGTTGTGCTGATTGGAATTTCAGTCTGTGAAGTTTAATCTGCTTTTATTTCTTTTTAAATTACATTTATTTTTTTTCGTTGCCTATGTTGGGAGGGAAGAGAGCATGTATAACAGCATCGTGTGTGAAGGTAGGATGACAACTCATGGGGATTGAGTCTTCAGTCATGTGGGTGCTGGGGACTGAACTCAGATCCTTAGGCTTGGCAGCAAGCCCCTTTACCTGCTGAGCCATCTTGCCTGCTTTCGAGAACCTGCTGATAGAGCGTTGTAATCTGCTTATCTCCCACTTGTCTTAACAAGGCTCTGCAGTTTGATACCAAGAGCAACTTGGAGTCTCGCTCTGGGTCTTCACAGACTCTCTCTCGTGCTGAGCAACTGGTCCTGTCAAGCTCACCTGGGAGGGTGGGAGACGAGGCAGGCGTTCTGACCTGTGCCTGAAGCCAAAGAGCAAACTTGGTTAGGAAGGCCGGCTAGCTTCTAGCACGCGACTTGCCCAGAGTGGGGATCCTTGCAATGAGATAAGGACATTCTCTCTTAGGCTCATTTGTTTATTTAAGCGCTTGGAGTTGTGGCAACCGTGCCTACATTGATGTCTCTCTTCATGTGATGGGTGAAATGGGAGTGTTCTCACCAGCACAGAGAGGTCAAGTTGTCTGCCAATGGTTGCACAGCTAGAACAGTTTTTACCTATAGGTTGCCTCAGTTTAGGTCCTGATAGACCTATTATAAGTTGCAGGTGCCCCAGAAAGTGACCAGCCACAGTCTAGTTCCCTCATCTTGATGATCAGAAGCAAAAGATAAGACTGCAGCAGACTAGAGCGATGGCTCACTGGTTAAAGGCACTGGCTGCTCTAGCATAGGACCCAGGTTCAATTCCCGATGCCCACACGACAGCTCACAACTGTTGCAACTCTAGTGCCAAGGAACCTGATGTCCTATTCTGGTTTCCAGGTCTTCATGGGCACACACATGAACTCGATGGTAGGTAAGACCACCACATTCATAATAAGTCAAAAGTAAATCTTTTTAAAAAGAGGAAAGATCTTACTCTGTGTTCCTGCCTGGGAAGATGTCTGGACTCCAAACTCAAAGCGCAGTCTTCCCTGAACACCCTGTCAGTTTTGCGTTTTGTAAAGTCAAAACCTTCTAAGCCTTTATTACCATTATAATTCGGGAACTGCCATTACTGCCTGGCGTGTCTGACCACAGCGGGCAAGAAGACAAAAGAAAGGTATCGGCCAAATCTAAATCTGATTCTTTGAACGTAGTCAAACTCCACCCAGAACTCTTGAGAAGAGAGAGAAGGTGGAGGATGAATGATATCAGAAAGGAGGGGAGGGGCCGCTGGATGCCACAGTGACTGGGGAAGTGGAAGAAAACGCCCACAGCTCCATTCTGTTACTGTTGGAAAATTAGGAGAAAAAGCTTGGTCTGTTTTTAGGAAAAACGATGTCATCAGATTGATTACAATTTCACTGCGCTGGGCGACTGAGCCCCGGGCCTTATGTATGCTAAAAGTCCACACTGAGTCTGCCTCAGCCCTTCTTCTGAGAAAGGATTGGGAGAGCCCAGTGCCCTGGATGGTGATACACGAATGAAAGGAGTCTGCGCAGTAGGCAGAGCCGCTGCCCTAGAGAGAGGGGCTGCCCCTGTGAGGGACAGATCATGAGGGTGCGTGGCATCAAGGAAAGGGCAGCGTGTGCACTAGGCAAAGCTTTGGTTTTGAGTCAGTGTATCATCTTGTAGCCCACACAGGCCTTGAACTCACATCCTCCTACCGCTGCCTCATCGATGCTGTGGTTACAGGTGAGCCCTCCCATCCTGGCCCAGACATAACATCTTAGGTGAATAATTAACCTAGCCACTGATTTGAAGCACCCATTGTGGAAAACCAAGACTTACTAGAAGGGTGGCGCTGTTTGAGCCTTTAGAAGACTTCTGGACGCTGCATGAAGAGACTGAAGCTGCAAGAAGGCAAGATCTGAGGCCAACTGTGAAACCTTCTAATTGGGACACCGTGGAGTAATGGCGGGAGGCATCCCCAGGGGTCTGTCTGTCGGAGTTTAAACTGTGGGAAAGATGTGCAGGCCGAGACAAAAACGGGCGGGTGGGAGGCAAGGTGCAGAGGCAGAATTCAAAGCTGTAGTCTGGGAAGGGCGGAGGGGGCACAGAGTGCGAAGTGGGTGTGGTCAGAGAACTAAATGAACAGGCGGGGAAGAGTAGCCCTGACCACTGACCTCAGCCACGCCCGGAGTCAGCTGCCTGGTCACTCATGGAGGTGACAACATAGTCTCATACTAAGAGACCCTGACTTGTTCGGCTGTGCGGAGTGTGACAGAAAATTAGAAAGAGCCTATCTGTCTGCCAGGCAGAGTCATGAAAAGATGCTTACACAGTGTAACACCACCACTCCAGTGAGGTGCTGCTTCAGGTTTTTTTGTTTTTGTTTGTTTGGGGTTTTTTTTGTTTTTTGTTTGTTTGTTTGTTTGTTTTTTGTTGTTGGTTTTTTTTTTTTTTAAGACAGGGTCTCTCCCTATGTTAGCCCTGGCTGTCCTGGAACTCACTCTGTAGACAAGGCTGGCCTCAAACTCAGAAATCTGCCTACCTCTGCCTCCCAAGTGCTGGGATTAAAGGTGTGTGCCACCACCACCTGGCTGTTGCTTCAGTTTTTACACAGGATTTTAGATGTGTGTCCTGGTATGGTGGCAGGTTCTTTACAACACAGTGTGTTTACACAGGGAGAGTGACTGTTGTGGGGCTATCTGAGCAGTGTGTGTTTGTTCAAGTGGTAAATGGGAGACCAGCAGAACTTGTGACCACCCTGCCTCTGCCACAAACATCCCAAGACATGACTGTGTGACTCCAGGAGCCAGCAACATGGGAAGATTTTTTTTTTCTTCTGAGATTTTTCCCAAAGAAGCACAAGACGGTAAGAAGCAGTAGGCTTGAGATCAAAAATAGAAGGGGAAAGGAGGGGCACTTGATCCTCCCAGACCAAGACCCACCAGCCTCTCAGCCACGGCTCTTCATAATTCTCTGATATTGATCAGAGGTTTCTGGACACAAGTTCCTGGGATGGGAGGTGGTGGAGGTTGGGGTAGTGTGTGCAGGAGCAGGAGTCACTGATTGCCACAGCCTGGTGTAAGGCAGGACACAGAGGGCATAGGAGAGGAAAGGTTGGACCAGGAACTCTTCAGCCTCCTCCTACACCCAATGGCAAGTCAGGCTTGCTGGTCATCTTGAGCAGGTCACATGATCCTTTCCATCTACGTCTTGATAAGGCTGATTCTCATATGGTTCTGAAAGCCCCCGGGATTCTTCATTCCTCCATCATCACTGGAAAGCTGAGAAGGTTGCAGGATGTAGACAAGAGGCCACCATGGCATAAGAAGCCAGCACTGACAAACTGTAGGGACATGGAAGGACCTGGCCAGCTCAGTAACCTACATAGAAGAAAAAGCTAGGGTGCGAGTTCTCTTGAGCCCCAAGTGGGCTTCACCCTGTGTGACAGCCTGAAAGCAGCCTGCATCACAGAGATGCCCGTCGTTGCCCAGGACAGCCGCCTTGCTCCTCGGGCGCTGTCCAAATCGATACCCAAACTGCAGAGTCTAGACACATAAACGCCAGGCAATTTAACAGAGGCAGGCAGTGCAGAGAAAACACTTAACTGGCGATCCAGGGCTCTGCCGAGCCTCAGAGCCGCTCAAGAGGATTTATGGGAGATAAAAACAGTTTAACTAAGCTGGAGCCGGCCCCGGCGGCCCACAGGGCCATTGGCTTTTCTCTCCCTCCTGCAGCAGCTACTGGTGGGAGGCAGGGAGGCCCCGGTGGTTCTTTGACTCTTTCCGCCCCAGTCTTACTAATGGTGCTAATCGTGGCCGGTAACCACCAGGTCTCTGATGTAGCAGTCTTACCACAGCCAGCTTTGGGTTCCCGGGCACCCGCCTACCATTTTCTATCAGGCTAACAATAGGCAGGATGTATACAGGTGGTCTCTGTGGTTGGGGCACACACATTACCTCACACGGCCTCCCCGGCCAGTCCTGGCAGGAACCTCATTTCTGTAGTAAGGACAGAAGCCCACGCTCAAGGTCAACTTCAAGGAGTCATTCAAGGTTGGTAATAGGTCCCTGTCCAAATTCCTGAACAGGTCCAAAGACCTGTTTTCTGCCCACCTGTATGCGTCCATGTCCAAACGACATTCCAGGCTGAGCAGCCTGTCCTACAGCATTCGCCTGTGCTCGATGGGGTTACAGTCGGCTTTTTAACTGCTGGCCATGACTTTATGCCCATTCAGTTGTAGCCACTCTTAACAAGAGGCAATAAATCACTTTAAGTAGAAGGCTGGAATTAGAGAATAATTTAGTTTCCAGGGACCACAGTGCTATGGTCCTTTTCTCCTTTTAGAGATGACAGAGACCTTTCCACTCAAGGCCTTAAAGTCAGCAACACTATCAGAACAGATGGGCAAACTCTGCCAGGGGTCTGGGCCTTGCTTCTCTTGCAAAGATTAAGGTTGACATCATCCCACCCAGGGCCTCATGGGAGCCAGCAGCTTTCACTACCTGGAGTGGTGTGGGCATCCTGGCTCCCTTAGCCTTGGGTTGAAATGGTGGCAGCCTCTACAGCTCATAAAACCTACGAGTCTACTTGTTCATCAATGGACAGGGAGCCCTTAGCTAGACTAGAAGTGACCGTGTGAGGAGTTGTGTTCAGTTGGAGGTCATAGGTATGTTGGATAGGTTATATGTCAACTGGGCACAAGCTAGGGTCATCTGGGAAGAAGGGATACAATCCAAGAAGCTATCCATAGGATCCAACATAAAATCCATAGGATTGGCCTGTAGACCAGTCTGCAGGGCATTGTTTTGATTGCTGTGAGAGGGAGGGCTCAGCATTTGCTGGTCCTGGGTATTTAAGAAAGCAAGCTGAGCAAGTGATGGGGACTGAGCAAGCCAGGAGCACTCTTTCATAGACTCTCATTCACTTCTTGCCTCCAGGTACCTGCCTTGAGTTCCTGCCCTGACTTCCCTGGATGGTGGACTAGAAGCTGTAAGGTGAGATAAACCCAAGTTGACTTTAGTCACTGTGTTTAATCACAGGGATAAAGACCCTGTCCAAGTCACTATCGAACAGTAGCCTTAAAGTGTCTCCTACAGCAACTTGTACCTTTGCTATAGGCCCATTGCTAGAAATCATGGGATTAGACTCCAAAGATGGAGGTGGTAGAAGTCATCTAATGACTAATATACATGCTTTATGGCTTTAGAGATTTGAAATATGACACAGAAATCTCAAGAAGGAGTTACCCACGCTGACCATGTGCTCAGAACTAAATTATACATGTGGAAAATGTCGAAGCCAAACTCAGACCCTTGCCAGCAGAGCAAGGCAGCTACAGAAAAAAAAAAAAAAAACCAGTGAGAAGTGGGGCGGGACATGAGGAAGCCTCACGGGAGCCACAAGCAGGAGCAGTGATCCAGAACACAGGGAGAGGAGCCAGGGTGGGACACGCCCACCGTGACAGGTGTGTGGCAGAGATGATTGGACCAATGCAAACCCCAGACTCAAGAGTGAAGAGGAGATGGGATTAAGAACAAAATCTAGGGCTGGAGAGATGGCTCAGGGGTTAAGAACACCAACTGCTCTTTCAGAGGTCCTGAGTTCAATTCCCATCAAGCACAACATGGCTCACAACCATCTGTAATGAGATCCAATGCCCTCCTCTGATGTGTCTGAAGACAGCTATATACAGACTCATATACATGAAATAAACAAATCTTTAAAAACAACAAAACCCCAATATCTATTGTCTGTGAAAGAGGTTTGTAGCACAGTAACCAGGGCATGAAACAGTGCTGAAGACACCCCAGAAAACACTGTCTTAAAACCAAACCAAACCAAACACTGTTGCTGAAGTGACGAATGGAGATTGAGGGAAGGCTTAGACACAGACCGAGAGCAGAAAAATGGGAACAGAAGTGGCTACTGTACTGTTCACACCCAATAACAATTTCAAAATCCATAAAGCGAACTTTCTCAGGCTACAAAGAGAACCACAGAGAGATCAGGGCAACTCTTATGCAGGGATATTTAAAAGCACATTTTGTAGTTACTGATGGAGGAAGGAGACAAAATACAAATTATCCTGCTGGCACAGAGCACATTCCAGATACAATTAACAAGCTTTGCCTAACAAGCAAGCCTAGAGAGCTACGCTCAATGGCCGGAGGGCCTGCACGGTTTGCAAACACCCACGGAGCCTGTATTAAAAGTCATACCAGGCCATAAATAACGTAAACTTCAATAAATGTCAAGAGCGGCTATCAGAGAGACCACACACTCTCTAGCCACAGTGCAAGTAAATTAACATCAATAAAACATCAGACGTGCATGGATAATTAGCTCATAAGTCAGACAAGGTATTAGGAAAGTTAGAGAACGTTAGGAAAGAACGATATGGAAAGATCTCACATGAGAGCGGTATGCAGGAAGCTAGAACGAAGGGGATAGCAGACTCTAAGAAGTATGTCACAAGGCTGGGGCTGAAAGCAGTGTGTGAGTGTGTGAACCTCCCACAGTCCGAAACTGAAAAGGAGAGGCAGGCTGGTGGGTTTCCAGAGAAAGGCCCAATGCCACTCTGTTTTGGATGCAGTAGGAATCTCGATGGTCTTACAGGCATCGCAGAAAGGGAATCAGAACTTCCGTTCCTCCCAGAAACAGGAGCCAGTGGCCGAAGATAAAGACAGACAAACAGCCAAAGAACAAACAACTCCAGTACTCTTTTGACAACATGGACAGTGTTTTGAGAGGGAAAAGAAGAAACGGATGCAGCTCATCTTAATATGAAAGTCAGCCAATGTGGGCAGCTTGCCCAGGGACACCCAGTGGAAGCCAAGGGTGACAGCTTCATTTCCACTGTCGTGATGAAATATCCCTGCGACAAACAACTAGGGGTAGGAAGGATTTGATTCTCCTCATGATTCCAGGTTATAATACATCATTGTGGGAAAAACACAGTGGTGTCAGCTTGAGAGACATGGTCACAACACACCCATAGCCGAGGGCAGGGCGAAGTGAACACACACATGTGTGCTCGCTCGCTTCCCTGTGTTCAGCTCAGTCGCTTCACTCTTATACAGTAGTGGGCCCCCTTGCCTAGGGAATGGTACCGCCCACTGTGGTCTGGGTCTTCCCACATCAGTTAACTTAGTTAAGATAATCCCCCACCACCACCACCACACACAGATATACCCACAGGACAACCCAGTGTAGACCATCCCTCACTGAGACTCTAGCCAGGTATCAAGTTGGAAATCAAACCTAAGCCTTATACCACCACATTGTCAATAAGGGTTAAAATGAAATGTTTATAACCCAGCAAAGAGAATTTACAAAACCAAATCAGATAGACATTTGTGCTTGCAACCATCGCATAGCATGCTGGCCAGTCAGTGAAATGCAGTCAGGACAGATGCTGGCCATCACAACCTCATTCACTCGGATGGAGATACTGACCATTAAGATAAGACACGAAGAAACAAGCAGCATAAATATTGCAAAGGAAGAAACACGGCCATCATTCACTCGTCAAGGTTCACACCTCTCCTGTGTGAACCCTTCTGACGGCTCCCTGCAGCCCTAAGACTTATGCAGGCCTGTGACATAACATGTGTTTGCTGAAGACAGAGGAAGGGGTATTGGGGAGCCTCGGGATGATGAGCTAGCTCTGCCAGACTCAGCAGTGGCCCACCTGAGCCTCAGTGGCATCAGCAGCAGTGGTGTATCTTCCTAGGGCTTTGTGAGGATACAAATGTCATGTGACACAATCCTGATCCCATTAGGCAGTGGGTATTTTGAGTGGCTAGGCCAGAAACAAGCTTTCTACTTCAAATTTTCTGCTGATGGTGGTGGGCTGTAATGGAGACTTGGCTCTGTCTCTTGTGTGTGTGTGTGTGTGTGTGTGTGTGTGTGTGTGTGTGTGTGAGGGGGGTGCAACAGGAGGCAGCTGAGTGGGCTGTGGGCAGGGACGGACAAAGAACTAGCTTAAAAGAACTCTTTCCCCCCAACCCCCAATTCCAGGAACAACCTGCTAGTGATCAATTGACTGTGAGGGCTGGAGTGGCCACACTTGGCTCCTACCTGAGTCCTCACTGAATGCACTGAATGTCTCTTACTGGCAGTCCCTGGCTTGTCACTGAGAAGAGGCGTTGCTTAAACCTAGAAGCTTTTCTGGGAAAAGAACAACATGGCAGTCAAGGGGTTGAGAAGGGCACACGTTCAGGTCTAAACCCTCCCACATGGCAGACCTAGGGGCAAATGCTGAGGCCCATGCTAGGATAAGCAAGGAGGACAGAGCCAGGTGTTGCCCTTCTGCTGGGATCTGCTGGGATAACAACCGAGAGGCAGAGGTGAGGAACTGAGGGGGAGACAGTAGTTTGAAACCTCCTTGTGGGGACAGGGTGACTTGGGTGTGCTTGGACTTGCTTTTGTGGCTGTGTAAACCTGACTCAGAGAGGCGGAACCTACTGTCTCCCATCTTGATCCTCATCTCATCTGCTTCGGGAGGTGGCTGGCCAGGGGAGGAAAGCCGGAAAAGTGACTGGGTCACAGCTGCAGGAAGCCAGGGTTGTATGGAGATGTGCTGTGACTTCCTAGAGTCAGATCTCTGGCAGAAGGAGCCCTGACTGGTCTCTAATGGCCCTGCTGGGCCTGATCTGAGCCACCTCTGTGTCAGGAGGCTCTTTGCTTCACAGAGTCACTGCCTTGCCTCGCTCAGGCTTCATGGGCTCCCGCTGAGGGTCGGGAGCTGTCCTGGGTGCTGAGCCGGCCCTGCGTCTCCAGCACGGGGCCTGTGTCCTCTGTGGTCCCTGTTCTTGCTGGGTCTCTGCTAGCTCCACCCTTCCCTGAGGCTGCCATCCTCGTTCATCCACAAGGCACTCGCTGCTGTGACCCATGGTGCGTGTGAAGAGTAGGAATGAATGAGATTTGTCCCATCTTCCAGGAACTCCTGTCTCTAGGAACTGCTGGGGCAGAGCTCAGAGCTCAGGCTCTCCATCTTCTTCCTTGTATCCATGGTGTCTTGGGTGGCTTTTCCCACTGTGCCACTGGAGAGAGCAAGGTGACTTTGCTGTCTGACATCTGGATTTGTTTGAGGTTGGGTATAGGAGGGTAGGTTGACCTTCAACTCACAGTATTTTTCTGCCTCAGATTCCCAAGTGCTGAGATTGTACCACCATGTCTTCTACTGTTGTGGTGTGTGTGTGTGTGTGTGTGTATGTGTGTGATGTGTATGAGTGTCTAAATGTATGTAGGTGTACATGTACACGCAGGTGTGTGTGTGTGTGTGTGTGTGTGTGTGATGTGTATGAGTGTCTAAATGTATGTAGGTGTACATGTACACGCAGGTGTGTGTGTGTGTGTGTGTGTGTGTGTGTTTGTGTGTGTTTTGTAGACCTGGGGTTGATGTCAAATGTCTTCCTCAATTATTTTCTACTCTGTTTATTGAGACGGAGTCTCTTGCAGACCTGAGACTTATAAATCCCAGCTAGTCCACTAGCCAGCTTGTCCCAAGGATTCTCTATCTATCTTCACATACTGGAACTACAGGCATCCACCGCCTCTGCCTGGTTTTTACGTGGGTCTTGGGGTTCCAAACCCTTGGTCCTTATGTTTGTAGGCAAGCACTTTAACCACTGAGCTTTTCCTTGTCCCATGGCTATGTTGTAAAGTGTGACTCTAGGGTTTGGCCCCTCTTAGGCCACAGGCCTTTCTCCGCCACTGCAGCCGATCCTGCGAGGCTACCCTGTACTGTTTCCCCATCTATACAGGGAAGGAGCAGAGGGAAGCACCCCACACATCACAGCAAACGCACATGCTGTCTTGTAAGGGTCCTTACCCCTCTCCAGCAGTTCAGATCTGGTCTTAGCAATGACTGCCAGCCAGTCACATCCCTAGACAACCTAGAGGTGACCCTAGGAGGACAGTGTGCATCTAACAGAGGTTCTGTGGGGAACCACACTTGGCATTGCCTGGTTTCTGTGAGCCTTATGTCTCTTCTTCCAGGTGGAGATCATCCTGGGATCATGGCCACATACTCCCACTGTGCCTCTAGCCCTTGTCCTTGCTCTCTACAGCCACCAGCAAGGGACCTCTCCTATAACTCAAGTCAGATGATGCCCCATGTCTACATTGCTAAGTACCCAGTGGCGCCCACCAGATGCCGGGCATCATCGGAAGGAACAGTCTAGTTCTGTTCCTTTCAAGGACTGGCTCCAGTGCCTGCCCCCTCTGCCCCCTCTGCACCTTCTGCTCAGGATGCTGTGCACACACAGTGTACATACATAATGCTGACAAAACTCACACATGTAATAAAAATAAATACATGAAAAAGAAAAGGGGAAAGAATCGCCACTTTCTAGTGATCGGGTGAGGACCATGCCTTTTGTATGTGAGACTCTGGGGAACATTCCAGATTCAAAGATCAACCCTCACTTATCTGGTGAGTCAGGGACACAGTCCCTACCCAGACCCTCCCTTGGTGCACTAGGTAGGGTTAATCGTTGGCCTTGGTTCCTCACATGAACCTCTTTCCACCGCCTAGTGGGCTTTAGCTAATGATGCTGGGACCTTGCCTCCTGGACCCTTCTTTGGCTGTTCTTTTTCAGGGGCCAGCTACCACTGCTCCCAGCATGTCCTCACCCAGGTCCCAGAGGAGAGCTGGAGTCATTGGTCCCTCTTGTTGACCCTCTGAAGACCCATGGAAGATGCTACCAGCAAGGGGTGTCTTAAGCCACCCATAGGGTCAGATGCTCAGTCAAGATGATAGAGGAGGAAAGAGTGGATTCGGGTAGAGGGTGGAGCAGTGTGGGGCAGTGGTTAGTATGCCTGATCCATCTGGTCTTGACCCAGTGAGAGATGGAGAAATGAGGGAAAGAACATCCCGCTCCCTGGGGATGCTGATTTAGCTCCTCCCTCCCTCTCTCCCACCACCACTGGGGCTCTCTACAGATCAGATCTGACAGGAAGGAAGGTGCAGGCCTCAGGCATCATCCAGCCATGCAGACCACTCAGGTTTTTAAGTGGAAGGATGGGGGGAGAACTTGCAGATTCAAGCTGTCCTGGACCACACAAGTTCTGGAGGGGTTGGGGATCCTAGGTCTGTGGGTAAGAAGGACAGCCCATCTTTACATGCCAGGAGTGGAGTCCTGCAAGCCAAAGGCAGCCTGTGGTAAGGTTGAAGTAGGACTAGAGAGGTTACTGAACGAGGAAACCAGGCTAGAAGCCAGGAGTGAATACAAGTGTCTTGTGTGAGGCCCAGGTCACGGAGGACCCGAGTGAAGCCTCCTAGTCACCTCTGCAGAACAGTGGCCTCCTGCCCTCCTAGTGACCAAAGAGTATTTAAGGAGCTGAAAGAAGTGGGTGGTTGCTAGGCAACACAAACCCTACGATGCCCACGTGAGCCTGGCCCCACCGGACGCATGGAGAAGCTCCTGGGGTGTAGACTGACACTACTGGGCCCAGTGGGGGAGTGCTCCACTGACACATTCAGGAGTTTTGGGGGCCCACTGATGCCTGAAAAGCATTTGAAATGTCTGAAGGGCTACAAAGACACGTGGCTTCGCTTAGGCCTGACCGGAGCGGGCTTTCTTGTGGGATTCGGCCCTGTCCGCTCCTGGAGCCCAAGGAGCCAGGAGGGAAAATGAAAACCAAAGTTTCTAGAATCGTCAGGCCTGGCTCCTCCCTTGCTGTCTCTCCTTCCCTTTCAAGTTGACCTGGCAGGACTCTGCCCCCAGCCCCCAGCTTTTGTGCAAGGGCGAAGAGGAGGGCTTTGCCATGCAGGCGCCACATTTGATTCCGATTTGCGCCTGGCGTGTGATGACAAGAACCTGAGGCTGATAATGGACGAGGCCGGCCCTGGGAGGGCAAAGCCCCGGCGCCACCATCGCTCTTGCTGCTGAAGCTGTCACTGGGTTGGATCGGCAGATACTCACCGAGCCTCGGTTAGCCCATGGGGGCTGGGCCACGGGGCCTCAGGGTCAGACCCTCTGCTCAGCAAGGCCAGTCGTCAGCAGTTAGAAGGGCCAGTGCCCACCCTACCCTGAAGGGTGGCAGCCACAGTGGGAGCAAGGGACTGTGCCAGAACACCTGTGCAGGGAGACAGATGGCATGGTGACCCTGCAGGAGAGTGGGCAGCGGGGTTGGAGCATGTCTCTCTGTGGAAAGCTACGAGCGGCAGGCCTGGAGCTTTGCAGAGGCCTCTGCCTCAGGAGATGGGGCAATTCTCTTGGTTTATCATCAAAGGCTGATGCCCATTCTTCTGTCCCCAGCCTTTTTAGGGTCCTGGCAGCACCTCCTTGCCTCTCCATAAGTACTATGACTGTTCCCCAAGAGCTCAGACAGGCGTGGCACAGCTGCTTCTGAAAGTGTCAGGCTTGGGGGTGGGGTGGATTTTACACATCCGCTATGCTTTCCCTGTGAGCATGCGCCCAGGCTGGCTGGCTGGAGGACACACAGACACATAGGGCAGAGCCCATGCCCTCAGCTGTCTCGACAAAGGCCGGCCATGGCGAGCAGAGCCCCAGGCTGATACGGTGTGAGCAGTGAACCATTGCTGTTGTGTACTGCAGGGTCTCCCAGCCAGCAGAGGCTTTCTGATGCCGAGCCAGCTGCAGACCTTTCTCCGATGGCCTGACAACCCGTTTTTAGAGCCTTCCCGGTTTCTCTCTGGTGGAAAAACCCTACTTGAGTGTTGGTCCTTTTATCCCCAGAGCTCCCAGATAATACCAGTATCTGCTCTTGAATCTAGCTTGTTCCTAACACAGAGCACCAGATGCTACAACAAAGCACCAAGTACCCAATAGGATGCCAGCCTCCAAGGACTATGCCCAGCTCTTCCCATGCCAGCTCTCAGGCTAGTCCACTGGATATTTATGGTGAAGTACACTGTTACCTGTACCTGCTGACCAGGCTGCTCTGCACACACCTCTGACTGGAGATAAAGTGTGGGGCAGACAGTCGTCAGGCACTTGAGACTAGGGACTCTCTGCAGAGCTACAGGGAAAGCACACATGGCAGGTGTCATGTGAGGTGGGGTCAGGGCCCAGCCATGCTGTACTGGGTTACCTGTACTTGGCTGGACCTCTCTTCCTTCCAGAAGAGTGAGCAGCAGAGACTCTGCCAAGTGCAAATTTGATAACCAGACACCGTGCTGAGGCCCCGGACAGCCCAGCCTGCCTTTGATCCAGGCTGTCTGGGCCAGCCGTTCTTTAGCTGCCGAGAGTCTGTTTTCCATTTTGAGTTAGGCTGGGCCCTCCTTTATGGAAGATCGGTTTTCAGGCCCCAGCAGACAGAGCTGTGGGCAGGAAGCAACAGCTCTTCTCTGTGGATCTCTAGCCTCCGGGAGCAAGCAGGGGTCCTGGAAAGCTGTGGGGTCTTTGTGGGATGGAGACAGTAGTACTCTAGACTGGGGAGTTCCCAAGGTACCTCTGCATGGAAACTGTTCTCTGATGCATAACCCAGTGTCAAAACTCTGAGGTCTCCTGTTCCATCAATGGGCAGCAAATGGGAGATCTGAGAATAGGAATCAACTTGGTAAAGGAAGGCAAGAATTTGACCTTAGTGGTTGCTCAAGTGTTAAATGAATCCACGGGTGGGTGGATGGACAGATGGATGGATGGGTGGATAGATAGACTGGTGGGTGGATGAGTGGATTACAGGTGAATAAAACTGATGCGTAGGTGAGATTAATAGATGGATGGACACATGGATGAACAGGTTCATGGGTGGATGAAGAAACGGGTAATTGTACAGGTAAGTACATAGGTGGATGGACAAGCAGATGGATGATACGTGTGTAGGCTATGAGTTAATGGATAGATAATTGGGTGGATGGATGGATGGATGGACAGATGGGTAGGTATACAGGTGGCTGGATAGATGGTGGTTAGAAGGATAGGTGAGGGTGTTGCTGATGGATGAAATCTACCATTCTTTGCCTTTAAATCATGGATGGCCCACCTTCTCAAGGCTGATGATAAGAGAGAAACAAGGTCATAATCCGAGGGTCATATAGTGTGACAATATGATGTCACAAAAAAACCAGGAGCAAGGAAGTAGTATCCTGTCTGAGCTGCTTCTGAGGTTGAAGCCTAAGTTTGTAGCATGCCAGCTTCAGGGGTGAGGGATCCTGTCTCCTCAGGTCCTTCTTCACGACTGCTGTCCCCAAATGTATGTGCTTAAGCCTGAATGAAGCCCTCTGGGATGTTTTGGAAGCTTGCCTGTGGGAAGACCTGGATTTTTATGTAGTCTTGAGCTAAGGCCCTCCTGGTGGGACTTCCCTTGTGAAGAGATGCTGAAGCTAGGCCATGATGAGAAGACAGCTTCTGCAAGCCAGGGGAAATGCAAACCAAAGACCACAACCTTGGCTTCAGGCATCTTTCCCTCTCCACTGTACAAATAGATGTTAATGGTGTCTTCAACTGTGATTTCTTATGTCAGTCTGAGCCTGTGTCTCTCTGCACACAAAGTGGAAAGCACTGGGATGTAGATTCAGCCTCCTTCTGCTAGAGGGCTATCAGAAGTTGATGTGCCAAGGACTGGGCTTGGTGGCAGCTGCATGGTCACCAAGGACGCCCAGTGATGTGGAGACAGCCTCAACAAGCCCACACCAAGCTGAGCAGTGTCCAAAGAAAAGCCTTCTTACGTCACAGGACTTTCACTCTGCCAGGTAGGTGATGGGATGGATATCCCTGTCCCATCCCCCTTCTCATCACCTCCAGTGACCATTCAGGAAACAGGGGCTGATGGCTGCTGTTGTCAAGGGGCCCTGCCTTTCACTGACCAATAAAGAAGAAATCCCCAGAGCTCCCAATAAATACCATCTCACTGCCCTGAACAGGGTTACAAGTTCTTCCAGATAGGATAGATTGACCCAGCCTTAGTTCCAGAAGGGGTAGCTTCCCTCTGACAGTATTATCATCTTTGGAAAGCAAATTCTCGATAATGAGGCTATAACATGAATGTAGATGTAGCTGATTCATGAATGGACATGACTGTGTTTTGATAAAGCTTTATTTACAAACTAAGAGGACAGTAGAATTTGGCTCACAAGATGCAGCTTTTTGAGCCCTGTCTTAAGCAACCGTGGATGATCCTTTTGGGGCTGACCAACTGCAATCCCCACAGAATCCAGGGCAGGAGCAGTGGCCAGGGTCACACAACTAGCTGATACCTTTAGACCCTGCTCTGGAGACCTTCATTCTTATGGGCACAGCCTGGGAGGATGGTATTGCAGAGCCAGAGAGCAAGAGAGCTCTTGCTGCTTAGAACAGTGCATGACTTCTCAAAAATCTAACAAATGTTTCTTTCTGGAACTTTCCATTTAATATATACAGACTATGGGTGACACCCTGTGAGTGAAATGCCGAAAGCAAGAACTTAGATGAGGCTGGACAGCTATGCATGAGAGCTGAAAACCTTGGTTTGCCAAAAAGACATGTAGAGCTTGCTGTGTGCCTCCTGCTGGGATTAAAGCACAGGGGACACTTGCTAATGACAGAGGGTCCTGACCATCTGTGGGGGAGATCCACAGGCTCCAGGGGAACCCAGAGCTGCCTGCACACCGGGCAAGCATTCTACAACTGAGCCCACTGCCCCATACCATTTTGAAGATTTTGAAGTTGCAGTGTGATTTCCCTTTCACAGCTTGGGAAACAGGCACAGACAGTCTCCTGGGTCTGAGAGTCTTCAGTCCCACACGCAGATGAGGATAAGGGCATCACCATCATGGGGTGGTCTGCTTTGCAATATGGAGGCCTTGCTGCTCAGGTCTACAGAGAAAGCACTGAGGTGTGGAACCAGATGCTGTACACTAGCTGGGTATTTCTCATGTTGTCAGCATAGCTTTTTATACTTTCATTATGACTTCATGCTGGGCTTAGCACGGAGCTTTGAGAAGTTGGGGGACATGGCAGACACAGGCACCTCTCGCTCCTAATGTCCACTTTGGGTGACAGTAGTGTATATGAATTAGTTCTGTGCAAGTTCCCACATGTGAAGGAGGATTAAGACCACACCCTCACAGTAAGGGCATAGGGCCTAGATTTTGAAGGCAATCAGAACAATCGCTTCTGTGACATTCAAGGACTTCCCCTCAAGGTAGTAATGTGTGATAACTATAAGCACCCCACACTCCCTGGTCAACTTCCCAACCTTACCCTCAGGTACCCTGTATGCTGTCCTCTGTCCCTTGAGGAAGGCTCACTTGCCCCCTGTTATACTGAGGTAGACACCTCAGTAAGGGCTCAGAGAGCCAATGTTAATTCTCTTCCAGGGATACTGGGGACCAAACTGAATGGCTCTCTGGGCTGAAAAAGAGGAAGGTCCACACAGGCCACCTCAGCTCCATCACACCCCACATCCCAGTGAGTCTCCGCTCATAGACAGCTTCCATGTGTCTCTGTGACATGCCGAAACACAGGAGGAACCCATGGGGGGGCAAAAGAAGAACTGTTAAGAGACAGTTGCTCTACACACATCTGAGTTCCCAAGGCCACCTCGGGCACACAGGACTTCTTCATGGCGATGAATCCCAAGCCCTCCAGGGTCTGACCACATTTGTGGGCTGCACTGCTTTTCTCTACCACTATGGGGCACACTTCTCCCCAGTGATCTTTCCTTCCCTGCAAGGACTCTTCAGGCCTCCATCAGCACAATCCATAATTTCTCTGATAAAACATCATTAACTATGTGAAATCACCTAATGTAGGTGCAGGTGTGCATTTCTGTTCCAATACTCGCCTCCATCTTTACCGCACATGAGAGGGTGTTTACAGCAGGACACTGGGCTGGCAGAAGTCTAGGGCACAGTGACACACATTCCTAACCCTCTTGGGCCCTGGGAAAGTCCCTGTCCTAGTCTGAGCCACCCAGACGTGGGTCAGAGGCTGGCACCCCCTCACTGGGATCCCCATGGAAGAGGACTGCCTTTGTCGCAGCCTCAGATTTAAGGTAACAGATCCCCAGTTAAACCTAAGGGTGATGAGTTCAAACCCTCTGGTCCCATCAGAAAGGAAACACTGGTACCACTTAGAAGAGGGTGTGTGTGACTGCATGCCTACTCAGTGTACCCAAATTTACAGAAGTCAGGAGAGGAGCCTTCATTTATCTAAAAGCTAATCTAAGTCCAAGCCAGGTGTAATGCTGATCTCCTGTAACCTCAGTACTTTGGAGACTGAGGCAGGAGAATCAGAAGTTCAAGGTCATTTTCAGCTATGGCATATGTTAGAGACCAGTCTGCACTAAAAATCCCATCTAAAAACAACAGCAGCAACAAAGACTTGCTCATCAAAGACCTTTGCTGTGGACCCACTAAGTACTGGGTGGAAGTGATGAGTAGGTTCATCTCCAACAAGTTCACAGTGACATGCAAGGCAAAGATGGATCCAGGTGGCAGTCTATGTGGCACAGGAAGCCCCTGGGGAACCAAGAGGGCTTCTCAGCCACACAAGGAAGCCTGAGACTGGCTGGAGATGAGAGCCAGCATTGAGGGAGGGAGAAAGAGCAACAGTCTGAAGCCAGGCAAAGCTATGGGCATGAGGAGAAGGGGAGGATATTTAGGCTCTGAGGCCACCAGGCTGGGACCCGGGTGTCCCCTCAAGGGCTTCACTCCACTCTGACCAGCTTCCTTAAGCCTCAGTTTCCCCATCTATAAGATGAGGCACCTCTCTTCAGTTCTGGAGCCTAGAGTGCTGTAGACTGTAGTGTACTGATCATAATGTCAGAGGAACATGGTAGAGATGAGGCCCCATCCCTCTCCTGTGCAAGTCAGTGTCCAACCTCAGCTCGTGGTGGGGCAAAGACATCCCTACCTCACCTGGAAGCTTGCTTCGTGGACATGTTCTCTCCATGGCACTGCAGAGGTCACTGCTCCCCTGCCTTGGGCCCTTCCTCCCTTGTTGACCCCAACCAGGATTCTTTCTCTGAACAGAAAAGCACTATACCACATTTCCCTCTAGAAGCATCCTTGGCCTCAGATTCCCAGGTGTGTCCCCTAGCTGTACCCATTCCTATGTCACTGTCCTTACCCTGGGGATTCTAAGATCAGCATTAGTTCCCCTCCCTAGCTCCCCAACCTCCCTGATTGCACACCCGGTCCCTTCTTGTCCCCCACTTACTCCCCTCTGTTCACCAGCCACCCTCTCAGATGCCAGCAGCTCGTGTGCTCTGCCCCTCCACGGCTCTGGCCTCCTCCTTCCCTTCTCATACCACATGCCAATCACCCTGCCCCAGGTTCAGTGGCACTTTGAAAACTAAGAAGTGGGAGAAGCTGGTGCTTAACTGAGAGCCACCGGAAGCTGTCCTCGGAATCACTGCAGAGTATTTAGACTCTGAGCTGCCTGCCTTTCCCAGACAGCATTGCCGTTGTGGGTGAGCCCTCCTCAGTCCGCTTTTGTGTGCTCAAGGGAGGGATAGGAAAAAGAGGCTGCTGAAACCTGAGGGCTGCCAGTGTCACTGAAGAGTCCCACCAAGACAAAGTCCCTGGAGAGATAGAGAACCGGGTCCTTTGCTGCATGGGGCCTGTGACAAGACAGGAACATAAGGCAAGAGACTGGATTGTCACCCTCCCCACTAATGACCTAAAAACCTCTGACTAGACCCCCTTCCCAGAGGTCCCCTTACCGACTAATAGTGCCGCAGTCTACAATAAGGGTCTTCGGTGGGGAGCACTCAGCAAATTACAGCACTGCTGTAGAGTGGGCAGTCAGTCCTCCAGCTCAAATCCCACCCAGTCCCCTCCTGCCAGCCTTTTTATTCAAAAGTGGTTCGAATGTGAAATGTCCCCACAGGTTCAATGTGAAATGTCCCCACAGGTTCATGGGTTCGGACACTCCGTCCCCAGCTGGGGATGCTGCTTCAGGGAAGGTTGTGGAAACTTGAAGGGGTATAGCCTTGGGAGAGGAAGAGAGGAAAGGCCTTAATATTTCGTAGCCCCACACCACTTTCTGTCCTCTCTGCTATTGGTTGCTGATGCATATTAAGCTACCCCATCATCTTGCTGCCATACTGTGTGTGACCTGATGGACTGTACCCTCAGACTGTGTGACAGCTAAACCCTTCTTCTTTTGATTTGCTTTCTATCAAGTGTTTGATCTGACTGGAGAGATGGCTCAGTGGTTGAGAGCACTAACTAACTGCTCTTCAAGAGGTCCTGAGTTCAGTTCCCAGCAACCACATGGTGGCTCACAACCATCTGTGGTGGGATCTGATGCCCTCTTCTGGTGTATATAAATAAATAAATAAATAAGTAAATAAATAAATAAATAAATAAATAAATAAATAAATCTTTTACAAAAAGTATTTGATCGTAGCAGTGAAAAAAGCATCTAAATCATACAAGTGTTCTGAGACATACCTGTCACAGGCCAACCCCAGCTCCCCTCCATCCTCCATCCTGTCCCTGTGATCCTGAACTGGTTTTCCATGGTCACTCCCCAGGTTCCTGCAGTCTCAGGGACTACTGTTCAGGCTCCACTAACCACGGCCACACACATGCAGCTGCATGTCAGGGACAGTTGGCACTGTCGAACGAACACAAGAGTCTTTGCTTCTGTGCAATACTTAGATACTATCAAATGCCCTGACACCTAGAGCACCCCAGAACAACTGGGCTGTATTTCCTCAGAATCCCAGACCTTTCTCATGCCTGGAAGGTGCTCGCCCCAG
Organism: Apodemus sylvaticus; assembly: GCF_947179515.1. NCBI lineage: Eukaryota > Metazoa > Chordata > Mammalia > Rodentia > Muridae > Apodemus > Apodemus sylvaticus. Next base: position 75,580,862 of record NC_067482.1, read on the forward strand.
CAGGCCACAGCCACCTGACCAAGCAAGTGGAAAACCTGCAAGGTGCACTGAGGACCACGGCCTCCAGGCAGAGGTGGTGTCCTCCCCACAGTGGACTCCCTTCCAGACCTCCCACTTCTAAGACACCTTAATGTTTCCTTCTGTGATTGAAAGCATGTTTGGGGTCTTGTTCCTGGCCTTAATGTCTGTCTGTCTCCACACCTTATTCCAAACACTGACAACTAACCAGAAACTGGGGATCAAGATATGGCCTCCAACATGGTATAAATATGCAGGTGTCCTGGTGAGAGGCTAGGCTGCAATGGGGCTCTGGTGATGGTAAGGTATTTGAGAGGGGAGTGGTGAGGGTGTGGGCAGGCCTGGGGAGAGGAACAGGAGCAGTAGCCATGCCCTGTCAGGAGCCAGGTACCCAGAAGGAACAGAGCCCTGGGATGGATGCAGACAGCCTCTGGGATTCTGGGATTCCAGGATTCTGCTCTCAATACTGGGCTGCTGTGGGCCTTTCCTCTAAGGCAGAGACTTGAGGCCAGCAGGAGAGGTGGGTCAGACGCCTCAGATTTCAAGAGCCAACTTCAAAGGGGCTAGGTTTGGAGGACCAGCCCAGGAATGCATGGGGCAGGCAGGATGGTTGAGGAGCCCCTCCCATGGGATGCTGGCCTGACCCCCACCTGGGGTTGGGAAGCGGAGGCCAAGGGCACATTGACAGGGTGGGGTCCAGCCGAGCATCTGTGGCTCCAGCCTCCTTTCACCTGTGCCCCACGACTACCCGGGTCACCTGCTCTCCTCAGGTCCTGGTTTTCTTCTTGGCAAAGCCATGGGGGCAGGTAATAGAGACTTCACTTGCCAGGGAAGGCAGGAAGCGGTGGGAGGAACCAGTGCAAGTCGTCCTCTCTGTGGGAGGCTGTGTATACCTAGGGCCCTGCTCATATCAGACTAGATACACTTGTCCCTCTATTTTAAAAGCAAAAGCTTTGCAGCACATTGGAAGTAACCCTGGGCCACTCATCCCTCTCATTCTCCCAAATGCTTCCCATCTTACCCAGCAGCCGAAGGGTGCTTGTTCCCTTCTCCAGGAGGCGCATGCCCAGTGAGCAGGGCTGGAAGCCTATTCATTCCCTAAGTGGACACATTTCTACGGTGTCCCCATCCAATGGCCAGAAGGACTGTAGTGACCCTGCGACCACTTAGTGGGTCCCCAGAAAGAAGTGACATGCAGGGCCACACATCTATATACTGTAGTGGTAGGGCCAGGCCATGGACACATCCTGGGCTTCTGGACATCTCGCCCTTTCCTGGGTCCACCAGCTTCACTGGATTCTATGTCCTATAGACCGGGACCTTTCATGAGAGATTCTTCCATGTTTCTGTCTCATGGACTCTGACACATATGTCCACAATCTGTGAAAACAAGCATACATATGCATGTAGACATGTGTGCACGCATGTCTACACACACACACACACACACACACACACACACATTTGCTTTCTGTTTGGCATATTTGAACAAACAATCCCACCACACCTTTGCCTCTGAAGTTGGCCTGGGACTCACTATGCAGCTCAGGCTGTCCTCAAATCCATGGTGATCCCCCTGCCTCAGTCCTCTGGATGCTGAAATTATAGGAGTGCCACATCACACTCAGCCTCAGTAGTCTTCTATGTGGGACCACTGTCCAAAAAAAACCAGGGCTGCCTGAATCCAAGATGGCAGCTCCCTGGCAGGTGCTGGTTTGACGTGGGTGTGACCTAGTAACTGGCGAGCAGAGCTGGGCCCCTGACTTTACTGCCTCTTCATATCCTTCAGGATAGATTGCGCACAACCACATAACTGTTTCTTTCTGGAACTTTCCATTTAATATATATTCAGACGGTAGATGACAGTGTGTGACCCCAGACGAGGAGGGGCAGCAGTAATAGCAGAAGAGTATTGTGCAGAGACTGCACCCAGTGAGGCGCGAGTCCTGCACCCACCAGTCTCTAGACAGGGACCAGGGAGCAGAGAGCAGGAGACACAGTATCCAGTGGCCTGAAGACAGCAGTTATATTTCCAGGGCAGAGGGCACCGGTTCGTCCCTATATCTCCAGGACTCTAAACCAGGCATGCATGGTCCCCTTTTCAAATAAACTTTGATTTTGAATGTCAGGCTGTGATCCCCCCTCCCCACCTCCACAATGCCCCTATGAACTCTGCCATCTTGGAGACAAAATTCATCCCTGCCCTACCCAAGACACCATCAAGGAGATGTTCCCGTGGCCTGGCTCTCATCTGGTAGCCCACCCCTCCTTTGGGCCTGGCTTCAGAACGACCTGAACCCACCCCTGGGATTTTTGCTCTCTGCCCTGCCTGGACACACCACCCATCCCCCCACCTGTGGCTCTGACACCCTAAGATCCTTATTTCTCATATCCCAGGTTCTAGTCCAGGCTCTGGGATGTTCCTGTTCCCGAGGATTCTGAGCCACCCCTCCCTTCCAGACCATGCTTCTCTCTAGCTGCTGCCCCAGGTGAGTTCTTTGGCATTATTTCTGTTTACAGTGAGTCTTACAAGGCCAGGGCTGCCTGTGTCCTGACACCTGGCGGTCCCTGGTTCTCAACAGATTGTTCTGCATTAGGGGCTCAAAGATGGTGGAATGAATAAAGAATGAATGAAGGAGAAAGAGGGGAGCAGGATCCATGCAGAGGCCTTGGCAACCAGAGGCACTGCCAGGAGGAGGCAACCCCAGGGCGACATCCCTTCAGCCTGCCATGAACAGAATAAAATTCAGCTCTAGCCCAGGAGCGACCACTGAGAGGTCTCAAAGAGGTCTTGCAACAGGGAAGTGACTTGAAGAAGCAGGGGCCATTTCTCAGGCAGCGGAGGGAGGCCCTGGGCAGGAAAGCCCTGACAGTGAAGGTTGGGGAGGGGCACTGCATGGTACAGTTCAGAATTGCCTGAAAGAATCCAGCTGGGTGCCATCTCCCTGTGACATCAGAGCTGTTACAATGTAGCAGAGCCAGGGGATCTGGGCATGGAAGTCTTTACAGCAGAGGTCGTGGCCGATATCTTGAATCAGGCTTCCTCCTTTTTGGACCTCTTTCCTCCACACCCCCTAGCTGCAGTGCTGACTTTGCCAACTCAGTGCTGTCCAGACCTGGCCAAAAATGTCCATGACTGCAGAAAGGACACCAGAGATGGTGCCATTTTAGATCTGAGGAACCTGCCCCAAGCCACTTGTGAGGTGTCTGCTTTTTCCAGTGAGGGGTGGTTAGGTTTTCTGTTAGACTCACTGAGGCCACTTGACTTGGGGACTGACCTAGAGCTTTGCAGGGTCAGCTGGCCCTGCAGCAGGACCGCCAATCTGCCCAGAGCCCTCGGGGCCTCTTTTTGCCCTTGTCAGATGGGGATTCTTAACTTCCTGGCCTAGGAGCTCTCTTGAAGAACATAGGGCCAGATTCAACTCACTTAAAGGTTGATAGAAGAAGAGCAAGAACAGAAGAAGAAGAGGAGGGGGGGGGAGGAGGAGGGGGAGGAGGAGGAAGAGGAGGAAGAGGAGGAGGAATAGAAGAAGAAGAAAAGAAAGAAGAAAGAGAAAGAAGAAAGGCAGCGAGGCAGCAAGGGTGGCGAACTGCGCAGGGACTGGGCAATTATCCTTTGAAATTAGGCTAGCCAAACAGATGTTTCTATTTTCATCCTGTCCTGCTCTCTTTCCAATCCTGCGAAATTAGTTGCAAAGTCATCAGTCACCCAATCACGCTAATAGGCTAATAGTTTAACATCCGATCTGCCAGAGCCGGCGGGGCAGGCAGGGGTGGCAAGCCACTTCGTGTGCTTCCTTCCCGCTGAACGGACGGAGCAGCATCTGCTCGAACACAAGTTAAACCTTGCAGTTGACTTTATTTTCTTTCTCCTGGTCCTCGGGGTCCTGTGCTGGGGGGAGATAAAGTGAAACACATTTGCTTCCCCGGAGGGAGGAGGGACACCGAGCTGCCTTTCTGGAAACTCGGCCCATCAATCATAAACTGATTACAAATTCGTCACCTTGAATCAATTTCTGTTCACAAGTTCAAAAGGCGCTATGAGCTCGAGGCTATCTGGAATATTCTACATGTGGAGAGTATTAACATTTGATCCAGCTCCTCCCTCAGAGGAGGAGACTAGCTGGGGAAGGGAGACCGGTTTACACCGAGGGCCAGGATTCACACCCTGGGCCCCCTCCATCACGGGGCATGCGGAACCTGTGGACCCAAGATGGGGGAGGGTCCACGAGAAGGCTCGCGTCTGATGGAGTGGATCGAGTCACAACCTGCATTTTCCTTTTGACAAGATATAAATGAGTCTTAAACGTTTTTTAAAATGCATGTTCTTTGTGGTACACTAGAGCAGTGTGCGTGCTAAGCAAGTGCTCTGCTGTCGGGCTGCAGGCCCAGCCTGAAGTCTCTAAGCCTGGGGTCTAATATACAGATGCTTCCTAGGGAAGATGAAAATGAGAGAGAAAGACAAAAGAGACAATGAGAGAGAGAGAGACAGACAGACAGACATGGGGAGGCAGGGAGGGGAGACAGATTCAATAAAGGGGCTAGAAAAAGATGGAGGTGAAAGGAAAGGTAAAGGGGCTAAGAGAGGGGAGAGGCAGAAACACGAAGGCCGCCATTTCCCCATAGATCTCCAAGTCCCTTCAGATTCCAGACTCTTCCCCCACTTTCAGAAACTCAGGGAAGACCTTTCCTGGGGATGTCTTGAAGTTTAGCCAGGGAAGCCAGCTGCAGAACCAATTGGCTCCAAACCCACTAGTTATAAGCAGGGAGAGGTGGGTGTGGAGGGGGCCTGGCAGCCACTCTGACTCCAGCTCAGACTGGTCTACTGCTGCTGTTCCTTGGCAAGGAGAAAGAAGGAAGTGGGGGGGGGGCAGAAGACTGTCTGCACTGCCACGGGACCAAAGCTCACTTGGATGGAGTGTGGGTGCAGACGCCAGCTCCCTCTCCAGCAGGTGCAGGGGTTCCTGAGACCCCTTCAGTTGTAATAGGAGGCTGAGCCTCCTCAAAGACGGTGCACAGTGCTTTCAGCATGCTGGTCATTTCCCAGTTCAGATCTCACTGTGGCCACACCCAACAGCAGCCCTAAAAATGAGTGCCCGCTGCCCAGGTATACTAAAGACCTCTGGTTCAGAGGAGTCAGACTGACAAGCACCTAGTATTGGCAGGTGTCCTGACAAGGCACCCACAGCTGTGACATCTGATCCTAGGAAGCTCTGAGGTCCACAGGCTGGTGGCTAGGCTCTCAGATGTGACTGTCAAATTTCCATCAGGTGAACAGATATCTCTGGAGAAATTCAGGACACAGCAGGAAGAGAGTGGCCTGTAGGTCCCCTCCAGGAGTGAAGGCAGTGAGCCAGTCTATATGGAGAATCAGGAAGCAGTGTACTTTAGTTAGGCTGCCACCACATCCCGCTTCACATACCTACTTATGCCCAGCGGAGTCCACCAGAAGCATCCACTTCCTTTTCCCCAGAACCTGGCCATAAAGGACATAGGCACCTTCTCTTAGTTCCCAGGATGTCAATTTGAACATAAGTGACCAGCTTTAAGGAAGCAGGACTCAGGGCTCTGTGCCCTCAAAGCTGGCAGGCCTGGGCTTCCCAGAGAAGGCTGTTGAGATCTGAGGCTCCAGGACAGTTCAGATACTGTTCCAAGGGACTGACACTCTTCGTAGTCTGGGACACTGAGCTGTACCCACTGGATGCCAGAGTGTCACTTAAGTTCTACAGCTGTGCAGACAGTCAGAGAGAGGCAGGCAGGGTCCTCAGAAAGGTCAGGGTGGTCATTGGTCTCAAGAGAGACAAAGGGACTCTAGAGGGCCATTCCTGGTCTCCCCAGTGCTGTACTGTAACTCCAGCAGGCCAGCAGAGGCTGGACCCTTAGGCTGGGAACAGGAGGAAGGCACAGTTGAGAAGCACACACAGGTTGTGAATACTGCCTCCAGCCACCTCAGCACAGTTTGGTCTCTGCATTCCCCCAGAGGGTTCACGTTCAATTATTTACACAGCTATGTCTCAGACACCATCCCTAGAGGCCATACATGGTGCAAGGGGCTCAGCTCAAAGCTTTAGCCTCTTTATGCAATGGCCATGATACTTAACAGGATAGTGGGCTCTGCGGGGTGTAGACCTGGGCACTGAATGTCCCATCTCAATTGGATTTCAGCTTCCTGGATTCCTTATGTTCTGTCCATGCAGCTAGCAGAAGCAGGGAGCTGCCCCAGGCCCATCTGGGGGACGTCCCTAGAGAGCCCATCTGGAGCACATCCCTAGAGATTCCAGGACATGTCTCATTGAGTAGAGCAAGGTACCAGGGCTGATTGATGTCTACAAGGACCAGAGGGGGAAGCAGAACCCTTCCTGTCCACAAGCTTTCCCCACTGGCCAGGAGGTTGCTTGGTATTATCTGCAGCCTGGGTTAGAAGGGCCCCCACGGGACACTTTTACCAAGGAACTGCTGGAGAAAGGTAGCCTTCCACTCTAGGAAGATTCTCTTGGTCTGTGGTCCCTGGACCCCTCTGTGGGTAAAGTGTCCTTACCAGGCTTAAAGCCACCTTCCTTGAACACCCTTCCAGGGGCAAAGGAGAAGTTCTCCGTTTTGAGGCTGAGTTCCTGCAGCCTTCACCAACCTCTCACCCCACCCCACCCCCACCCCACCCCCACCTCCCTGTGAGGTGGTGAGGAGCTGCGCTGCTAAGCCTGTGGTTTGAGCTGCGGGTGACTTTTGCGACAACACACCAGCTTCCCAGGACTGGCTGGCTTCTGCTACATTTGCCTTAGGAGGGTGCTCAGACTTGAGGTCAGTTGACCCTTTTTCCTGTGCAGTCTACTACTAAGGACTCCTATCCCTGGGGCAGCCACTTAACCCTTGGCCCATATTAACGCAGCTCTGAGGGCCAGAGGCCACCCACCTTATTCATGACCCGAAGAGCTGACTTGGGGATCCCAGCAGGTAGTAGGGTATCACCAAGTTCAAGCCTGTAGCTTTGCCTTCCTGCCTTGACCCTTGGTCACAGACATGGTGAGGAAAGGACTCTAACATAGGTACCCACTTGCTACAGGGGCTCAGAAGAGAAGTCTGTTACAGGGTCCTGCTTGAGAAGAAACCAGGCCCCTGGAAACTTCAGGGTGTTTCCTGGTGAACTAGTATGACACATGTTTCTGCCCTGACCTAGAACATGCAAAGAAGAATGGCTGGGAAGTGTCACTGTCCTTGGTTAAGATGAGTGGATGAGGCCAGCTCGGAGCTAAGAACGTCTCCTTTAAGAGAAAGGGGGTACCAGGCTCATCTGAGGACATATCCCAGTTGAACCTGGCCCTGAAATCCAATTAGAACCCATCCCCAAGTCGATGGAGACCAGAGTGCGGTCTCTCCAGAGTCAATTTCATGCAGACAAACAGGCAAGGGCCCTGTGGCAGCAGGTAGCCTACAAGTGCTGACAACCCTTGCAAGCTGTGTGAGGCAAGGGAGGGACTCGCCTGAATTCCATAGGGTGGCCAGCCCTACTCTCACCTTCATCTTGGGCTCTCACCTCTAGAACAGAAGAGGATGCGGGTCGACTGTCTCAGGCATGCTGTGTGTGCGGCTTCTCCGTGAGTGCCCCAAGGAGCTAGCACAAACTAATTTCAAGTTTAAGCTGTGCCACTAGCCAGCTGAGTGACCTTGCGTGGCTCATTTCACCTCACTGAGCTTCACTCTCCAGACCCAAAACTGCAGAAGAAGCCCGTGGCCCTGGGGAACAAATGGGTGAGGTGCTATGTGAGTCGGTAGAGAGTCCCTGTCCCTGGTGCTGGTGTGGGGGTGGCATGAGGGGAAATGGGGCATTATGAGTTTCCGGTGGCTCCCTTTGATGTGTCTAACCACATCCGAGGGCACGCGAAACACTTTGAGCCAGGTCGGGGCAGAGGATCTCTGAGAAAGGCCGGCCCCGCAATTAGCTGGGGATTGGATTTCTCTTGGTTCCCAGGAGCCTGCCTTCAGAGCAGATTGCTGGCAGAGGGCCACAGGTCCTGGTCTGCATAGCCCTGTTCTCATGCCCACCCCTCTCCGTGGGACTCTGCTTAGTAAATATTAATTTACCCTCAATTACTAATGACAGGTCGAGGAAGGCCTCTCCTTGCTCTTCCAGGGCCATGTCCTTCAAAGTCAGCACCAAGCAATTAGGACTAATAGTGTCTGCAGGCAGGGCCCATCTCCCAGAGGCTGTGGCCAGCTTGAGTCCAGATAGCTACCTCTCCTCCTAGAGAAGGCAAGAAAGCAATGTGACCAGGATTGGGAGAAGTCAGAGGTCCCTGGGCCTAAGGACTCTGAGAGCTGTGGACTGTAAAGGATTTACATAGAGTTCCAACCGGCGCTCCTAAATAAGGCCCCAGTGCTAGAACAGGGTGCCTTTGATGACACAGAGGAAGCCAGGGTAAAGACCTCTCAGCACCTCAACTTCTTCAGCTGGTAGGGAGGTGATCAGGACCCCACTGGGTGATCCCAAGAGTCAGGTGAAATGGTGGTAGTAAGGTTTACCTGCTAAGCGGGTCAGGACACACACAGGGCTGAGACGTGTTTGCAGCAGATAGACCAAGGGAATGAGTGAGGTGCACTTTGCAAAGCTCAGCACCGTGAGAAGAAGGACGGCTGTCACCCCTGCCCTTTCCCAGCCCTCCTAGTTCCCACAAGGGCACAAGTACAAGTTCCCAGAACAAAGCACATGTTCCGTTGTCGTTTCTGCTTCACAGCTGGGGTCAGGGTGCTGGCTGGGCCCCTTACAGAAGGGTCTGTCCTGAGCTGCAGGTGAACACCCTCCCACCTTATCCTCACATCCTCGGGTGCTACACAGACTCTGGAACCTCTTACATAGGGTGCTGATCCAGGCCAGGGCTCTGTCTAGAGGCATTTCCTCCTATTTCACTTGCGTCTGCACCTTGGGACAACCCCCACTTCAACACACACAAAACACAGGGAGCCAGAAGTAATTCAAGGGTGAACTCAAGGGTCCTGATCCTGCAGTAGGAGAGAGAGGCCACAGCCACTACCCCTCCTTCTCCCACAATTGTGGTCTCTAGGTGCGTCCAGCACCGGCTCAGTCAGGAATGTTGGTGCTCATGGTAAGCATGGTACCAGTCAAACAGGACTTGACTTTCTCATGATGAGGAGATCCAGGCTGAAGGCCAGGCCACACCACTCAACTGGGGGAGGAAGGGGAGAAGGAAGGAGTTTTCCTGTGGCCTATTGGGAGACCCAAAGTGTGCTGTGCTGAGCCCTATCTCCCCTAGGTTCCTGTCTATCCCACAGCTTAAACATGTGACCCTTACTTGGGAACAGGGTCTGTAGAGACAAGGCCAGAGCGGAGGAGAGACTCCTGTGGAGGAGGCCATGTAGAGCTAGGGCAGGGACTTGAAGGGCATGGTCACACTTCCCAGGACCCTCAGGAGTGGGAAGAGCAGAGTTCCCTCCCCCCAGAGCTTTCATGGATCCCCACAAATTTGGACAAAGCAAAACAAAAAAAGTGTGGGATTTTTATTTGATTGTACAAAACCTCAGTAAAGCATGGGAGAATTTTCTAAAGCATCGCACAACAGTCGCATTTCAGGCTTTTCTGACTTAGTGGTCACTACCACGAGCAGTTAATGTCACCAGTGCATTGAAAAGCCACAGCACACGAGTAGGTGACCATGTTAAATAAAATGTTACTTATGCAAATAGGCAGCCAGTCTAAAGGACCACTGTTCACCAACCCCAGCTGTCCATCAACTGTAGGGAATGACACAGCTTCCCAATCCTGAGTGCTTCCATCCACGAACATGCCACAGACGGCCACTTCTGCAGATTGTCTTTCCCTTCACTCATTAGTGATTTGAGTCTTTATGTAAAGGTGTCACATCATCTTCATTATTTTCTATTCCTTCAAATGGTGCTTATAATTATTACTTTATTTCAATTTCAAGTTTGAAAAATCAACTTACGAGATGTCAAGATGGCTTAGGGGTAAGGGCTTTTATTACTAACCATGATAACCTGAGTTTGATCCCTAGAACCTGCGTTGTAGAAGAATAGAATCAATTCCTTCACAGTGTCCTCTGACTTCCACATGGGCCATTGCACACACTAAACAAACAAACAAACAAACAAATAAAAAATGCTTTAAAATTAGGGAATGAATAGATCTCTCAGTTGTTAAAAGTTCCTTTGGAGGACTTGAATTTAGTTCCCAGCACCCAACCAATATGGGCAGCTCACAAACACCTGTAATAGAAGCTCCAGGGAATCTGATGCCCTCTTCTGGTCTCAGTAGGCACTGCACTTAAGGCACAAACATACACATAATTAAGGTATTTAAAAAGAAACTACTTTCTTTAAATATCTAAATGAAAGGGGGGGGGGGACTTCAACTTAAAAGCTATTGGCAATATGGAGAGATTTCTGTTGAGTTCTGAGAACTGGCCTTGCAGCTCGAAGCCTGACGCGATGTGCTTGTTAAGTCTAATGGATGTTTAAAGATTCCTCTTGACTGTACAGTCAGGTGACATCCTGTGACATGTTGATCATTATCAACTACAGCCCAGCAGCGGCACCCATATGTTCACCATATAACTTGATTGTGTAATTGTTTTCTTGAGCTTGATTTAATCTTGTGGTGTTTTGTTCATGTCTTTAAATGGGGGAAATCCAGGGACCATGTAGCCAATTAGAGTCCTCATTTAGAGGCTGGGGAGATGACTCTGTCATTAAGCACTTGCATGTGAGTACACAGACTAGAGTTTGACACCTCAGAAATCATATTTATAGGCATGGTGGGATGTGCCTATAAGCATAGCCCTGGGAAGGCAGAAACGAAAACCTCCTCAGAGCATCCTGTCTCTCCAGTTAAACCAACTGGTTAGCTCCAGATTCAGTGAGAGACCCTGTCTAAAAAAAATAAGGCCAATTTCTGACCTTCAAGTACACACACACACACACACACACACACACACTTCATCTAGAGGGTACCCTGGAAACGAAATTTCAAAGTCATCCACTGCCTTACCACCTCACTGGAATGTTGTGATGCTTCTGTGGTCTGTGTTAGTCTGGAATTAATTCTTCTCATTCTTGAATAGGGAAACTCAGATGTAAATGAGTTCCTGCTAGCACCCAGGACCCACAGGCCAGTACCCAGTGTGTTCCATTTGCTGGCTCTGTCTTCTCATTGGAATAAATGTGCCAGCTCTCCCCTATGCAGTGCGATTGATCCACAAATTGGAACCCAATGCCCCCCATCAAAGCTGACAATGTGCAAACCCTAGCCCTTGTCATTTGATGACTTCGGGAGTCACTTACCTTTAACTTCCAGGTTCAGAGAAACCAGGGAACCAAAACAACTAAATGTCTCCATTGGGGGTGGGACGGGCTGTGGCAACAGCTGCTCCAGTCAGGAAACAGGAGAGCTACAGATTCCATTCCTTGGACCTCAGTGCATAGAACCACCAATGGCAGTCCTCCCCTCTACAAGATACACCAAGCCTCTTGGACGGGATATGGGAAGATCTATGCAAATATCTGGGTCCAGTTGCTCCATGACATTGGCTTATGGTAGCACCTATTGTTGGGGAAAGGAATCCACTTTAGGTACCAGAAGGTGTTCCCATCTCCTGGATGGGACACCAGCACCAGATGCCTTCAGCCTGCAGGGAAAGTTCCCTGTCCAAAAAGATTGGCCTCTCCTTTATCTTTGTCACAAGAAGATTCCCCTAAAGGAGCCCCACCTAGGACTCAGCCTGGAAATTCAGGCAGAGAGCGAGAGAGCCTACACACACAGGCATCGTGATCTGAAGCAGCCGTGTTTCTAGAAGTATCTGTCACTCAGTAGAGATACTTGAGTGAGTGACTGAAACCAGGAAGAGACAGTGCCTGCAAACACACTCAGCTGACTGGAGGGGTCTCAGAAGCAAGCTGGCCGCTCATGCAGCTTTTATTGTTTAAAGTTTTATCTATTTTCATTTTACATGTTGGATGTTTTGCCTGCATGTGTGTCTGTTTACTGTGTACATGCAGTGCCCATCGAGGCTAGAAGAGATCATCAGGTCTCCTGTAACTGGTGTCCAGATTGTCAATAGCAGCCACCTGAGTGCTGGGAATCTGGAATACCAGGCAGTGCTCTCAACTGCCGAACCATCTCTCCATCCGTACAGGAATTTTTTAGCTTCATTGATCTTATTTTAGTGTATGAGCTTTTTGCTTGCATGGATGTCCAGCAACCAAGTGCACACCCATTGCATGTCAGTGTATGTCAGAAGAGGGCATCATATCCCCTGGAAATGGAGTTACAGGGAGTTGTAAACCACTATGTGTGTACCTTAATTCCTTGGTTTCTAAGGGTTCTTCACCACAGAATAAAACTAATCTTTGCCTCCTAGCATATAAAAACAATAAATATTTGCTGCGTGAATACATGAGGGAAAAGAAACACTCTAAAATGCTGGAAACTAGAAAGGCAACTGTGCTGGCCACACCTGGTTAACTGAGCAACCAGCTTGGGGGGTGGCAGTGGGTGGGTAGGGAATGGCCTCTGAGCCCCTCTGCTGGCTCATGGGAGTTCCACCTGTCCCCAAATCCCTGTGCTGCCTAAGCACATCAGAAACACAGGCCCGCCCTCTTTATCTGTGACAGTCTGGCCAAAGTAGGCCTTGAGCAAGCAGCTGGCTCTCACACTCAGCCACATATCTGTGAGACCACAGATGGGCTCACATGTGTGAAAAAATATTTTCCTGAGAAATTAATAGTTTTAGAAGCATTTTTGACCCAAATCTTTTATTAAGTGGAACACAATAAAATAACATTAATAAATATATAAATATTTAATATATTGGTAAATATATTTACTATATTGGTTATAAATTATATTATATAATATATAATAGATCATATCATATAAAATTATATAATGCACATATATTTATATATTATATATCTATACTACATAGGTTTTTATATATTTATCTAGTTTACTATTTTTGTTATATTTTATAATATTATTTATAATATTATGTATACTTATGCATAAGTGTTTTTGTTTGAACAATTGGTAAGCTTACTTTTTTTCTAGTACTGGTGATTGAAACCAGGGTCATATAGATGCCAGGGAAGTACTCTCCCTGTGAGCCATAAGTGTATTTAAATAGCATATTATATTATTTCAATATACATTTCATAATGTCTTTATATGCTATACATCCTATATAATATCCATGCATATGATGTATGAAATGGTATGTGCGTATATACTATATATTTTCTACATTCTAGCAGATATCATGTGATTCTGACAGCTTCTGTTCGTCTAACACACTGACTGGACAAGTCTCTCACAGGGAACTTGAAGTAGCCTCTGACTGTGCTTCCTAGACAATACAACTCTATGTCAAAGTTCAAAGTAGAAAGCTAGTCATGGTGACCATCAGGGAGTCCAGTCAATCAGACTCTGTTTTAGCAGTCCCATCTGCAGAGCTGGGCCACCCTGAGTGGCTAGTCCTTGGAAAGGGGGTGGGGGCAGATGCTCTCCTCGGTGACTAGAAATGCCATTATTCTTGCTAGGATGCCTGTAGTGACAGACGCATCAGTTAGAGCACACAAACACCCACGCAGGTGGATATGATCAACAGTTCATTATACGCATAAACTAGAGAGAGAGAGGGGGGGGGCTTTAAAGCCACAAAGCCACAACAGGCTTCAGCCTTGGACAGAACCATGAGGGAAATATGGACAGACATGTGCAGCAGCCAGATAATCAGTACGTGAGAGGAAACAGATACTGTAACTCACAGTTTGAAGGTTCCAGCTCAGAGCTGGATGGCTCTGTTGCTTTAAGGCCTGTTGTGTGGTGGGGAGTAGACATGGGGAGGGCTCATGGCTCATCAAAAAGTGCTCACCACATGGTTGAAAAGAGGAAAAACAGAAAAGGAAGAGACCCCCTAACCCCTTCAAGGGCTCTCTACCAACCACCTAAACCTCCTGCTAGGTCCTGTCTCAGAGGCTCCATCAACAGAGGCGTTCCCAGCAATGCCACACTAAGCACCAGCCTTTAACACACAGGCTATTTGCCAGGATATGTAAGACTCAGCCCATAGCAGGCCACCACCAGGAGGGATGTCTAGCAAGGGCATCTATCTGCAGGTATCTGCTGGGGACCACTGGTCATCCCAGGTCTGCCCAGTGGTCAGGCAGCATAGAAAAACAAACCTGCATTTGGAGCCACACAGTCCTGCACATTTCAAGGATGAGAGATGTCAAGAGAGATGTCCCTGGCAGGGAGGACAGTGCCAGGGCTCAGAGGGAGGGGCTGCCAGGTGCTTCCCTGGCCAGTGCAATGGTTCCTGTTTCCAGACAGAGCCAACGATCAGGTATCGGTGCATGCAGGGTTAGGTCCATGGTGGGTGCTTCCACATGCCCCAGGGGTATCGGACAGGCCCCGTGGTAGGCTGTCTGGAGGGCTGAGCTAGAGCAGGCCAGGCTGGAGGGAACTGAACCTTAATGAGAGCCAGGTGGGGCCACACCTCGTCTGCTGGGCGGCACCTCCTGGCTTTGATCAGTGATAAGGCCTGCATGTTCCCAGGACCCCTGCCCTCCCCATAACTACTCTGCCCTGGCCACCACTTCCCCTTCAAAGCCAGCTCTCATCACTAGCCACAGGTTGGACAGGGAGAAATCAGAGCTAAGGGGGAGGGATCATTTCCTTGTGACCCACTCCCAGGGTGACTGCAAAATACCCCCAGATACGCAAGCAGGCTACCCTCAACCTGAGCACCTCAAAGTAGTCAATACCACTGAGTCTTGAGGGAAAAGCCCCCCCCCCATTTTTGTCTTTGTTGCTTTTGTTCATTTGAAAGTATTCTCTGCTCTGTGATGGGAGCTCTTTGGTGATGGCTTCCCAGAGAGCTGCAGAGGGGCGGCTGCTTTCTCTTGGGCAATGGTTTGGGGGATGGAGTTTGAGCAGGCCTCTACCTGGGTTGATTCGGATGTGTGTGCCTCGGACTCTGTCCCAGGCAGGCATATGGGGATGTGTATTTACGGACACGTGTTTAAATAGGGGTTCCATAATCCTCAGAAAGTCTGCTCTTGGAAATAGTGAGATGGCTCAGCAGGTAAAGGCACTTGCCATTTTAACTACTGAAAAGCTGTCCTTTGACCTCCACAGACGCACACACATAAGGTAAATAAATAAATGCAATAAAATAAATGAGAAACTCCCCTCCTCTGACTTGGTGGGAAGAAGATGGCCGTGTTTCCATTCTTGCTCCGCAGACCGTTTCTGAGGTGTCTGGGACAGAGCTACTTCAGTGGAGTCTTCCTCCGCTGCATGGTTTTACAACCCACAATTCATTAGCAGCATGGTCAGCTCTGGCCAGGGCAGCAGGCTGCTTCTGAGAGCTTAACCAACCAATTTGTCCAGGGGACAGAAATGAATGGCTTCCTTAATGAGCAGCTGTCTGGGAGCCGCGCCCACCCCACCGTGGTATTAGTGGCAATTGGACTGTTATTAATTTATATTCTGCCTCTTAAAGGAGAATCTATATTGTCAAGGCCATGGGGGAGCACCTTGTTCATTTGCTTTCCAAATCTGTCTAAATTATTCAGGCCAGCTAATGAATTTGTCGTGGCCCACACTCCTACGGCGTCTAGACGGAACCAGAAGGTCAGCAGGCACATCCACCCTGAGGCCTGGCCCAACACCATCCACCGCACAGAATCACGCAGCTCCAGTCAGAGGCAGCTTTCACTGCCTCTAGGAGCAAAAGCACTGTATTTCCAGAGCAGAGACCGTGTAAGCGAGCGAATCTGGCTGAAGCCATTGGAAGAGGCTTCTGGGGAATTCAATTCTGTGGTTCTTTGCAGAATGTTTAGAGAACAGAAAGAAAGCAGGCGAGTGAGCCAGCGCCATCGAGATTTGAAGAAAACCAGCAGTACTGTGCTCCGTGGTGCTCCCTGCCTGAGATACTTGCTTGAGATACTTGTGGCCCCTCCCCTCTCACCAAACCACAAAGCCCTACGGGTGCTCAGTTCTGGGACACAGATGGCAAGAGACTACACTTGTGAAGTCAGGAAGCACAGGCCCAAGGCTGGAGGGTCAGCCCATGCTCAGCTCCTCCGAGGTAGGCAGCAACCTCCTAGATATGCTAAAGGGGCGAGGGTAGCCAGGTGGGACTTTTCAGCCTGAGGACCTCACCTCTGTAGTAGCTGGGAGAAAGGCTGTTCTCTTCCATCTAACGCCAGGAGAGATGAAGGTCTCAACTGTGCCTCTCATGATAAAGGGCTGAATCCAGGACCTCACTGTATGACTCCACCTGGAGACGGAGCTTAGGCAGGGGTGACTTAATTACAGCAATGTCTTGACCTCAGACTTCAGCCTCTGGACCATGAGACTTTAGCTGTTGGTTGACGATGCTTGGGTCTGACATATGTGTTATGCATGTGCTATGATGCATTGTAACAGCTAAGCTGAGTCGATGCATCAAGGATGGGAAGCCCAGAGCCCAGTGTGTGTGTGTGTGTGTGTGTGTGTGTGTGTGTATGTACATGACCAAGTACATGCTCTGCTTGTTTCCCATCCCCCAATGTCTCAGCCACAGCCCTTAGGGCTCATACAGACTATAGTTCAAGGGAAGTGCCCTGGGCCTGGTCTGACACCCTCCCTCTACACAGACGAGCCTGGGGCTCCAGGCTGGCGAGACTGCCAGAGCATCCGCCTCCTTGGGCCCAGCCGCAATGCTGCTCTGGCGGTTAAGTGGAGCTCTGGCTCCTAATTGCCATAATGGGCTTGGGGAGGCATTCGCCCAGTGGCTAGTGAGGTGCGAGGCTGGAGTCTGCACTGTCCAGCCCTGTCTCTCCTGTGACCCACAGACAGTGGGACCACCAGGGATAGGCCAGGAGGACCGGTGCCCAGCTCCTCCACCTGTCACCGCCCTCCCTCATTGTTTATTCCCTGGTTCATGCAGTCAGAAGACAGATTGTTGGAGATACCAGGAGCCCAAGGGATGCAGTGCTTGGTGCATGCTGACCCTGTCTTAGTGATGCTTCTTGGGACATCACTCCCAATCTCTACTTGAAAGCTGAGTAAAGATCAGTGAGGTGCTTGTCCAGAGTCCTCGGATGACAGGAGCTGAGACTAAAGCCCAGGCCACCTGGGTGACCCAAACTCCAGTGACATTGCATTCTGGGATGGCAAGGCAGACCCTGGAGAGCCTCACTGGCAGTCAGACATAAGTTCCAGAGCAGACTTGGTGCATAGAAGGTATTACTAAAAGAAGAATTGTGCCCAGATGTGATGCTGTCTCTCCCCACCTGCAGTCTATGCCCACATCCCCATATTGAACCCTGGGGCAGTCGGGAATATCACCTTCTCACCTGCTGCAAAGGGCTGAGTAGTCTTACTGTGGCCCTTACCTGGAGCCCCTGTCTTCTCCTCAGCGACGATGCCCTGACAGCCTCTGCCACTCTCCTATCACCTACCACTGCTCATGACTGTCTTCTTCCCTTCAGTAGGTGAGAGTTCTGCCAAGTTCTCTGGACCATGGGCCCCAGGCTCATCTGTGTAGTGGAAGAGTGTCAGACCAGGCCCAGGCCCAGGGCACGTCCCTTGAACTTTAGTCTAGTTCTTTCCCTACACCTAGCGCTTCCAGATTCTTCTACTCAATCAACCTCAGGTTTGGCACTTGGCTGTTTTACTTCCTGGTAGGGAACTCAGTCTCCCCAAGAATCACAAGGGAGAGGAGAAGTGGGGCGTACTGAGGGACACCAGTATCTCTGAACATCAGGGCAGGAGGTACCAGAGACCCTGAGATGAGCCCAAGGTGGGAACAAAGAAGCAGAGGGATCCCCAAGGCCAGTCTGACCCCCACCTTTCCAGCTGTTTAAAAAGGCCCTAGTTAGTAAGGCCGGAGCAGACTCTGCCAGAAGCCATAGGACACCTGAGTGGGTGACACTGGGGCTCAATGGAGCCTGTGATGATAAGGGGTGGGGGAAGAAGGAGAGGAAGGGAACAGAGAACTCCAGGTTGGTCCCAGGAACAGGGAGAGACTCTCAGCAAGCACTGTGTTGGAAGACAGCTAACTACAGGCACAGGCTGAGCCACAGAAGCAGTGCATGCTGGGATGTCCTATCTTCCCAATTCCGCTGTATTTTCTGCCTTTCCAACAGAACCTGGGGCACCCCACTACCTTGTCTCACTACCTTGTTCTAGGCTCTGTACCACCTGGTCCACCTCTGCTTTGCCTCCAGGAGAAGGGATCAAGTAAAGATGTAGCACTCCCACGTGCACAGGGCCAGCATGGTACGTGGAGTCTAGAGCCCCAGCTACACACTAGGTTTCCTGCACTGAGATAAACTCTACATCCAGCTCCATTGCCCGCAGATGATGATGGTGCTCCTCCACCACCACCACAGCTTATAACCACTGAGTGAGTGCACGCACAAAGCCTGCTTCCTGCAAGGCTTGGAAAGCAGGTCTTCTTTAATTAATGACTTGCCATGTAATTGCAGGATTGCGTACGGGGCCGCTGTCTGCAATGGGCTTTTGAGACAATTTTGGCGCCAGCAGCCTGATGTGGGCACACTGTGCCTGGGTGTCCAGGGACTCAGTGCCCATCCATCAAGCTATTTCCTCCAGCCCTGGTAAACCCATTCCTTCTCCCACATTCAGGTCTAAATCCATCTTTTGCCTGTTGCTAGTGGGCACTGCCTCTGCCTCCTGGGTATGCCATGCTCACTGGATTCTTTCCTAAGGTGCTGGCCTTTCCTCCAACTGCAAGGAGATACAGGACTGCTCAGAGGACCACATGGTAATCTGACCCCTTGGACCCTCCAAGACCCTGGCCCTGAGCCCAACAAATACTATTTGCATTGAGGGCTGCTGAGGTTGGGACCTTCTTCTATTCCATCTTCTGTTCCTATGCTCCGCCCACTCAGTGGAAGCTGAGTGTGCCCAGAGGGTGGCTCTCTCGCCATCCACACTTATTGGCCACAGTGCCTCTATGGCTCCATACTCCATAGTTCTCGGGCATCTAGGACTGGGTCTCAGTTGCTGGCGAATGACTTAGCAAGCACAGCGGGCCAGCATTCACTGATCTGCCCAGCACACACGACTCTGGGGTACAGGAAGCATAGAGGGACCTAGTAGGTACTCTAGTCTCCTATTGTCCCTGTCCTGATTGAATTACATGTCCTTCTCACTACCTGAAAATATCTTCAGGTCCTGAGCCACAGTAGCTGAGTGTGGGACCTCATTAAAAACAGGGTCTTTGTAGATATAATCAAGTAGAAGGGAGGCTGTCCTAGACTGGAGTGTCCCTGAACCCAGTGACACACACATCGAGGACAGACAGCCATAGGGGGACACAGGCTGTGTTAGTTAAACCTTAATCTCGGTGACCAAATAGCTAAGATAAAAAGTTCACAGAAGGAAGGAGTCATTTGGGCTCATGGTTTTAGAGACTTCTACCTATCATCTACGGCCCCTTTGGCACAGGCCCACAGACAGAGCATCATGGCAGGGGGGGCCTATGGCAAACATTGCTCACCTCATGGAAGACAGGAAACAGAGAGAAAGCCAGGAAATGACCAAGAAAGAGATCATCTGAAGGACACACTCCCACGATTTACTTCCTTCAATTAAGTCCCATGTCTTAAGGTCTCCAGTGTCCCGCTCCCCACCCCCCCAAACAGCGTCTCCACCTGGAAAGTAGCTTTTGGGGGACAATTAAAACTCAAGCCACACCAGAGGCAAGGGTGGCTGTGAGGCAGGAACAAGCTGGGAATGCCAAGGAATCCATCTGTATCCTCCCCGCAAAGTTGGAGTCCACCCCCCAATGTTGGATTACCCTTGCCTTCCGTGACACCTCTGTGTTTAAAACTTCAGGCTCCAGAGATCAAACTCACATCCTTCTGCTGGCATACAAGCACGTGACCCATCAGGCCATCTTTCCAGTCCCTACCCAAATCTTTTTGATCCAGTCACCCTTCTGGGCAAGCATCTTTACTCCCACAAGCCCTTTCTCCCCCACCCCAATACCATCAACATTCCCCAGGAAAGGTCCCAGGCTCTGCCCACAATATAGGTTGGGTCAGAGGTGCTTTCCTTCGGCCATTGGCCCCCGCAGGGAGCCACAGTTCACAGCCTCCAGGCTTTTCTTACCCCAGCGTGAGGTGTGAGGGGTTAAGTCCTTGGCTGTCGAACCCTGAGGTTGACACCAGGTGCATGGCAGGTACCTGAGGTAAGGGCCAGGCACCTGGAAATGTCTTTACTCCTGGGGACCCTGGGACGGCTGCATGGTAGGTGTGCTGTGTCTCCAGCTTCTCAGAGCACATGAGCAGCCCACTGCTGATCGGAAATGATTGCTTTCAGCCATGGAGACAGCCAGGAGCAGATTTATCAAACTGTTAACTGTGCTCATGGCACATCACTCTAATGATGTGTGAACATTTAATTAGATGGCTACCGAATGCCTCGGATTACATGGACAACCCAGGAGCTTGACCATGAGAGTTCAGGGGCTGAGGGAACAGGATTTCCCCATCTGCTTAGGGCTGGAGCAGAGACCCTGTTCAGTGACTACCTGTGTCCTGGAGTGTCCCAGGCTGTGCCCCGAATCTGATGAAGGCTCAAGAGTGTAGAGTTAGGATTCTGACGAAGCCCCTTTGCTCCAAGGAGGATGACTGCAGCACTTGCCCAGCAAGGTCTCCAGGTGGACACCACAGGGCTGCGACCCTCAGAGGATGCCTATGGAACAGGAGGAGAACATCACTATATGTGCAAGGATGGTGCCTAGAGAGGGACTGTCCTCAGCCCCCTCGCTGAGTAGAGAAGGTCATCTCCTTGAATTTTACAAACAGGATCTGGAGGCGCAGAAAGCCTTTTACACTACATGGCACATGATACCAGAAGGCAGAACGAAAAGGCCAGGGGTGAAGCCACTGCTCTCCCTTGCAAGGCCAACATCCAGACCTATGACACAGCATTTGGGAACTCCATGCTGACCCACAGAACTGAGAAAGGCTTCAAGGAGGAGAGGAAATGAAATGGTGACCAAGTCTGGTGATCTGGAAGAAGGAAATGCAGACACTGCTTCAAAGTTACTGGTGTCACTGCCGGCCAGCCAGGCGGAGGTATGAGCTGTGAGTGTGAATCCAGGCCTCTTCATGAGCTACATGCAGGGGCAGTTCCTGAGAGGAGCACTCCACTGATCCATCACAATGCTCACACATGTGCTCATTGAACTGCAGGCACATAGGCACGCACTGAATCTATGTAAACACATGATTGACACACATGTTCTGAGTGCCCAGGTACACATGTGTGTACACAAGTGTGCATACCTCATACACATGCCGGTGTCCTGCATGCTCATTCCCATGTTATCACTCATGTGCACATGCACACATATCATGAACACACCCCATATATCCAGCAGGGAAAAGCCCTCATCCCCTTTGCTAAGCACAGAAGTATTATTTGCAGGTTTCAAGGTTCCGAGAGGCTTTCTACATTACTCTGCACGCGGCTGTGCTTGAGGCCAGCAGAGAAAGGCTGCAGGTGAAGGCTTGCAAGGCTGCAAACATCCAACTCACACACATGCCCCCGTGACACTCGACTGTTGCATAGCCTCTGACTGGCTCCATGCTTCCATCTTTGGAAGTGGAGGGGCCAGGGATTCCCATTCATACCCACCTGATGCCCTACCCCAGCATGCGGAAGGCTAGTGCCTCCTTCAGAAAGCCCTTGGATGCCCAGTGCTCTCCCCCCTGGTGCCTGGCCAGCACCTCCGCCTGGAGGCCTGGCAGCAGCTGTGCTGCCAACGTCACCCCGGCTGTGCTTAGAGACGGCCAGCCACCCCAAGAAGCCCTCGGTGACGAGACACGACCAGACAGGCGCAAGGAACAGCCCTGCAGTCATGTAAAATTCAAGAGAAATGGTGTGCCCAAACTGCTGGCAGCAGGATGTGGCCGAGTCCCCGTCTGGGGGCCGTTTAACCCAGGCCCTGTGCAATGAGATCCTCATTTAAAGGAAGCCGACGGCTTAGCATGTTCTTTGAATGGCATCGCGTGGAGGGGGAGTGGAGAATCTTGAGATCATGTGGCCTCCAAGAACCAATCCTACCCAGTACCAAATGGATGCTTCCAGATGAGTCAGGCCGTGGGAAGAGAACAGGAGTTTTCCGCAGCCAGCTAGCAGCCTGGGGCAGCCTGGGGGATGATTGACCTGCAGAGAAATCGTGCATTTGCCAGCTGGAGAGCCGTGGGCTGCCCTGCAAATTCCACACACGGGTCACCGACACAGGCGGTGGTGCCCTCTGAGTGAGGGAGTGGGGTGCTGCCTGCTTCCCACACATCTCCCATAGAGCACTAGGCAGAAGTGGGGGAGACCAAAGCATTGGGGCATCCAGACAAGGCTGGGGCTTGACTTGAGGTACCTCAGTGCCTTTGGGTGAGCCTTCAAGAGTCTCTCCCGTGGAAGGGAGCCGCCTGGAGCGGTGAATAGCTGGCTTTCTTTAAGATGGAAGCCCTAAGACAGGAACAAATGGAGCACAGGTTAAAATAAAAAACAAACAAAAAAGCAGCTGCAGAAGGCAGAAATTGTCTCCATCATCGCTTCAGGAGATGCTGTGCAGTAGAAGGCTCCCACTCGGAGAAGGAACGAAGGCAGGATAGAACCGAAGAGCTGAGAGACTCCATCAGACCCCATCCCACAGACATAGCTAAAATTACAGAACCAGAGTAGTGTGAACGAACGAGAAGGTAGGTATAGAAATAACAGCCAAGGGGCTCGAGAGATGAGCGCTGATTGCTCTTCCAGAGGTCCGGAGTTCAATTCCCAGCAACCCCATGGTGGCTCACAACCATCCGTAATGGGATCTGATGCCCTCTTCTGGCATTTCTGAAGACAGCGACAGTGTACGCACATAGAATAAAATAAATAATAATAGCCAAGAATTTACTGACATCAATGACATAGTGTCCTAGTTAATTTTAACTCTCCATTGGCACAGCCTAGAGTCAGACTCAACTGATGGACTGGCCCACTGAGCGTCTGTGATGGATTGTCTTGATTGTTAGTTGACATACGGAGACCCAGCCCACTGTGGGTGGCACTGTTCTCTGGACAGGTGATCCTGAGCTGGTTAAGAATGCTAGCTAAGCATGAGCCATGCATGAGCTGGATGGCTCTCTAGCCAGCCAGCAAGCAGTGCTCCTCTGTGGTTCCTTCTGTGAATGAGTTCCCTCGTCAAAACCTTTGAGTACTTCAACAGTGGGCTCTTTACTCCCCTACTGTGGTTTTTATCACAACTGAACAAAACTAAAACACACCAAAACACAGACCCCAAAAAAAGAGCTCACAGAACACCAGGACAGATACAAGAACAAGGACCAGACAATAAAAGCCATACCTTGGCCTCTGTCAGAGTAATGGATGCCAAGGACAAGAGGAAACATCAAAGCTACCCTGAGGACAGGAATGCATTGTGTATGGAAAAGTGGCAATAGACTCAAGAGTTCCTGTCAGAAACCATGCAAGCAGGGCCTGTAGGTATAGTCCCTGCTCCTACTTGGGAGGCTGAGGCAGGAGGATTACGTTCAGAAGTTCTGTGCTGTCATGTCCTTCACTGATTGGGTGTCCACACTAAGTTTGGCATCCACACAGTGACTTCCTTGGAGTAGGGGACCACCAGACTGCCTAACAAGAAGTTTATCTGCCCAGTGCTGACCAGAAATCACACAAGATGAAATCAACAGTGAAGTTCAAGTATTTTCTCCCAGTAATGCAAGAACAATGTTCCTATTGGTGATGCCTACTGAGCTGTAAGCCCCAGCCAGTGGCACAGAACAAGAGAAGAACTAGGAAGCAGGTCCACAGGAGACACAGACATCCACTTACAGATAACATGGTCATTTACACAGGGGGACAAAGAAGCTCAGGGAAGATCTAGCAAAACTGATAAAAGAGTTTCACAAGATCACGAGATAGATCAAACACCACACACACACACACACACACACACACACACAAAATCAGTGGCACTTATATGTACATACCAGTGAGGAAGAATCGGAATTTTAAACAAACAAACAAATCAAATCAAATCAAATCAAATCAAATCAAATAAGCTAATAATAGCACCAAATTTTAAATGTTTAGATAAAAAAATTTAAAAGACATCAGGATTGCAGGCCTGAAATGACACACATTGCCAAGCCCAGGTAGTAAGTCCAAGGTCAGTCAGATCCTTGTCTCAAAATGCAATGTGGATGAGACACACACACACACACACACACACACTCACACATGTGTACACCTGAACATACACAGCTGCACATATATACATATGTACATGCACAAAAGTTAAACTCATAAAAATAATTTTCTATTTGTAGAAGACTTACTACACAAATGAAATAGATAAGAAATAGAAATTTTAAGAGCATCCTTCACCTAGTCTTCCCTTAGGGTAACATCTTACCCAACTACAGAAAATCTTTTGTTCCAAGATGGGTGTGAACTGACCACTTGCTTTCTTCCTCAATTCCTGACCTTTAAGGATCCTCCGAGTTCAGAAGTTGCTCTGCAGTCGATCTCTGCCCCTTCTTGGATTAGCCCACTGCTCCTGGCATCAGGGGGCACAGCTACAGTTCTGTTGGGGAAAATGACAGCTAAGCTATATCCTCTTGGGCATTGGGGCAGGGCTTATCTAAGGGTGTGTGTGTGTGTGTGTGTGTGTGTGTGCATGTGTGTCTGAGTGTGGGTATGTGGTGTGAGAGTGCAGGGGCCTATAGAGGCCAGAGGTGTGGGATCTCTCAGGAGCTGGAGTTGCAGGTGATTGTAGGCTGCCTGACATGGTGCTGGGAACTGAACCCAGGTCCTCTGCAAAAACAGGAGGTTTCCTTAACTGCTGAGCCTTGTTAACACTCTAGCCTTGTTAAAAATATTTCTTGATGTGTTTTGTCACTGTGGCATGGCTGGATTTTTTGCAGTCTGCAGGCATACACTTTTTGTAATCTGCTTTTAATGAGGGTTCAAGCTCTCCTCTAGCCCACCACCTAACAGTGGTAGTGGAAGAGAAATGTTATTAGGACATGGGAGAATTGGATTTGTTCAGCAACAGTTCTTTGGGGGTGAGCATGATCTCCTTTCCCAACAGTTCAGTTCCATAGCCAACACCAAATACAACTCAGCAGCTGCAGACCAGTCCTCTAGGCAGGCAGACACCACACATGAACCAGCAGCTGCAGTCCGGTCCTTTCAGCAAGCACACACCAGGCACGAACCAGCAACTGTAGTTCAGTCCTGAATAAACTGCAAAGCTTTACAACCAGCTTGAGGTGAGGCCTTGGAAATGGCAAGCTGCTGCAGGAACCTCATAAGCAGTTCTTGGGCAAATTTTTCTCAGTGGCAGTGTTACATAAGTTGAACTCAACATGCTATGTAAGGCGAGCAAATAAATGTGTGTGTTTAGCGAAGAATAGCAAACGGAGCAAACCAAACCAGTGTTCAGAGCTCATCTCCCACTGCCTGTGGGGTCATAGTTATACTCCTACATCCCAGGTCCTTTCATGTGTTTACTGTTTACAAACATCCTCTCATCTGTGTCTACTTCAGGAAAACATTCTTTCCTGTGTCTACTTTAGCAAGACATTCTTGTACCTGTTTGTCCCAACAAAACATCATTTGACATAACTAACTTTCCAGAGAAACTAGAAGTTTCTACTTCAGGAGTCTGTCTCTCGTACTTTGCATCTAACCTAGAACCACCCAACCAGGAAGGAGTAGCTTCCACAGCCTGGACCCCATGTTGAGCCAGTGCCGCTGGAATGGACCAAGTGGAGAATGCGGAAACACCACCGTCCCCCTGACCGCATGGGCTAGTCTCCCAGAGGCCCCTCTGTGTGCCCTTTAACCTTCTCACACCTCTCCCTTCTCTCCCTAGTGACTGATCTTTCAGCTTGTCTTTGGGAGTTGCCCCCTCCCCTCCCACAGTGTCTTCCTTGAAGCCACCAACCACGTGCTTCTACCTCGACTGAGAGGACTGAGTGGCCCAATCAGAAACTACCCTGGGGGTTTCTATGCAGATGCTGGAGAGAAGAGGTAACAAGAGGAGACTGTGAGCAGTTGCTGGCCACACCCTCTGCCCTCACAGTGGGTGGTGGGGCCCTGCTCCACATTGCAGTCACCACCTTGAGCCTTAAGAACTTGGGGCTCCCAGAGGGCTGTACTCTGCTGTCTTCCTCCCGAGGGATGTAGGTTCATCAGCCCTGAACCTCTTGGCCCTGACCTCAGACCTCCCCTCCTGCCATCTCCTAGAGAAGCAGTCCAGCAAAGCAAAGCTCTGGGCCAGCCTGGGCCAAGCCTAAGGCCAGTGCACAGACAGGCCCAGATTGGCCCCTGCTCTTGGCAAGAGCTGCTAGAACATGGATGGACGCAGCTGTCTTCTTCCCCAGAGCCCCATCACCCCCTCCAGATCCCACTAATTGGGCCACATCTGGTCATTACAGAGCATCTTCCCTCTCTTCCACACAGGCTCCTACCATCTGCCTCTGGCGGGAGCCAATCAGGGCTGTACTCTTCCCTTCCCAGACTGCATCCTTTGTATGGCCGTGTATGTGTGTGTGTGTGACACACACACACACACACACACACACGCACACACACACACACACACACACATCTATCCAGGTGTCATACCTACCTGGCCATAGCAACTGACCATAAGCCCCCAACTTCTAGGCTTTCACACCCTTCCACCATCTTTACACCAGAACATGGTGCCAAGTGTGAACCTTGGGGCCATTTCAGGCCTGTGGGATCTGTCCTGGAGAAGAAGTGATGCAGAAGACCCTATCCTCACCCAAGGGAAAGGATAAAGGCCATCGCCAGCATCTTGTGGCCATGTAGCCCATGATGGGCAAAGTGGAGCGCAAGCAGCCTGATGACTGTAACTCTGGGGCAGCAGGGCTTTGGGACTGAGAGACGTCAGGATGTGGACTACAGAGCCTCACAGGATCACTGATGGACCAATGTCCTCCTGTCTGGCTCCTGCAGGAAGACATGAGTCTCAGTGACCGCTTGTGATAGCATAGAAATATCAGCTAGCAGAGCTGAAGCCTGCCAGGGAGCCAGGACGGCTGGTGGGGTCCGGGGCTTCACAGTACTTTCATTGGCTGGATAGACAGGCAAGAGATGGGCGAGGTCTGGGCCGGTGAGTCTGGATGTTCCCTGGGCCTGCGTGAAGGTGGCTAGGATGGTGGACAGGAGAACATTCCCTAGAGAGACTGCAGCAGGCTGATGGTCAGGCCATATAGACACTCCTGGTCAGCCCAGGCCATGAGAGCCTTGTGCTGATTCGTCCCCCCCCCCCCAGCCCCTTCCCAGCACACCAATACTCCCCAGTCCTCCAAGGTTGGTTCTCAGTGACAGTGCAGTTGCTATGGGAACAGCGATTCCAAATTCCTGTGCTGTTGGGACTAGAAGGGTGGACCAGTCCATTGACAGAAACCCCTGTTCAGGAAGCCAGGCTGTCCCTGAGTCCTTCAGTGGTTTGGCCCCTATATAAGGCTGCCAGTGTGACAGGACCAAGATGCATTTGAGGACTTTGGGTCTAAGATGCCCGTGATAGTTGCTAACTGGGTACAGGAACTATATAGACAGCTCTTCTGTGGGTCTCCAGTCTGTCCCTGCTGGAATTAGGCTGCTAGTATTCAGTCATAAATACCCACTCCAGACCCTTAGATGTCAAATCTGGTCAGGGTAGAGTCACAGGTGGAAGAGGTTAACAACATTCTCCTGGGGCATTCTAGAGGGGGCACAAACAATCCAGATGCAAGAATAGGATGTGAGAAGATAGCCCATGGTGGATGAGAAGAGCTCCTCACTGTGCAATTGGACACTCAGGTCACCTGTGTGTGAGACATCCCCTGGGAGGGACAGCCACTTGTGCAGGTTTGTGGGGAAGTGTAGGTTTTCCCTTGTGGAGGTGGAGCTCCTAGGCTCCAGGTCTATGGCCGCCATCAGCCTTCACAGGGAGGGGGGCGCTTCTTGGATTATACGTGGATGGGGGTGCAGAGCAGGAACTGTAAGGTCCTGTGGATGCACCATGGTGACCACAGCAGCACTGAGACTCAGACACATGATCAAGGGCACACAAAGTCCCTTGTGGACCCCAACCCTTTACAACATTGCTGCCATCTGGGTAGATCCCAGGGCTGCAGAGGTCCTAGGAGTTCTAGCCTAAGACAGACCCCCCCCCCAAGTCATGGCCAGAGAGGTTCCTGAGGGATTAAGCCTTGGCATGCAGACAGATGGCACCCACTCACATCTAAGAGCCTCCCTCCTAACTCAGTTCCCCTTCCCAATTAGGGCCTCCTTGTAGGGTTCAGAACAGTAGTGGAGTTCATGGGATTCCCTGTAGGACTGATGGATGAGATCGTATAAAATGCAAGGTTCTGTTTTCCAGTGAAGTCAAAATAAAAGAGATTGTGGCCTGTTTTAAGTGGTGCCCACTTTGCTTCATTTGAACTCTCTGCAGTGGCAAGCCCCAATGTGAAATGTTTGCCCCTGACTTCATGCTTCCCACCAGCAGTGACCACCAAGACTTTGAAAATGAAGTTCCAAAGCCTGGGCAGGCAGTCCTGGAGACCCCAGGAGGCATGTGTTTGAGTTACTTGCTAAATGTCGCAAACTCCAGTTTCTTTTTCTTTTTCTTTTCTTTTTTTAATTTTTTTTTCAAGACAGGATTTCTCTGTATAGCTCAGGCTGTCTTGGAACTCACTTTGTAGACCAAGCTGGCCTCAAACTCAGAGATCCATCTGCCTCTGCCTCCTGACTGCTGGAATCAAAGGTATGCACTACCACATCTGGCCTTAATTCTAATCTCTCATTAAAATATAGGAAAAGTCACTTAGAAGGTTTTTTTCCCCAATCTCAATTAAATTTGAATATGAAAAATTACTCATTTCTCACCATAATTACATAATACAAAGGAAATGCATCTTGCCCCCAAGTCCCTTGTCACTTGAGGCATTGCACAAACACTGTCCTTTTCTGTATGCTATGACGTGAAGGAGCCTGGCAGAATCTCACACACGGTAAAGGGAGGTCTCTGGTGGGAACCGGGGTCCGAGATGGGTTACTGAACATTGAGGGGGTCTACAGTTGGGACTGGGGACCAGAAGGGACTGTAGGAGCCAAGGTCCCGGTACTGGGCCCCATCTTGAGGGGCCCCATCAGACTGGACTGAGTCTGGAGCTTCCACAGAAGCAGGAGGGAGGATTTCTCGGGTGGCAATGTGCAAGAGCAAAGCCTGGTGTCCCTGAGGGAGGGAGGCCAGGCTGCAGACCCTTCCTGCCCTCCACGTTGGAACCCAGCAGCCCACAATGGAAGCAGAGACTCAGCTGAGGGCATTTCAGGAAACTTGTTGCTCCATGGCCCAGGGGCCCTGTGGTCATCCGGGTGACACTTAGCAGGGGAAGCTGGTGCCCCTAGGGGGCAATTGGACACTTCTGAGCACTTTGGAGGAGTGACCCCCACTCCAGAGACCTGCCCCCATTCTTGAGATGAGCTTCCCAGCGGGCTGAAGTAGAAAGTTTTGGCACCCGGGGTGCACAGCTGGGATGAGAGAAATTAGTCCGCACACATTAACACAAGGCCGTGTGAAGATAATGTGCTCTCAAGGAAACGGGATCGATGCACCCGGTTGGGGCATGGATCTTCCAAGGAAATCCAAGGCCAGTGCTGTTGCAGGGCTCAGACTGTCTACAAAGCTATAGGGGCTTCAAACAAAGTGGTCACAGGAGCCTAGCCACGTCACCATCACCAGTGGGGCACCTGGGCTTGGACAAGCATTTTTTTTCCAAGCACCATTTCCTTCTGGGCCATCTAGCCTGCTCAAAGAGCCCTCGTAGATTCCCCTGAGCACTGATGCCCACTACCCTGCTGCCTTCTGAGGTGTCTCCTGCAGCATCCGGGCCACCAGGCCACCAGGTCCCCACTGGTGAGAAGTGCACCACTTGCAGTGTGCTGTGGATCCCAAGGGGCCAGCTGAGGTCGTGTGGGGGAATGCAAACAAGATTGGCTCATGGTAGCCCGTGACCCACACTTGATGCTGTGTTTCCTTCCAGGATCCCATTCCATCCCATGACTGCCATATTCTGTCTGTGTTTGAGAGTGACTATAGCTCCCAGCTTCCAATCCTGGGCTGGCCTGAAGCCAACCCGTCAATCATTACAATGGCCCCCACTGCAACCAGGCTTAGAGGGGAGGGACACGGAGATCTGTCTGCAAGTGGTTCTACAGAGCAAGCAAAGCTTGCCTAGAGTGCCCCTGCCGTGTGCAGAGGAAAGAGGGATAGGGATGGGGAGGAGAGGGCAGGGCACAGGGAGGTCAGTTTCCCTGTGAGCCATCGGTCAGTTCATGCCAGCACATTCGATCAAAGCAGTCACCAGAAGTAGGGCAGCGTGATGACCACTGTTACAACAGCCTGCATACCATGTCGGCAACCAGCACAGTCATGGCAGAAAATAAGTGAGCCTGGGTATGGTGTAAGATGATGGGGGATAAGGCCAGGTCTTCTTGAGATGTGGGGACTCAGCTGTTTCTCTGCAGCTTGGGACTAGGCAGACGTGTCACAGGAGCACAACATGTTGACTGTGTCCTGGGACTGAGCCAAGTGGACACAGCCAGGTCCTGAGACCTGAGGCCTCACTCTGTCTGTGT
The DNA here is from genome assembly GCF_947179515.1 of Apodemus sylvaticus. Classification (NCBI taxonomy): domain Eukaryota; kingdom Metazoa; phylum Chordata; class Mammalia; order Rodentia; family Muridae; genus Apodemus; species Apodemus sylvaticus. The sequence continues at coordinate 75,611,601 of NC_067482.1, forward strand.
CAAACCCTCCCTCATAACTCCTCCAGGGCATCTTCCGCTTAGGTATGGCACTGTGTACAAGGTGGGGGGGGGAGGGTCCCTGCACCTGGCTTCCCACGAAAGGGGAGGGAAGAAACCAAACAAGCCATGGTAGCCCGGTGTGGGAGGAGCATAGTCCAGGAGCCATGAGCTTGGGCCCCAACACCAAGTGCTACTCACTCAGGGTCCAGGCCACGCTCCATCCACCATTGATGTTATTCAAGGGCAGGCAGGACTTCCTTCAGCCATGACACAATAACAATGGTCTCTTCCCGCTCTCAGGTGCTTCCCTCAGAATCCAGACAGACCTGGAACCTGTGGAGAGACAGCCAAGTAGTAATGGTTAAATATCCTTTCTGCCATGTGCCTGCGGCCACAGCGTTAAGAGGCAGGGTGGCTGGCACCATGCTGGCTGAGGATATGCCCTGAACATGAAGCTACTAACAATTGTATTAAATAATCCCTGTCTGTTGCTGGGTGGTGGTGGTGGCCTGAGCCTTTAATCTCAGCACTCAAGAGGTAGAGGCAGGCAGATCTCTGAGTTCAAGGCCAGCCTGTTCTATAGGTCTAGTTCCAGGATAGCCAGGGCTACACAGAGAAATCCTGTCTCTAAAAAAACCAAACAAAATATAACCACCATCTATGGGAGCAATCTGTAACAGAAAAAGATCAAATGAAGGGTGGCTGTCATGCCTGCTAAGCCATCCAGTGGCTCCCCAATCCTTGGCTCCCACGACAGATCACAGCCCGCTTCTCCCCCTGGAACCATGATTGTTGGCATAGGTTGTTCTCTCCACTTCTGTGATGCTTGCTCCTCTCCTCTGTTCTCCCACCGTCTCCTATCTCAGCTCAGCAGCCCCGAGCAAAGAGCTCGCTGCTGGAGTCAGCTGTATCCAACTCTGTAGAGGCTGTTGGGGCTCGAAGAGGCAGAGCTATAGATGTGAACAGCCACTGACGATTTAACTGGGTTTTTAATTAACATGAAGTTTGTTAAAAATTAACATTAGGTTGGGGCGATGGCTCCGTGGTTAAGAACACTGGCTGTGGGGCTGGAGAGATGGCTCAGCATTTAAGAGCACTGACTGCTCTTTTGGTTCTGAGTTCAAATCCCAGCAACCACATGGTGGCTTACAACCATTTGTAATGAGATCTGATGTCCTCTTCTGGTGTGTCTGAAGATAGCTAAAGTATACTTACATATAATAATAAATCTTAAAAATAGATAGATAGATAGATAGATAGATAGATAGATAGATAGATAGATAGATAGATAGATAGAACACACTGGCTGCACAGGGTTTGGCTCCTAGCACCTCTGTGATGACTCTTGGCTGTCTGTAACTTCAGCTCCAGGGAATCTGATGCCCTCTTCTGGCCCCCACAGGCACTGCATGCACTACATGCAGGCAAGAGCTGGGTGGGGTGGCACACTCCTTCAATCCCAGCTCTGGTGTGGCAAAGTCAGGCATATCTCTGAGTCTAAATCTAGGTCTATATAGTGAGTTACAGACCAGCTAGGGATGCATACTGAGACCCTGTCTCAAAAAGCAAGAGCGAAACAGGTATGCATGCACACACGCACAAACCATATACAGGCAAAACTCCCAAATACAGAAAATAAAAATAAACTAAATATATCTTAACAGTTAACATTAAAGTTGCATATTCAAAAGGCAAGTCCTGCCTATTTGAAAGGGTCTCCTCCCCAAGCTCATTGGACCTGTGTCAGTCTCTCAAAATGAGCACCAATGCCCAAAGATGTACTAGCACTCCACAGGCCTGATTAACCTGGCCCTTTAAATTGAGTTGATAAAGAACAGTGTTTTTAGAGGGCTTCTCTTCTCAAACTTCAAATTTCTGTCTGAGCATCCCTGCAGACCTAGCATGAAACTTCCCTAAGAAGCCCGGCAGTTCCTGAACAGTGACCATGGCCACTGGCGGCAGCCACTGTTCCACCTGTGATTTGATTTGAGTTCTGGTCTCTTTTAAGTCACCATGACTCAGTGTTGCCTTTGAGAACCGTTAGATGCATCCCCTCATGGCTACCAGGAAGTTTCTAAGAGCTGAGATTGGATGGTTGTAGATGGCAGGAAGTGCTGAAATTTGTCCAATGTCTCAGAGCATGGTAGCTTCCACGTCCCTCTCTCACGTGTGTCTGCTGCATGGCTGAGGCTGAGTAGTGCCCATAAATGTCTGTCCTCAGGTGTGGTCCTGCCTTTGAGGTTTGGGAGTTGGAGGGATAAACACATAAGAGTTCAGCGTGTGCTTCTAGTCAGGGGAACTATGCAAGTGGAGTTCGACACAATGGTCACAAAGCCCCCGTCCCATCTGAGAATTCCTGAGTCCACAGACCTGAGACTTTGTGGTAGAACCACAAGCCTGCTGGTTCTATCAGCGTGGATTAAATACCCTCTGTGTGAGCCCTGTGGAGAAAGCTGGGGTTGGTGGGTACCTCCTCCACAGACTGAGAGATGAGCCAGGGAGGAAGGAGACCACTTCTCTGGGAGTTTGTGTTGCCATGACTCGCTCTATATGTCCTGTCAACATGGTGGACATTAGGGTTTGAATGTGGACTATCCCTCACAGGGATACTGACCTGTGTTCCCCAGCTGGTGGTGGTGCTATCCTGGGAGGCTGTGGGGCCTTCAGAAGGTGGGGCTTACTTGGTAGAAGTAGTCACTAAAGGCAAGTGATGACCCACCCTAGGGCGCTCTCTCTCTCTCTCTCTCTCTCTCTCTCTCTCTCTCTCTCTCTCTCTCTCTCTCTGCTTTTCAGGTCTGTTGTAGTACAAAACTCCTCCACCACACTCCTGTCATGGAATGGGCAGTGTCCCTGTGTTGAACTGAGCCCCAATAACCCCTTCCCCCTTAAGATTTTTTCTCAGCTTTCATAATCACAGTGATACAAAAGCTAATACAAAAAATAATTCCAGAGACGTGGGGTCTGCCATGGCTAAACCAACCACGTGGGTGTCTTAGCTTTTGGACGGGGTTTTTGAGAGAGAATTGGAAAATTCTGAAGATGCGGGCTAGAGAATGCTGGAAGTGGGTTTTAATGGAGGATTCTGATAGATGCTCAGAAGAACAGAGTGCCAAGGGAAACGTGGGAGGCAGAGACCAACCTTGGAGAGCTCTGTGGTGAACAGAAATCTTGCTTGGCATTGGGTTAAAGGCCATTTGTGTGGCAATTCGATGGTTTCTCTGTGTGCTGCCCACAATGTGAGTGATGCTGAGCCCCAAGTTTTGGTGGAAGAAATCTCAAGACCGCATAGCACGCAAGCTGTGAGTCACTGCGGGCTGCTTTTAGCCAGACTCATAGAGAAATTTGGAAGCATAAGGCAGAGCAAAAAGATATGGAAATTACACAGGAAAATAGGATGTTTAAAGCTTTACTCGTTAAAGAGATCAACGCCATTAAAGAACAGGAGGCCCTTGGTACCAGCCGATAAGAAAGGGTCTGAGAATATTTCAAGAATTGGAGAGGCCTCACCCATATACAGACACCTTGTCTCGGGTAGGAGGGGCTCCATGACATTCCGTTCCAGCGGGGCTCCCTAAGGACTTGTTTCTCCAGGCTCAGCTACTCAGACACCCAGAGGCCTTGCAGCCACGGTCTCAGGAGGCCTGACTGCTGCTGGAGCCAGCTGCGGAACTTGGCATCTTCCACATGGTATTGTTTTTGTAGGTACACAGGACACAAGAGTAACAGATTATAGAGGCCCCTACCAAGATTCTTCAGGAAGAACTGTGGGGTCAGGCAGCGTGAAGCTCTGACTCCCCATGGGAAGACCAGAGTGGGCTGATGCAGGAACTTGTGAGCTGCAGTGAGATCCCAGGACACTAGAGGTGCCAAGAACTTGGGTCATCCACTAAGGAAAGTAGCAAGTTTGGCCAACCAAAGAAAGAATCTCTGGTCGTACAGCCCCTCAAACCTGTGGGAGCCCACCACACACCACACACCATATGGCTCAGATGCTGGACAGGGCCACAGAATCTAACAACTCCCTGCTGCCTCTCAGCATCCTTTGGTGCCCTCTCTCCTTTCTGGGCTTCATTCCTCCTTCTAGGATGGAAGTGCTTATTCTGGGTCATTGGATCTGGGATGTGTGTAACTTTTTCTTTGCTTTAATGGGAGTGCAAAGTCTTGAGTCTCAGAGGATTTGAACTTTAGACTTCTGAACAGAATTGGGACTGTAAACACTTCAGGGAATTGCGGCTGGAGAGATGTCTCAGAGGTTAAAAGTCTTAGTGCTTTTGGCAGAGGACCAGTTCAGCTCAGAACCACCTGTACAACACATCTCCGTGGGATCCAGTGTCCTCTACTACTGGTCTCTGCTGCTGATGCGCGCACGCACATGCGCGCGCGCAGCCCCCCCACACACACACTTAAACACATCTTTAAAAAACAAAACAGACTACAGACTTTAGGAATTCTTGAGTTTAGATGGAAAGCACTTTGCCCCTCAAAGCTATTTACAAACCTTTGGGGCCATGGGCAGAATGCTCTGGTCCGAAACATCTTCCATAGGTTAATGTCTTGACTATCTGATCCTCCGCTGATCATGCTACTTTAGAAGGTATTGGAGGTCTGGGGCAGTGAGACCCAGCTGGAAGAAGTGATCACCGTGGACAGACCCTTGAAGGATTTGCCTGAGCCTGGTTTCTCCCCATGCTCTCAGGTGATCAATCTGAACCATTTCTTCACCTGCCCCAAGCCCAACTGCTCCGCCATGACCTCCCCACCATGGTGGACTGATCGCTCTAAAACCGTGAGACAAAATAAATCACTCCCCATAAACTGTTTGTGTCAGGTGCAGAGGTCAACGCTCTGCAAAATTAATGGATGGCAGCTGTGGCCCTGCATGGCATTGTGGGTAGTCGCCCCAAGAACAGCCTCAAAATGAAGCCACTTATTCAATGCTGCGCTGACAAAAGGGATGCGTGTTCCCCAATGTAGAAAGGGGAAACTGAGGCTCAGAGGGAAGAGGAGAATACGGGTTCTGGTGGCTGAGATAGGTGCAGGTAGAAAAAGGTTAGAGCAGAGTGGAGACTGTGTCAGGGTTAGGATTTCAGCTTTAGATTCTCAGATCCCAATTAAAAACAGCAAAACAGAATTTCAGACTCTCATCCAACCCTACTGTGACCTTCAGCTCCTCCATGTTCCTGCTCTAAGCTCAAGACTGCTTCTAGTAGCTGCCTGAGAGCTCCTGGCTCTCTCTCTCCTCAAGGCCGCTTGCCTCCTCTGGCCTCCCGGGGCCTTGGGCTATCATGCTCAGCAGGAACGAGCAAGCCGATTAATTGTTCCTGAAGCACTTAGACACTCTCAGGCGACAAGAGCCAGGTCACAACAGCATTACTTCATTACTATCCCATGGAGACAGGGTCATCAGCCAGGCTTGAAAACAGGACTCAACGCCAGCAGCCACTGGCAGGAGCCTTTCTCACAGGAGTGGTCCTGGGGGACAGTGGCAGTCACTTAGCGCCTTGCAAAACCCGCAGCCCTGGGGATATCCTAGAGAGTAGAGTTCCGGGCAGTCAACCTCTCCCGGGACTCCTGCTCTGGCCTGGCCTTGTGCGCTGTGCTCTGAAGAAGGGTGTGGTGGCTGGCCCGATGTGCATGGGTGGGCTGTACAGCTTGAGACACATATGACGCTGTGTGGGATGCCAGAGGATTTGTCATACACGACAAGGCTGGCTTCCGTTAGTCTCACTAAGAACTAACAGCAAGTGTGTTTAATTCACAAATCCAGGATGCGGGCCAGGCACCCGGCAGAATGGGCATTGGTGGGTTCCGGCACTCATTCATTCTTTCTCCCACCCTCCCAGAAGTCTGTTGACTTCTGTCTGATGGTTATGACGTCCTCTTTCCACTGGGCCCTCCTGCCTACTGTGCCAGTGTTGAGGACATAGTCTGGTAGAGTAAAAAAACTATAGTGCCTGGTAATCATCCACTCACATGAGCCCTGCTGTGGTTTGTGTCCTAACCTCTTCCATCCCCACTGGTTCCTGGGTGCATGGGTGCAGACTTACTGTTCCTCTCACCTTTGTGTCATCCTGGGAATCAACAGCGCCCCCTAGCACCATTCCTCAGCACTGCCACCAGCATCCTCCCTCATCACTGATACCCCACACTGCCTCCAGCATCACCAGAAGACCAAGCACTGACCAAGCACCCTCAAGGGCTGAGTAGTGACCAAGCACCTCCTGCAGACTGAGCAATCGCCAAGAATCTGTCATTCACCAAGCATTCCCAGAGTCCCCTGGGTGCCAGCCGGCTGCACAGCACAAAGGACACAACCCAGCCTCTGGACACTAGCAGCTTCTTTGGGATCCTGCTGAGCAGATATTGCTGCCATTCAGCTGACCCTAAACTGAGATGGGTGTAAGGGAAAATGTTTCTCCATACCTACTGTGGGCATTGCACTGCCCGAAGGCGAGACAGGAATTTCCAGCAGAGGCCACTTCATCTTCAGAGGAGATCTGTGGAAAGCCTGAACTTTCAGGGCATTCAAGCATCCCCAGCAGCCAACAGGAGGGGAGGTGTTTAGACAGTTTCGTCCCTTTGTCCTTGTCAGGATCTCCCAACCCCCAGCTGATGATCCTGTTCATCCTGGTGTCCTGGGGGTGAGGGGCGTGACTGGACTTGGCTTCCATTTGCACCCGCAGCCCGCAACCCATCCTGGGCGGATATGGGCATGATCTGCCCTGTGAGGTAGAAGGTGTTGGTGAACAGTGACTTGAGGACTTAGACAAGATGCAAGCTCTTTTATGCCAGTGGTCCAGGAGCTATGGACTCGACAGCTGCCCATAGATACCTGTTAAACCTGTGTCTGTGAACTGGGTTGTACTTCTGCACAAACTACCAGCCACGATCTGTGGTTTACATGAGACCAGCACCAAGGCCCTAAGTTGTTCTAGGGCTTTCTGGAGCCTCGGTGTCAGTTCCTGGTTACCCAGTCCACAGACGGGATATTACATCATAGCCCAGTGGAGGAGCATAGGCCACTGGACAGAAACCGGGTGTGCACTCCCAGAATCTCATCTGTGGCGTGCAACCCCTGCTTGCTGCCAACCCAAAGTCTGGGCACTTACCCCAAAGTGGAGCCAAGGCTGCTCAGAAGTCATGCTCCTGAACCGGTCAGCTCTGAAATCCGGCTCAGCATGGGGATGGGAGTGGGCTGACGGCTGATTGGACAGTAAGGCTGAGAGGGATAACAGGATCAGAAACCTTATGTAACAGAGCTGACTGCAATCATACATTGAGCCTACACAAGTGTTGCCTGGGCACACCACGACACACTAGGCTCCCAGGAGACCCCACCCCACCCGTCTAACTTCCCATATCTGAGGAGATAAGCTCTCTTCCATTGCAGCCAGTAAATCCCACAGACGCTATCTCCAGTGGACACAGAGAAGGCCACAGAGCCAACAGCCTGACCTGCTTGTTTCTGGAAAGTCTCCTCACCCCCTGCTAAGCCCCTCGTGCCTTGGGTCCTCTAGGATGGAAAGAGTTACCCTACCCCCATGAGTTCAGAGGACTTTTCACAAGCCACATTCACCTGGCAGAGTGGATGAAGTCTTTGAAGAGGCGACAGCTCCACCCTGCTCCCCTTTGCTGGGTGTGAGGGCACCAGCTTTGCCTCAACATGGCTGGCCTGTAGTCACCCACATTCCTGCCCTGGGCCTCATTCTTCTTATCCACACAGCAGGACCAAGCACAGTTCCTGTGATGCCATGATCCTAGAACGTTGTCTGGTGTCCAGAACAGACCCTTCCCCTACCCTGGTCCTTCAGGGCACTTTGCTGAGGGGTAGGCACTCTCCATGGCTTACGCAGTCCTGCAGAGAGCAGAGCCAGGGCGCGGGAAGCATCTGGCTCTGTGGCACAGAAGAGCCTGGGAACAGTTGGGGCTGCGCCTCCAGCAGCTGGACCCGCCTCCTGGCAGCACAGGGCTGATAATTAAGACTCAGGTTTCCACTGTGCTCTATTACCAAGAGGGGTTGTAAATCAACTGATGACATTTTTATCGTAGGACAAAAATTAATTATTTAGTGTCGAACACGTTCGTGCTCACTTAGCTGCCAGCAGGGGTGGCAGAGTGTCAGCCAGACGTCCCAGCTCAGGCTATAGAAGTGGCCTTATAAAACCCTGGGAGGAGGGGGAAACTGAGGTCCAGAAATGCAAGGGGCCTGTGCAGAGTTCAACTGCCCTGGAAGGCAGCCCTCCAACAACTGTGCAGAATCCAGGTCCTCTTGCCTCATCTGTGATGTGCACACATTACTGGTGGCAGGTGAGGAGAGGGGACAATGTTCAGACAGGTAAGTGGGCAGGCAGGCCCTGATTCTTTGCTGGAGCAATAGCCATGCTGGTCACCAGAACTACGTCAACCACCCTCCTCTCCATTGCCCCCTGACCATGTGGACAGTTCTGCCAGATTCGGGAAGCTATGTCCACCTTGCCAAGAAGTGGAGATGGGCCCTCAGAGACTCATGGACACAGAGGTATCCATTGGGAAATTTTCAGTCTCCATGGGCTTTGAGCCTCTACCATTGATACTTACAGTCCGAGTCCTCTCAGTCTGATGGTCTGTCTGACAAGAGAGAAGTTACTTAAGGATAGGGCCCTAAATTCCACTGAATAGGTGAGAAGGAACCTACCTTTGTATCAGTCATGTGACCAAAGGGACCCCTGGATACTCCCAGAAGAAAGACTGTCCTATGGAGAAACAGTAGAAACTTGGCAGAAGTCACAACCGTGTGAGAACTACATGCCAAAGGACAGAGACCTCCTAGGTCCAATGGGGCCCAGACTGAAGGGGGGATCCAGGGCAGGGGAGCCTGGCCTGAATTCTGCCATCTGTGTTGTCATGGTGCTGATGGTGGTGTTGGTGAGGCTGGGAAGCAGTAATGGTGATGGTTACTATGGTGATGGTGGAAGCGGTGGTTAGAGTGATGGTGATGAAAGTGATAGGCTGGGAAGCAGTAATGGTAATGGTTACTATGGTGATAGTTTTGAGAATGGTAATGATGGTAATGTTGGTGGCAGTGATAGGGTGATAGAAATGAAGGGTAACATTAGCAACGGTGGTGATGGTGATAGGGGCTGTCATGGATAGCTTCAGTTGTCAGCTTGACACAAGTCTCCCAGGGAGAGGGAACCTCAAGTGAAGACTTGCTTCCATCAGGTTGGACTATGGTCATGCCATGAGGCATTTTCTTAATTGCTAATTGATGTACAAGTCCACAGCTGACTGTGGGTAGTGCCACCCCCAGGCAGGTGAATCTGAACTGGATAAGAAAGCTGGCTGAGCAAGCCTGAACAAGCAAACCAGTGAGCAGCTTCCCTCCATGGTCTCTGCTTCAGTTCTTGCCTCCGGGTTCCTGTCTTGAGTTCCTGCCTTGGCTCCCATCAATGATGACCTGTAGCCTGTAAGCCTAATAAACCTTGTGCACTTCCAGGAGGAAAGCTGCTTCTGGTTAGTGTTTTATCACAGCCACATCCTAGGCAAGGAGCGATGCTAGGGTATATGACAGGCAATGGTCACAGCAGTGACAGTGACAGGAGACGGTGGTGGGAGAGGATGGTGCTTGTGCTGGCTGCATTCCTGTTGCTGTGAATCACCAACAGCAGCTTACTGGAGAGGTTTATTTTGCCTAATGGCTCCAGAGGGATAAATGTCCTTCGTGGTGGGAAGGCATGACAGCAAGCAGCAGGCATGCCGGATGGAGCAGGAAGCCGAGATCTCACATCAAAGCAAGCTGGAAGCAGCACGAGGCTTCAAACTCTCAAAGCCCTTGTCCAGCGACATGCTTCCTCCAGGAAGACTGACTCTTCTAAACCACCCCCAAATGGCAGCACCAACTAGGACCAAGTATTGGAATACTGAAGCCAATGAGGGGCATTTCTCATTCTAACTGCCACGGTCCTGGAGATGGTGGTGATGGTAATGGTGGTGACTGTGATAGACTAAAGTTAAGAGGAATTGGGGAGGGGAGATCAGGCAGGGCAGGGGCTATGGGGCACAATTCTGTAAACTGGCATACCTACCTTTCCTTGAGGGGGGGCTCAATTTACATGTGTCTGCCCTGAAGATATCAGGAGTGCTGGGGTGGAGGACAGAGTGACTACATGGGTATAAAACTGTGTATAAGAAGTTTTATATCAGTACTAAGAACTGGTAGGATATGAAACTCACAGCCCTTACCAAAAGGAAGGGACAGGATCTCACACTAGAGATGAGGTACTGTTGCTGCCCTGCCAATTCTATTGCTGCCAAGCCAAACTCCACACATGGTGTGGTCTTGCTCTGCATTCCATGTCCCCAAGCCTTCTTCCCCACCTTTAAAATGGGTCCATAACCCCTTTGTGTCACCTTTCCAGTAGATAGATAACAGTTGTAGAGTACAATTGTACCATGTGGCTTGAAGGTGGGGTTGACACCACCAGCCTGGTCCCGGTGATCTGAATGCAGTAAACGTCCTCAAAAGGATCCAATCCTTGGGAAACGACACTTCGCAATTTGGCAGGTGCATGTGATATCATGAGACCAGGAGGACCTGAAAGCACCTCATTAGCAGGGTCTGGGGACATCAAAAAGGACCCCCACTGCACATCAGAGGTCCCAGTTATGAACATGTATTAATATTTCCAACAAGGGTATTTACAAGCTTCCCCAGAGATAGCCCTGATGGGCTGCAGGGCCACATTGGGCTGAGGAGAGCGTATTGATCTGGGGGAGAGGTCAGTGGATCCAGCCCTGGATCTATAAGACACTGAAATCCATCATTCCAGTTCCCAGGCTGCAGGAGTGACACCCAACCCCACTGTGGTCTTCACAGCCTGGTCAATATGGCTCCATTAGGGCCACCACCCTAACCTCCCCCACCCTGCTGTCACCTCTGTGCTGTCCAGATTAATATGTTTCTTGGCATTTCGTTCTATGTCCATTAGTGTCACATTGCCAGCTGACCGGTTCAGCCATCGATCCCAGGAAGGCCTCCTCAGCAGAGCTGAGCCCTGTGAGGTCAGCAGGGGACACGGTGACAGCTTCTCCTAGCCTGGGGGCAAAGGCCGCTGAGCTTCCCAGAGTCCATCTTCTGGAAACAGAGTCTGGTGTCCTGACTTCAGCTGCAGAGAACCAGAGTTCCTGTGTCCATTCCTGTTTAACCACGCTGTCTTGCCCAAAGGTGATCATGGCTGTTGAGTTCCATGCAAGCCCTGAGGGGTGCTGTCCCCCTGTTGAGGTTGTAAACCAAAGTGTCTGAGCTTAGCCATCAGTTCTCAGGCTCACAGTTGATGAGCGAGACAAGCTTGTAATCAAGGCCAGGCTTGTGTGGCCTCTCAAGCACCACGTGCATTTTCCCCGCCCTCCAATGGGTGTGAGACTGGAGCAGCAGAACTGCAGGGTGGGCGTTAACCTTGGAGGGCATTGCAGGCAGAGAGCACCAGGCTGCCCCACGATGGAGCCCAGGTGATGGAGAGAAGTATGCTGAGGGACAGACTTCTTACAGGGCTGCATGGCAGAATGAGGAGCTAGGACCAGCTTGGGCATGCATGGGAGCCTGGACCTCTGACCCAGGGCTGGGGAAGACAATAGACAGGAGAAGTAAAGGGTCAACAAGGATGCAGGTGACTCACCAGGGGCCATCAGACAGGAAGACTGGGCAAAGTGTCTCTGGCTTGTCTGGCCTTATCTGCACTACTCTGTCCCAGATTCTGAGCTGCATGTTGGCTCCATTGGCTTGGAATCCCCAAATAAATAGAGGGACGGTGGGCATTGGAATTCCCATTGTACATGTGTCTTTCCATGACTATAGTATGGTCTCATGATAGAGACACAGTCTGGGGCTGGGAGGCAGAGCCGCCCAAACTCAGTCCTGTGCTCCCTGACCAGCCATGAATGGCCAAACTAGGTACTCAAAAGGCCTTGGCTTGTGCAGAGCCATGGTCCACAGCCCATCCCTAAGGAGCAGTAGGGAATGTCTGTCCTTCTGTCCTCCCACTTGGCAGGTGGCTTTCCCCTCTGCTCCCTGGTGCAGCAGTTGGGGAACTTCTGCTGAAAGACCTTATGGCAGCTGAGATCCCCTTGTCCCCAGGATGCCTGACATTTGTGACTGAGGATCAATGAGTCACCGAGCTGCTCCCCTCGGAGGGGCCCCTCTCTGGTTGCAGAATTAAAAGGCTAGCTTGTTGTTGGTGATGTTAGGGGGCCTGTCACTGGCTCTGGTTACACAGGGCCAGGGTGAGAGAGCCCCTCCCAGGTGTCTGCAGAATAAGTGGTACCCTCCTTCCTCCCAGAGGCTGGAAGCTCGCAGTATGGAGCAGTCCCAGTAGTTCCACTTCCAAGTGGGAAGTGAGAGGCCCAGGGGCAAGGCAGGGGGTTAGTCTCAGCCACTGGCAAGTGTCTCACTGACTTCCCTTCAGTTAGCACAGAATCTTGATGCAAGAGTGATGGACTCCCCCTGACAAGTCACCAACTGGACATTGCCCCATGGGAGATAAGGGCGGAGCTGCAATGACTGTCAGGGGATATTGTTTCTCCCTCCCACCGTGTGTCAAAATGGAACCCTATGTATCAACCCCAGAGAAGAATAATCACAGCCAGGATGCTGGGGGGGGGGAGGGGGTGGGGGGAGGGGTGGTAACTGGTGATAAGCAATTCAGAGACCCTGCAGGGCAGTGCCTCAGTTGAGCAACCACCCACACATGCCCAGGGAGCATCCTGCAAAGGGGTGGCCAGTGCTCAGGGCAATAGGCCACCAGGACAAGCTGCAGGTTCATCCTGACAGATTCTCCAAGGATCCTGGTCACCACTGTGCCTCCCACATATACCTCAGCTAGAGTGTCATCCACAGAGGGAGGGATGGCTCTACGAAGAAGCTTTACTGGGTCCCTGTAGCTGGCACACACAGGCACCTCAGGGCTGGAAGGGGACCTGTTGGGTCTTCTCTTCAAAGTTAGTTTGTGAGTGTCAGCAGGAAGGCAGTCCTGCTGGGTGAGGCAGGCACTTGCAGCAATCTTGTGACACCTGGAGGAGGCATGCAGGCATGCAGGAGCTCACTAGCTCTGTGCTTACCCTGCTGCAATATGTGCATACATGTTCCTGGGCCCAACCTCTCTGCATTCCTACACATCCTCTGCAGGTATGGCAAAGGTCAGACTCCTATACTAATGTCCTCTGATGCTTGTGACTTGTGTGGTGCCTCTGGGGAGTTAGCTGGCATATGTTACCAGAGAGCCCTCTGCAAGTGGGAAGCATCCCCGGAGGCTCCACTTTCTTAGTCCCACTTCATAGATGAGAACACTGAGGCCAGGCAGCTGCCGCCAGCATCTTGATATCAGGGGGCCTCCTGATATCTGGTATCCACGAGGAGCCCATATATCCTCAGCCCAGACGCCAGACTTCAGATGCCTTTCCCATCCTGCAGGCACCGCCAGCTTTCAGTCCGTAAATGTCCCTGTGAGCCAGGTCATCAGAGTGGAATTGTGGCCATCAGCAGGCCGGCCGCTGGCCTCCCATTATGGCCGAATGAATGATTCCGTTTAGAGAAGTTGTTCAGGGCAGTGTCGCAGACAATGACTGCTGTCAAAAGATTGACTGGAGCTTGCAGAGATGAGGTGGGAGGCGAGGCGGAGCCCCGTGGCCTGGGCTCAGCGTTTACTCACTCACGCGGAAAGCAAGGATTGCAGCGCTGAGCGTTTTGCCGCTGAAATCTGTGCCTTTTGACCCCAGAGGGCGAGATAATCCGGGGCCTGTTTCCACTTGAGCTTGGAGCTGTGTAAACAGCTGGCTCCGAGTGCAGGCTGGTATGGGCCTGTGTGGAAGACAGTCGTCCCCTGTTGGAAACACTGCTTTACTTCCTGGCTGCAGGCATTCACTCTATCCCCTAGGACAATTCCTGCTCTGAAGAGTGTACATGGTGCAACGTTCCCTAAAGGAACTCAAGAGAGCATGTTCCCTCCAGCCTCCTCCTGAAGACTGTGAACTTGACTGTGATTTATTTTCTCCTTGGTTGTGAAGCTCAGAGGCCAAGAGAAGCTAAAGTGTGTCAGCAGGAAGGACAGTCCCTTCTAAGTGACACCTATTTCACTGTATTTCTGCAGATTCTGTCTGGGCTTTATTATTATTTAATGTGCCTTATACTACAGCAACTTTGGATCTTCTCCTGGAAAAGTATGTGTATAAGTAAAGAGATGACAAAGTTCACTGCAGCAACAGGGGACACAGCCAAGGTCCAGTGACCTTCTTTCCTGAGGCTGACTTTGCTTTTGACAATCTGATAATGTGAAGGGTCCACATCCCACCCAAATACAACGTGTGTCCAACCAGTCCCGATCAGCCTGAACCATGTGTCTGGTCACTGGTTCCCAAGGCTGTCCTTAGGGCCTTTCGGCTGGCTCTCTGAAGTAACAACCTCTCCCAGGAGTCACCAAAGCCCACAGCCAATGCTGATTCTCGTGGTGCTCAGAGCTCAGGGGTGTCTGTGGCTGAACCAGCACTGAACACGGAGGTGCGTTCTTTCCCAGCAGGGGGAAGAGAGTGAGGGAGCTAGAGAGCAGCGGCCACTCCATGAGCTACTGCTGCTGCACCTCTCTTGGGAGGCTGTGGGAGAGACGGAGACCAACCTCGTGTTTGCCAACCTCTGCAGTCAGAGAGATGAGCGCAGAGGGCTGGAGGTGGCATGGTGAATTGAAGGCAACAAGGATCTATAAAACACACACACGCACACACACGCACACACACACACACACAGGCACATACATGTACACACACATACACATACTCACACACATTCACACACAGTCCCATACACTCACACACATTCACACACATGCTCTAGCACACACTCTCACACGCTCATACCACATATGTGCATACACATGCATACAGCACACTTGTACATGCACACACATACACATGTGTATGTGCGCACACACACACAATGCATACATGTGCATGCATACACACTCACATACATGTGTATGCTCACATACTCAAAGTGAACACATGTGCACACACAATGCACACATGTGCAATACACATACAACATGCACAGGTGCATGCACACACTCATATACATGTATATGCACACACATGCACACACACATCTTGAGTGACAAGGACTCATAAACCACAGTCAAGAAGAAAAGTGTCATAAGGGCAGGTGGCATTGCTTCTCCCAACTCATCAAATTCCCACACAGATGCCCCTGAGCATCGTGGGAAGGTAGAAAGAAGCCTGCAGCCAGAATGGCACCATCATGAGGAACCCAGCCCCGGGGCGCGAGGGGTAGGGGGGGAGGCCAACAGACCAGACTTCACAGTTCAAGGAGCAAGCTTGTGATTGCTGAGGCGAACCAATTCTCACTGCTGAGCCTCAGATCTTCCCAGTGGCCTCTACTGAAGAAGTGGTCAGCCCCCCTGACACCACCTGAGAGGTGTGCCTTTAGGCCACCAAAATACAGTCATGCCCTGCAGGGAATTGTTACTTTCCTTGTTGCTGGGACCAAGTAGCTGGTGGAGCAGCTTAAGAGAGACCTTCTCATGGCTCATGCTTTCCAAGAAGATGTAGTCAATCACAGACAAGAAGGCGCTGTATGGTCATGGTGGCAAGGAGCACGCCTCCAGAACCCATGGCATGTTGGTGAACAGGAAGCAGAGAGAGCTCAGGTCACAGCAGAAGTGGGTGTATCCTCCTAGGCCTGTCCCCAGTGACCCACCTCCGCATCTAAGCCTCATGCTACAAAGGTTCTGCAGTCTCCACAAACAGTGACACTTTGGATCCAGCTCTACCTGCTACTTTCCTAGACAAACAACTCCCTCCACCCCCTGCAAAAGAAAAAAAAAAAAACATTATAAGGCTTCATCTTTACCACTTCACTCTCTGAAAAGTCTCTTGCGAGAACCTGGCCCTCCTACACACTCTAGGCCTCACGGGATTTCTGGAGGAACTTCAGTGCAAACTTCAAGCTCCCATTCTCGTCCGCCATGCCTCTAAAAGAGCACAGTGTGGACAATGCCGAGTACTGCTGTGTGCTCAAGAAGCATCTGTGTATCAGGTCATGGCTGCTGCATCCTTCAAATGTCAGGGTAGACATAGCCCCCAGGTGGCCCATTCCAGCACCATGCCCTGGGGATCATCTCCGTGTTCAGGCACCGCTCTCAGATATACCTGTGTTCTCTTTTAAAGGGAAAAAAATTCTCTCAGCTGAGATTGCTCTTTGACCCCCCCTGGCGCTTTCTGTGGGAAGGCTCTGCCGTTGAGGCGTCTTTCTTTGGACTCCATCCCAAGTTCATGTTTAATGCCCTTATTGTCTTTAAAAATGATCTCTTTGCCCAGGTAATTTTCCTTATCACTAACTTGAAACACATTCACATCCAAAAACTGTAGTTTTCACATCTTTCGTCCCTGCCCTTTTCTCTCCACACTGCCCATAACTTGGTTAAAAGTAGCCCATAACAATCACCCCACAGCTTGGATGTTATTCCATTTAGACTTTTACTCCACCAAATAAACTATGTAGCTTTTGGATTCAGCTGTAGGGGCAGCCAGATGCTTTGGCAGGATGCAACCCAAACGTCCCCTAGTTCAGTTTTAAATAGAGTCCTGACTGCCTTCTGAAATCTCCCGGACCCAGCCTTGGAACTGTATATGTCTACCAGCACATGTCTGTCCTGCCGCCAGCATGGCCCATTAATCTCTGACTGTAGCATTTGGGGGCTTCTCTTGCCCTCAGATCCTTCCATGGTCTTCCTGCAAACCAACTGCAGGCTTCCATCAATCACTGCTTACGTTATAGCAGCCGTAACCCCACTTCCGGCACCAGTTTTCTTTATTAGCTTTCCTTACTGTTACTGTGAACAAATACCTGACGGAAGCAGTTTAAAAGAGGAAGAGTTTTTTTTCTGGTTCATATGTTCGGGGGAGTTTTGATTTGTCACAGGAGAGGCATAGCAGTAGAAATGGCTGTATCCATGGTGGTGGGAGCTGGTGGCAGTTTCTCCCAAGGCTTCTCACATGATGTCTAGGTTAGGAAGCAAAGAACAGGATGAGAAAGTGGCTAGGCTCTAACCCAGAGTATCTACTCTGTGTCCTTTGTCTACCAGCTCAGTCCCATATCCCACAAGTTCCACATACTTCCCAAACAGTGCCATCAGATGGAGACTGAACTGGCAAACACACGAACTGGTGAAGGATAGTTCATCTTAAACCATAACTCATGGCCATAGGACAGAGAATCGAGATGTCCACATGGGCTACTGCTGTGACAGGCACAAGCCTTCACCTTTGCCCCAGGTGGTGAGAAGAAGCTGAAGTCTTGAAGAAGCAGGCAGTGAGAGCTAAGAGGCATGAGAGGAGACGTGGGGGCTGAGACTTCAACAACTCAACTCGAAAAGTAAGAAGCATGCCGGCTTGCTAACTCATCCATGAGGACACCTCTGCAAAGGGTCATGAGGCAAGCGTTTCATATTTCTGAGAGCCAGTCTCTACTATGATGTCCCAAGTCTGCAGCTGTGTCTCAGAGCATCTTGGGACAGTATCTAAGCAAAGAATAAGGATGGGTCACAGTGAGACTTTGCTACAAAGATCTGCAGCAGTGGATTTAGTTCACACTTGATGGAGACCAGATGCTGGGAAGAATACACTGAAAGTGCCACACGTTTCCTCAGAGGAGCAGGGAGCAAGCTGGTCTGCTGCCTAGAGAAAGTGGGAAGAAATGAGAGCTTGCTGGGTGAGAACGATGATGGTGATGGTTTTGGTGGTGGTGGTGATGGTTTTGGTAGTGGTGGTGATGATGGTGATGGTGAAGGTGACACTGGTGATCATGGTGATGATGTTGATAATTATAATGATGATGGTGGTGATGGTGTTGGTGATGATGTCGGTGATGGTAGTGTTGGTGATGGTGATGATATTGTTGGTGATGGTGATTGTCCTGGTTGTGATTATGGTAATGGTAACAACAGTGCTAATGGTAGTTGTGATGATTGGGGGTGATGGTGTGACAATGGCGGCTGTGATGATGATTGTGCTAACAGTGGTGGTGATGGCATTGGTGACAACGGTGATGGTGGTGTTATGACCATGATAGTGATTTAGTTAAAGATGAGGACACAGGGAAGGAGATGTCAGTATTATTTGTGGACCAGGTTAGCCACCTTTGATAAGTAGCTTCAGAATCCTGAAGGCAGGATTATATTTTTCCTTCTACCTGAGATCGATCACATATTGGAACTTCCCAACAGTAGCTACATCATAATTCATGTTTACCAACCAAAGTGTTGATCCTGAAGTCAGTCACATGGTATGCGCCCCATGAGTCAGCCAGATGGGGCTGTGGACTCCCATCCCAAAAGCTGTATGTCCACTGTCAAGCCAGGCTAGGCTGTCTCTTCAGTGACTCAGTGTTCTTGTGCCCAGGTCAGGTGGAGGCCACTGCTAGACTCCACAATGCCAGCCTGCACCCCTGCCACTTCACTACTCTGTCTTCCTCTGGGGAGGATCTCTGCCACCTCCTGGAGCACCTGCCTCCTGACTTTGGCCCTGCACAAGCTCCTTGTCTTGCCCCAGCACCACAAACAAGCCAGAGGTTTCTCTTGGGCTATCTTCTCATTTCCATTGACCTCCCATCCATGCTGCCCACCCCAGCTTCACGGGTTCCAGAACCTTGCCATCTTCAGGCTGGTAGGTGCATCTCTCCATCCACACCTCTGTGCCTCATGACCTTCCCCCCCAGGTCCCTGTGCCCCTGTCCGAACCACCTACTCCTCAGCTCACTGATTCCGACTGTCAAATCCCCACTCAAACTCATCCCCTGGGGCTGCCTCTGACTCAGGGGAAAGACCCTACTCCCAAGTAAGGCCACATTTACAAGTTCTATCTGTGTTTTCCAGGGACACAGTTTAGACAGCACAACACCTCATGCTGAGCATGACCAATAGTAGAGTCGCTTGACCAAACCAGCTTCCTACTCCAGTGCGTGCTTGAGATGAACCACTCTTGACAGACCTGGGTCCTCTCTATCCGTCAAGCTTCCCAGTGCAGCATCATTTGGTGTCTCTCACAGTTGCCTACAGTGGTCCAGCCGTTGTTAGCTCTCACAGCATCTTCAGAGTCCCTTCCTCTCTAGGACCCTTCTCCATGCTAAGAAGACTCTGTCCTCATCCTTTCTGCTCATGGCTTCCCTCAAGTCCTTATCTGCTCACCCAGCTTGCCCACCAGCCCTCTGGCCACACACCCAGAAAGTAGGCCTAGCCACGTTTTCCTGGGCTGAGTGGTCGTCTTGGTCCCTAGCTCCTTGGTGGTTCTCCTACCCTACTACTCCAGCCCGGAAGCCTGCTGCTCTTCTCCAGTGGCTATGCTCTCTTCAGTGTCTCCCAACCAGCTCTCCCTTAGGAGAGCATCAGGTCCCAGGCTGTGGATGTGTCCAATCCCAGGCCTTACACGGACCAAGGACAAAGTTCCACATAGAGGTGGGTTGAGTAAAGGAATGGGATGCTTTGTGGCCTGTCAGGACTCATCCATCAAAACTTTATCTCTCACGAGGAAACTCCCTTATCTGTTTCTCCATCCAATTGGCCCTCAAAACTAGAAAATGGCAGCAGGCCTTTCTGGGACCCAGCAGGGGACATGAAGCTCAAGGTACTCAAGGTACTCAAGACCAACAGTGGACCACACATCCATCTCTACCTGCCTCTTTCTACTGTAATCTTGACCAATTGTTGTGGTGCTTGGTTTCAATCTCTGAATAGGAAGTTGGTCTTTGGAGGTAACCTAGCGGTTTCCATTTAATGGGACAGTTGTCCCTCCATAGGGACATTGCTCCTGCCTTTCTCCTTTCATTTGCCTCAGACATCTTTATGCCACCTAATAAACAGGGGCCTGGAGGATAGAACAGTAAAGTGACCATGCACACAGCAGGAAACCAAGCCCGGATTGAGCCCAGGTCTGCCTGGGGTGTACATAAGTCTTGCTGAGAGTCTCATGTTGCCCTGAGGGTGGTATCACAATCTCTGGAGCTTCATACACACACACACACACACTCACACACACTCACGCGCACACACACACTCACACACACTCACTCACACACTCACTCATACACACAAACACAAACACACACACTCACTCATACACACAAACACATACACTCACGCACACACTCACTCATACACACAAACACATACACTCACACACACCACACCACATACACACACACACTCACACACACTCACTCATACACACAAACACACACACACACACACACACACACACACTGCACATGAGCAGTGTGCAGAAGCAGGAGCATGCTGCCATTGTGCTGTCTCCCAGTGTCCAACATGGGACCAGAGACCTGGTGCAAGGATGAATACCAGCCTTTCCCTCATCACGGACCGACAACCTCCTTCTCAACCTAGCAAGCATACAGACTCCAGGTCCTGTAACCTCGACAACGGTGCTAAATGCTGGTGGGGTGATGCTCACAGGCTGTAAGCCAGCCTGACCAATTCGTGAAGGCTTCCTGAACACTGCATGTGCCAAGCAGAACCATTCAGAACGTAGCTGTCACCACGGGTTCCCTGCTGTCTGCTGTAGGCTGTTCCCAGAAGCACCCTCTGGTCAGATGACAATCTGTCCTTCCTGCTTCCATTCTCATAGCCCTGTATGCACAGAGGCAGCACCTTCAAGCTGTCCCTTGTTGTAATGTGATCATGACAGGGAAGGATCTGGGCCACCAAGCCAAGAGACATCTTAATTAGTGGCTTTTCCGGAGCAGCAGAGCCCCAAACATCCCATAACTTGTCTGGTGAGTCTGATCCGGAAATCTAGGATTCCCCACATCTGTGGGACAAGCTGGCAGCTCGCCTATGCAGCTCTTAGTGTCCTCTCTGTACATGAGTCTGCAATGTGGAAAGATGGTAGCCTGTTGGCCACAATGTCTAAACACGTGTCTTGTAGCACACACCACTGTCCCTCCCTAAATTCTTCATTGAGCACCAAATCCCCAGAGTGTCACAGAGACAACTAAACTTTCTTTCTTTCTTTCTTTCTTTCTTTCTTTCTTTCTTTCTTTCTTTCTTTCTTTCTTTCTTTCTTTCTTTCTCTTTCTTTCCTTCCTTCCTTCCTTCCTTCTTTCTTTTTTCTTTCTTCTTCTTTTTTTTGTTTTTTGTTTTTTTGTTTTTTTGTTTTTTTGGATTTGGTTTTTGGAGACAGGGTTTCTCTGTATAGCCCTGGCTGTCCTGAAACTCACTCTGAAGAACAGGCTGGCCTCGAACTCAGAAATCTGCCTGCCTCTGCCTCCCAAGTGTTGGGATTACAGGCGTGTGCCACCACCGCCCAGCTGACAACTAAACTCTTAACACCTCCTCTCTCATGAGAGCCACCACTAGCAGCCTGGAAGGCAAAGGTCAGACTGAGGCAAGCCCTGGCTGGAGACCCAGGTCAGGTACCTGTTACACGCCAGCCCCAGGTCCCTGAGCCAGTTTCTCATCTGCACAATGAAGCTGCCCCTGTGTGTGTCTCTTCTCCAGTGACAATTCTAACCATGAACCCCACATCCTAAAATGGAACCTCCATTGGGCCAGGGTCCAGTCTTAACCACAATCCAGAGCCAGGAAAAGTGATTGTAAGAAGTCAGGGGGGAAAATTGGGACAAAAGTCTCATGTCTACTGGCCACATACAGACAAAGATTGTTGTCAAAAAGGAGGGCCGGATAGGATGGGCTTCACTGAATCTGGAAAGGTTTCATGTTCTCAGTGGGTGCTTGAGTGTTTTGTTTGTTTTTATTTTATTTTGTCCTTTTTTAACCTAAGCAAAAAGGTTTACTTTATTTTCAGTTATTTGTATGTATATATATGTATGCATACACACCCCCCCCATGTGTGTGGTTGCCTGTGGAGACCAGAAGAGGATGTTGGATCCCTTGTAGTTGACTGACAGACAGTTGTGAGCCACCCACTGTAGGTGCTAGGAACTGAATTCAAGTTCTCTCGAACAGCAGCACATCCTCTTAACAGCTGAGCCATGGTTTTGTGTTTTTGAAATGGAGTCTTTGCATCCAAGGCTGGTCCGAGACTCGTGGTAATTCTGCCTCAACTTCTTGAGGGCTTGGACTATAAGAATGGGCCAGTTTTATTTTAATTTATTAGTGTTTTGTCTGTTAATTGGTGTTTTGAGAGAAAAACCTCATATGTTTCCTCTTAACCTCACACTCCAAGGATGGCTTTGAACTCCTGATCCTCCTGCCTCCACCTCCCAAATACTGACATTAGAGATGCTTACTCCTACTCCAACATCGGGAAGTTTTGTTTTTGAAACACCAGAAGCACATGGACAAAGAAGACATCACCATGTGGCAGCGTCCTCACCAGCAGGAACAACTGGAAATTCCTAGCAGGGAAATCTGTCACCTTTGAAGTCACTTGCTGTGGCCATCCCCCTGTGGTAGCATTCCTCATGGGCTCCACATTCTTTCTTGTGTCTGGCCTTGCTTCATGGGTCACCTTGGGTGCCAGGGCATCTGCCTCACGGGGTCCCTGAGGACACATGCCGTAGGTTCATTCCCATGAGGTGACTTTGTTTGGAGGATGTGGCACTGGGATCTGGTAGTTGGTTGGTCACTCTGCTGGAGCCAGCCTCCTCTCTATGAGGAGCAGGTGCAGGGAAGGGAAGGGAATTCTGGGGTGGCAGCAGGAGACTCATGGGGCCACTGGCTTAGTTCAAACAGCAAGTGTTCAGATTCGAAGCTGGTGGAGGCGACTCGGTCCCTGTAGCTAACATGTGGCTGGACTTTGCCTTAGTGTTGCTGAGGAAGAGGGTCTCATGGGTTTGGGTGGTGACAGCTGGAGACAAAGCTGCCCCTTGAACCCTCAACAGGTCCCAGAGGGCCTCACCTCGCCAACAGTGACATCTGAGATCCCACCTAACCAGCATGGCTGCACCCAGGACTCGTGGGATCTGTTAGGAGTGCTGAGGTCAGGACCCTTGCCCTGTCCAGATGGGCCTGGGTTGCCTCTGTCCATACCAGGAAAGGACAATGGCCCCTGTTGTCAGCCAGCCGCCCTCGGCCATGTATTTCAGAGACCTAGTGACCCTGAACAGCACTGTGAAGAGGTCCCTGCTGACTCAGGCACATGTCTCCTCACTAATGAAGGGCGGTTAGTGAGGGCATTGACCTTGGTCAGCAGGCAGGAGCTCTCCATCCGGGGACCACAGCAAGGACCAAGAGGGAAAAGAATGTTCTGGCCTCCCTGCCCAGAGAACTTACTCAAAAACCCAGACACAACTGACCAGGGGTCAGCTGGGGTCAGAACATGTGTGTGCTGTCCTTGCTGATAAATGAAGCAGTGGTAGCCGTGCAGTGTCATCGGACCTGTGCCCAGGACGCTGTGGCTGTCATGGAGAGATGGAATGGCTCCTGAGCCAGGGGGGAGTCCAAAGAGGCAGCAGGGAGGAGCTGGACTGAGTCTCACTGGATGGGCAGAAATCACAGAGGGTACAGGTTCCAGTAACGTCAGGAGTAAAAGATGGTGAGGTGTCAACTCCTTTCCTAACTGCAGCAAGTGACTGCTGGGCTGGGAGATCCTGGGCACTGGATAGACAGGCAGAGGCTCCTAGCAGCAAACCAGCAAGAGCAGTTTGGGGAGACCAGACAGGCCCTCTAGAACTGGAGCATCTGCAGATTGTTTCAGCCAACAACAGCAGCATATGCTTCCGTCACAGGGACCATCACCAAGATAGAACCCATTCTCAGCCATGAAACGTAACGTAGCAAGTGTAAGGCGTTATGCAGGTCTGCTCTCAGAGAAAGACACAGGCGACACCGGTGGGGAATCAGACTGAGGAGAGTTGTGAGGGAAGCTGGCCTGAACCAGCGAAGACTGTGACGTCAAGCACTCGGTGTCTGCAAGGGCAGCAGTGAAACAGCGGCCGGTGGTTGCCAGGGGCCCAGGGGTAGAAGGGAAAGCGACATGCAGGACTCCACTGTGGGACGCTTTCAAGGGGGGTTCATGCCACCCCCGTTCATCTGAGCTTCAAAGGGGCTCAATACTGAGGGTGAGCCCAAAGGTAAATCACAGATTCTGGGGAGACAGTTGCTCTCTATCACACACCCTCTGTCACAAGAATGCTGCTCCGTGAGGTGCGGTAACAGGCTGGTAGGGAGGCAGCAGTCTCTGTGTGGACCCTCTGCTCTGTTTTGCTGTGAACCTAAAGTGGATGCAAACAATACAGTCTATGAACCAAGCAGAAAATAATAATTAAGTCAATGTGAGTAGGTGACATGAGACAGAAACGAAAGACTCAGACCCGTGAGACAGCACCTGGACGGCATCAGGGACACAAACATCTGGGGAAGAAAGATTTCATCCACAGGACTTCCGCACTTGATGTTCTATATTAGAAAAAAAAAAATCAAACCCCTACCTCACACAACACACAGAAGCCAATTCACAGTGGGCAAAAAGAACCTCAGAAAAAATGAAAATGAGACTTTTATGATCCCGCAGTAGGAGGACTTGTAAGAAATGATGGGGTGGTGAGAAGAGGGGAGAAGGGAGGGGGTACGCACAGGGTGGAATACACTCAAAGTGGATCATATACTTGCATGGAAATGATCTTATACAACTCTGTATAATAAAATAAATATGTTTTTTTTTTAAAAAGGAATTCTGAACCCTGAGCTTTCCTTATAAAGCTGGCCCTGCTGAGCCTCCCGGGAAGCCCCGTCGGCGCGTTGGTGTGCATACTCGGCTTCTCACGCCCTCTCCCTTAGTGTCTGTGCTTAAATCTCTGCCAAAACTTTTTCTTATTGGGCTATGACTTGAGCAACATGGTGAAGACCTGACTGCAAAAGGAGAGGGGAATAAGGGGCAAAAGGAAGAGAAGAGGAAGGGAGCAAAACAGGCAAGGGAATGAATAGGAGAGGGAGAGAGACACAGCAAGAGAGATACAGACAGACTACAGAGAGGGAGACACACACACACACACACACACAGAGAGAGAGAGAGAGAGAGAGAGAGAGAGAGAGAGGCCTACAGAGGTGTTCATTGTTCATGGACAGGCACTGAGCTGTCATCTCTCCCCCAGTTGACCTATAGACATAATGCAATCTCAATCAAAACCCTAGGAAGCTATTTCATGGCCACCAACAACAGAGTATAAAATTTATACCAAGAGGAAAAAAAAAAAAACCAGACTAGCCCATACACTACTGAAGGGCTCCCAACTATGCTGAAGAATGTGACAGTGCCTATGGGTGTGGCTAGAAACTAAGGGGATCACAGGCTGCTTCATCCTGCCATAGCTGTTGTCAAATCATGGCCTCTAGCCTGCAGGTGGGAGGCCAGCCACGCCCAGGGCTGAGGCTACTGCAAAGTCCTAAGGCCAAGGTGCCACCTACAGAGAAAGATGGAGCACTGGGCATTGCTAGGCCTCCGGCTTGTAAAGAGATGTGTTTGAGCAGAGCCAAGCCCAGTGGCCAGAAGCAGAGAGCTTGGGTCGTGTAGTCTCTGCTCACAGTGAAGCAGCCATAACCTGACAGTAACAGAGAGGAGCCAAGGGCACCCCATCTAGCCTGGAGACTTTCCGGGAATGCCGCTCTTCTCACACTTAATTTGGACTTCTCAAACGTTTTGATGTGACTGAGCTCAGTAGAATGGGAAACTAAAACAATGGGAAACACGGAAGGTACCTGTACATGCTTCAGAGGCCACACTGTGCCCATCTGTCCCTGGCATCCAGCTGTTTGGGAGAATAACCTGGGCGCTGAGATCAAAGGAAGTAGTCGGGGGTCACTTTTGATGTGACCGGTGGGTATCTTGAAGAACAGTTTCCTAGACAGCCACAGGGAGCTGAGAAGTTGGAGCATCCAGCATCCATGCAGGAAGACTGGCATCTGAGCCCAGACGTGGGTTTGTGCTGCAATGGAGCACGCCCTAACTATGGACAGTGATGGAAGCGTGTAGGTGGCAGCAAGGCATTGTGGGGCGCAGGGTCCACTGTGGAGCTCACAAGCCGAAGGGACCCCACTGACCTGGAAGCCATGTACACAGCATGTACACGCCTCTCTGGCAGTTCCTCCACTAGTTCCTGCCTTCCCCTGGTTGGCTATACCAGAAGCATGGGAGACATCATGCTTGCTGGTCCAGGTTACCCCAAGGCACCAAGCACCCCATCACCCCTCTCCTACCTCTCTGACACTGCTGTTCCTGACTGCTGGGACCACAAAGACTCTTCCCTGATCACCTGTCCCCAACTCAGCCCCTCAGCCTTCAAACTCTGGCAGAGAGTCGCACAGAAGGAAATGACTAGCAATTTATTTTTCTTCATTCCTGCTTGCCCCAGACTTTTGGAACTGGGCCTGGAAGGCCCACACAATTCTCTCCATCCAAACCTCTGACCAGCTCTCCTCCCACTGGGATCGTGGGCCACGGGAGTCACTCACAGGTCTGAGGACCATAAAAGCCCATCTCTCTGGTTCTGATTCCCATTGCCCCAGCTCCTGCGCCTCTAGCAAGCTCCAGTTTACAAGCTCTGTAGTGATGCCTCCTCCAAGCAGTCTTCCCAGAAGCACCAAACAGTTGACCTCCCATTTTTAGGCTGTAGACAGGCCCCACTACAATTTCCTAGTCATGTGCAGGTTAGACATGGCCTTGGGTGGTGTAGGTGCAAGGCCTGCTCAATAGAGCACACAGAAGCCGGTGATGAAATGAGGGTTGTTTAAAATCTGCCTGGCTCCTTACAAGTTTCACGGAAGCCAGAGCTTCCGCCGCCGCCACATCAGGCTCAGAGAAGGACAGGATGGTCCAGCACAGGGAGAGGGTGAGGATGGAGCCACTCGCATCTCAGAGCTTGGAGGTCTGAGTACTTGGAGCCTAGCAGGCCTGGCAGAGACAGAATGACTGTGCTGGGGAGGGGTGTCATCCCCTGGAGGGTGTGACCTCCACAGTCCCACTAAGTGTTCTTTGTCTAATAAGCATGGGGCAGACCCTGATCTCCTTGGGGCCACCACTGTTTCTGTGGCTATGGCAGAGTCATACAGGCTGCTGGTTTTATAGGTGAGGCCTGGGGCTGGGGAGACCCTCACAGTCCCAGGACCCAAGACCAGGGACAAACGATGTCCTCATCCTGTCTCGCCAAGCTCACCTTCCTCCCCAGGCAGGGCACTGAGTGCTACCAGCATCCTCAGCACCAAGAGCTGGAGGCGAGGGCTCGCAAACTCAAGCCTGGTGGTTATGAGATCACAGAATCACTACTCTGATCAGTCCGAGGTGTTTTGAGCCTTGTCCTCAATTTGCCTAGGTGTCTTGCAGTGCGGCAGGAACATTATGGTGTCCCCCCTCCCCTGGGGCTCATGAAAGTGAGATCTGGATTAAGCAAACAGACAGACAAGTCGCCCAGAGCGTGAAACCAGAGCCTGGAAGGGCAAGGTTCTGAGCTGTGCCTTCCGCCGGCCTGACACCAGGCTATGCAGAAGGGGACATGGATTAATCCGGGTCCTCAATTATCTCAATTGCCTCTCTGACGTCTCCGCTTGGCACTCCCTCTCCCTCGGCTCCCTGCCAGGAGGATATTATGTTCCAAGAGAAAATGCTTTTCATTTTTTCTACAATTTCCGTTTAAAAAGTTCCAAATGTTCAGCCGCATGATGTGAAACCAAACTTCAAGAAACTCCTATGGGGATTTTGCCGGTGGAGAAAACGTGGGGTCTGACCCACATTGACCCCCGAGGCGGTGAGGATCCAGCTTCAAGTCAAGTCTTTCTTCTCCGTGTCCTCCCTAGCCACTCCCAAGGAGGCAGCACCAGGCCTCCTTCTCCAGGATGGGAAGCTGTCAGTGGGGCAGAGCCTGCCTGGGCTCCCTCCTCAGGGAACTGTCCTGTGCAGATTGACCAGGGACATGCATGGAAGCGAGAGCCAGGTGACATGGGTTTTGGTTCAATTCCGTCAGCTCTGCGGACCTGGTATATGTGAGACCCGATAACTGGGCAGTGTCAGTTCTCTCAGCTTCATGATTGACTTAGCCAGATTCCTAAGATTCCTAGCAGAAAGCTGCTCCTTCCAGTTTGCATATGGTTAAACTACGGCCCAGAGAGTTGAGCATGAGCTGCCCTGGCCACAGAAAGGCAGGTGTATAGCTGGACCCCTCAGTGTAAGGGATCCTGACCCCTCTATACATCCAGCTGAGAAACACCAACTTTCTGCAGATAAATGCTCCTTCTGAGCTAGCAGGAAGGAGGCAGAGGGTCAGACTGGGTCCTCCTGCCAACTGCCTCCATCCTCAGGATGAGGGCTCCCTGCCCCCTGCCTGGTGCAGCCTACAGGTCTAGCCCCTGGCACGGGAATGGGCTCAAAGCACAGCCACATGCCTACCTCAAATTGCTTGTGTGGGAATTGCTAGTGGTCTAAGATGTTCAAAGCAAGGGCTGGAGAGATGGCTCAGGGGCTAAGACGGCTCTGCTGGAGCATCCAGGTTCAATTGCAAGCACCAACATGGTGGCCTACAACCATCTAAAAACTTGAGACCCAGGTGACCCAGCACCTTCTTCTGGTCTTCTTGGATCTCTTGAGGCAGGAGGATTTCAAATTTAAGGGCAGTCTGGGCTATATATCAAGATCCTGTCACAAAAGAAAAAAAAAATTGAGGGCTTCAGAGCAGCTGTGAATCTTGTGAGCTACTGTAATCACCTGCTAGGCAAGATGTGCATGACTGTTGGGGGGATAGCCAGCCCCTTTCTGATTGGGCTTGATGCTCCACAGGAGAGAATTCAGGGCTGGTCATATAAACCTGGTCAGAGTTCCATGACTAGGGATGTCATAGGCCCCCTGATGTCAAGCTGCCCATAGATCAGCACTGTGCTCTGCCTTCACCAGAAGCATCTTTCTGCAGTGAGCAGTGCTTAGCGCAGAAACCCACTACTAGCCAAAATGCTGGGGAGAAATGGTGGTGGGCTTGGCTCTAAACAGGACCAGCTCTGAGAACCTTGTGGACGAGGGAGTAGAAAGAGCCAGCGTGGGAGCCAGAGGATGGGTGACGAGCAGCAAAAGATGCCTTCTGGACCCTGGGTACCACAGTACTCGCTGCGTTGAAGTGCAGCAGTTCCTGCACAGACCTGTTGGTCTTGGGTGGACCTCTCCTCATTCCATCACCAGTAAGGAAGGGTCCTGTGGAAGCCATTGCTGCCTGAGAGACTATTGGCAACTTATGGCTGTCAGAGACGGCATCACTCTCCTCATTGGTGGAGCTACTTGTACGTCACACTTGTCCCAGTCAACAGTGTCTCACCTATGCCAGGCAAGTGACTCTAATTAAACCCAGAGGATCATAGTGGTGATTTGTATAGGCTTGGCCCAGGGAGTGGCACCTCGTGGAGGTGCGGCCTTGTTGGAGTAGGTGTGGCCTTGTTGGAGGAAGTGTGTTACTGTGGGAGTGGGCTTTAATGCCCTCTCGTCTTCTAGCTGCCTTCAGAACAAGATGTGGAACTCTCAGCTCCTCCAGCCTCAGGACTGCCTGGATGCTGCTGTGCTCCCGCCTTGACGATAATGGACTGAACCCCTGAAACTGTAAGCCAGTCCCAATTAAATGTTGTTCTTATAAGAGTTGCCTTGATTATAATGTCTGCTCACAGAAGTAAAACCCTAACTAAGACAGTCACATACAAGAAGGTGACATGGCAGTGGGGGAGGGGGACTCTCTTGGGAAAAGGATTCCACTTAGAGAAGAAGCTGTGAAAATTCATTATATAAATGTATCAAATAATTGCAAAGGTATTTGATTGGGGGGTTCTGGGAGAGCTCTGTGGTGAGGTACTAGCCTAACACAAAAGGCCTTGGCTTTCACCTCAAGCACTACCAACAGAAAGGAGAAAGAAAAACAAGCAGGACCAAGCATCCTGTGGTGGTGTAGGTTAGACCAGGCTCAAAGCCCACAGAGAACAGCTTGTCTTCCAGCAAAGAGGCTGGTCAGGATCACCACCCTGCTAGAGCCCCACCCAGGGGAGGTGCTGGCTGCTGCTCAGTCTGAGGAGTGAATGATGTCATCAGGTTACATCACCTACTACAACCAGGTGGGACTGGGATGGGGATGTAGCTCAGTCAGTCAGGTGTTTGCCCAGCAGCTCCATCTGCAGCAGAAAAGCAGGGGTAGGACTGTATGTGCTGGAATGTGATGGATCCAGGCATGTAGCTTGAATGGCCGCGGCACAGATTACTAGCTGGACTTGTGCACATCTTTGCCTGAAATTATGCTGCAGTATTTGTTCCCAGGGCCCCTATGAGACTTGTCTGGATTCTCTGGGGCCCCCAGAGCAGGTGTGCCACCCCACTGCCTCTCATCAGGCTGAAGTCTGGGCTCCAGTGACTCTGTTCATCAAGGGTCAGGTTCCTGTTCAGCAGAGCATGTGGGCTAGAGTCAGGTTTGCCCCAAATGCGGCTATAATTCAGAGCAGGCCTGAGGGCTGGAC